>NC_079298.1:8329610-8648151 GCF_023638135.1 Falco biarmicus | reverse complement strand
GGCTCTCCCCATGGGGATAGGTTGGGAAGAGGGGACTCATGCGACAGCCAGCCTGAGAAATGACAAAAAGGCAGGAGGGGGAAGGGAGAGAAGGGCAGAAAATCGAGAACAAAGTGCCTACGGGTAGTTTAAAGGTGCCTTCGAGTTCATACTACCAGGGACATAGTCTCCCCCATGGAGAATGTCTCACAAAGACCCCCATCCCCTCTGGCACCTCAAGCCGGGCTGCCGGCTCAGCATGCATCACCTCCTCCCGCTCTGCCTGCAGCCTGCCTTTGCAGGATTGCAACCCGCAGCATTCACAGCTTGCTCCGTCTCTCACCACCCTCCCTTTTAGCCACGAACAAAGACGGGAGGCTTCTCGGCAGAACGGCCAGACCAGCTGGGTAGGGTTTAACCATCCTGGCCCATATGTGCTGAAATACCCAGACATATTGGGGTTGCATTTAAAGGAACAGTCCCAGCTTTCACACAGAAAGTCGTCGCTTTTCTGAAGCGAGCGTGAAGTTTTACCTCGAGCTTCTGCAAAAAGGCTGGGTGGATTTTAAGTGAAATCTCAGAAAGGCAGAATATTTAAAGCAAGAGGTATGTAAGTAAGTAATACTCTGAAAACCTATCTGAGGAAAATATTTTCTCCATGCTCCTAGCTAAGACCAAAGTAGTGAGAGCAACCAGAGAAAGAAACTCCTTGTTTTACCAGCCCCATGCCATGCAGAAGCACCTCCACTACACAGTGGCTTATAGTGGCTGAAGCACAGTTTGAATGGGAGTTGAGAGCTTGCCCTGGACCTACTGTGCACAACTTCCCTAGATGTCTCTGCATTAAAAGCCAGAACCCTATTCTGGGTTATGAAGATGGCTTTCGTGTCAGCCCTTGCCCTGATAAAGGCTGAGACCACACTGGATTAAGTCCAGGCATTTGGTAACTGGAGATAAATCTCACTGATGCGAGGGGAACCTACGCTTCCTCCCGGCACGTGAATCAGAGCCATCATTTTAGTGCACACTGCTTATGTTGAGCAACTCTTAAACTACATCTCCTTTGTGCAAGGTGTACCATTTGATACAGGTAAAAAATGAGGCATAACATCATCTGTCACAGCTGGGCATGAACAGAAAAACAGGTGTGCAGAAAGGCTTCATTTTTGCAGGTGTAGTTAGTAAACACAGTCTTCTAAGAAGGTGAAAGAGTGGACAACAGATACCTCTGGGGAAAGGCAGCACCACCTTGGACTGAAAGGGGAAGAAGGGGCTGGGGTGCCTAGGCTGGGTGCTATCCCAGGGCAGGTCTTTGGCTCTGCCCCACCGGGGAGCACGCCAGCAAAGCCCTGTGAAGCTTTCACTCCTCAGGTGGTGTTCTTGTGTGCTTAGGGAACCCCCCTTGGGCACCTGCGAGAGTCCTGTGACAAAAAGAAACAGCTGTCTATTTGAAAAGAGGTTCAATTTAATGAACCAGGGCTATTACACAACACTTAGGGGACATGGAAAGCAAACAACCATCCTCCCTGACAGATAGCAGCTACAACCCAGACACTTTCTTTCAGTTTTAGGACATGCTCTTTCTCTCCCCAGGCAGTATTTCAAGGTTTAAGGACCAGGGTAGGTAATGCAGGCTGTGCTAGGACAGGAGGACAGCCTGCCTAAGTCCTCACTGGGCATCATGTATAATTCCATCCTTATGCATAGGTTCTTTTCAGAGAATATCAGTGCCGCCTTCTCTGTATTAGTGTACAATGGGGCAACTGAGGCACTGAGAGGTTGAAGTGACTCACCTGGCACCACCCAGCAAGACAATGACACAATCAAAATGAACTCCAGCTACTTCAGAGTGCTGGGCCAGTGCTCTGCTATTCCCTCGGCCAGGCAGGCTTCTCCCTGAGGATGAAGTCTCTCCTCTAGACACCTCACAGGGCACAGTACCACTGCAACTAACATGGACTGTGAAGCACATCACCTATCTTCATACTACACATATACACAACAAAGCTGTGTACCTGGATGCTTCTCGGTACCCTTATGAGATGTCTTTCAAAATGTCCTGTGAAGACTTCCATTAAAATTACCACGCTGTTCCCTGAGGTATGAGAGGCATACCACATGGCAGCCACTCTGGAATGGCACCCGTTCCTTAAAACACTCAAGAGTGAAAGTCATACTGGAGGAAAATATTTGATCCAAAGACCTAAAAAAGTATATGCACAAGGAACTCAGTCTGTTGAGATGACTGATTTTGAGCAATGTCTGCAGAGAAACAAGGATGTCTAAGCCTTGGCCTAAGGTTCCTCAGGTCAGGAATATCTTGCTAAAAGACAAAACAGGAATTTTCTTCAATTCCCACAGCCTTCAAGTATCTACTCATATCTTCACTGAATGCAGAAGAGCCACAGATTAATACAAATGGTCTTCTTCGACAGGAATTTATTATCGTCTTCATCAAGTCTTCATTGAGACGACCAGTGAATGTGTTTTCCTGATAGCTCCAAGGAAGTTTTTCCAGTGAAGTTTCCTGAAAAGGCAAAAGGTTTGCAGTGGGCCAAGTTAAAGAGGACAATTGATTGCTTATAGCCGAATCTCCCTCCTCCCCTCAGAGTACTGCACAGGAGGTTTTTCCACCCTTGTGACACCATCTGGGTAGAACTGACCCTTCCTGAGAGCTGCCTTCCTCTTCCAAAGCCCACATCCAATCCTTCCCTGCCATGGGACCTGGCCACTCAGTCTCAGAGGGGACTGAACAAAACCAGAGCATAACTATCACTAACAAACGCTGCAGAACCTCCTCCTTTGAGAGCCACTTCCCAGCGCACCTTTTCTATTCCCAAGTCCTAAGTCCCAGGTCTATTCCTCTCTATTGCCTCTCCCCTTCCCCAAGTCTCTTTCAGTCCCATCTCCCTCGACCAAAACTGAAAGAAACCAGCCCTGCCGCAAACACAGCTCTGATCCCATGAGAAATGTTAGATCCCATGGCATCAGATCCAGTGGGGACTCCCCTACTGCTATTAATTAGAAGCAGAGGGTCCTCAGATGTGGTGGTGACAGGCAGCAGAGTGAAATACTGAGACAGATATATAATCCTAAAAGGGAGGATGCTCGAATCAGCGTTGGACTACAACAAACCTGCTAAAAGAAGAAAGGGAGAGATGTACATGTGGGGCAGACAGTACTGACAGGGGTCAGGTAGGTTTCTTGCCCTTCACTGATTGAATTTCAAGACCTCCTCATGCTCTTGAGACAGCACTGTCCTGAAAAGGGTATTTAAGCTATGTCACCAGAGACAATTACCAGTTACACTCCTACAGAGCAGCTGAGGGGGTGCTTAAGTCACAAGTACTTTTCCCTATACCCAATCTCAACTTGTCGAGGCCATATGTGGAACATAATGTATGAGGCAGATCCACTATGAGAGATACATAAAATGATTCATCTGAGAAACTAAAAAGGCAATGGGATTCATTCCCTTAGCATTAATAATTCTTTCTATATCATGCCTGCAATGAATCCTCATTTCTGAGGGAAATAATTTTCAACCACCAAACCCATGCAGAACACAGGCAACTTTGGGACCAAATGGAAATGAAAAAGACTGCTCAAAACGTAAGACCACTGAGAGGTATGCCCTCATCCCATGGATTTGGCAGAAAAAATAATTTTACAGAGCAGGAAACAAGTTTAAAAAGTTTAAAAATGGGTCAGCTGGGAAAAAAAATTGCTGGGGAATTGGTGCTAGCATACCAGAAGAAGAGAGCTCTAGCCATGTGCCATGAACGGAGGGTAAGGACAGATTAAGGCACTGGTATTATGAAAGAAGAAAGAGCTTATTTGCTGTGAGTCTAAACAGATGTTTAGGTGCAGCAACAACCACCTGAAGTGGTGGGGGGCAATCAACAGTAACTACGAATCAGCAGGTCCATCCCAACAGAACAGTTACCAAGGAGGTAAAGAGGGACAAGCAGCGACAGTCACTTCCCTGAAATTCTCCAGACTAGTAGCAGTGTGAGAATATGTAGCAGATTTAAGAACAGCGGCTACTTGATCACAAAATAGCCTCGATGACTGTGAAAGAATTAAGATCATGCTCATGGAAAAGCGGAGGAGGCAGAGGCTCATCCAGCACACAGAGCCCTCACATGAACGTGCCATTTATTTACCTGGCTTAGGACGTAAAATATTCTGATGTTCCAGTATCGAGCCAGATCCTGGAGAAGTGGTTTCAAATAAATTTTGTCAAAGGTACGGAAGCAACCAACAAGAGTCACAAAGGTTTCATCCTCTTCATCATCTGTTATAGACTGGAGGATGGGAAGCATTGGTGCGAGGCCAGTACCAGATGCCAGCATGAGGAGTTCTCCATGCTAACAACAAAACAGAGAATTTCAAATGAGCTGTGGTGACTGGAGACGGATGCGCTCATGGTCAGTTCCTCCTTGCTGCCACACTGATGAAGTGTCCCTTGAGAGAGAACATATCAGAAGGTCATGAGCTGGTAAATTCAAATCTCAGAATGTATTTTTCTGCAAAAGATTACAGATAGCATTTCCAGGGTTTATATACCAATCTAAAGAAACTGGATTTTACCCAAATATAATAATTTCTCCTAACTTTAGCCTTGATTTCAATTAATTTATATTTCAGTTTCAATTTTGCTGCACTGTTGACCCACTGTGTGTTGTTCTCCCACTGGAAATGCTCCCTGTGTTTACCTTGGATGCTGCAAAATACAATCCTGAACGTTCTCTGGAGGAAATGGTTTCTTTTCCATCCTAATTCACATATCTTCCCGGTGCATTATCTCACTTTTCTCAAAGAGATACCAGCAACACATAGTGCTTCCCACCTGCATCAGGGGACAGTCACTCTACCCGTGACAGGGATGTTCAGGCAGTAAGGTGCTGTGTGTAGGAGGGCAGACAGTTCCTAGCGCTTTCCTCAGCTGGCAGCCAGCGCAGCAGTGCCAGAACTGGGACTTAAACCCCTATTAAACCCTCAGAGGCTACTGTGAATGGATCTGATCTACCTGAATCTGAGTCCCATTCTACTGCCAGCAAAGACATAAAAGAAAAATTTACTACAAAACTAATATTCAAGACCTACGTTATAATTCCTAAATAATAAACAGTTCTTCTACAGCAAGTTGTTTTAAAGATTGTTCAGGTGCTTTGCAAACTGCATGTACACAGATGACCCAGACAGCCCCTGAAGACAGCCACTTCTAGGCATGACAGTCATGTTCTGTCCCAAATGATTATCTGGAAACTTTTAAGAAGAGAAGGGAACAGTAGCCTAAAACAGCAGGGAGAGTATTTCAGAAAGCAGAACACAATTGCTCTGCATGGAGCGTGGCCACTGGGATTTTACAGCCTTTTTTCTTCTCTCTCTCTCTCTTTTTTTTTTTTTTTTTTTGGGGGGGGGGGGGGGGAGAGAAAAAACCAAGGCTTTAGGATCAAACATAATGACCAGTGTTTCAATTTTGCTCCTCATTTGAAAGGTCAGAATTAAGTAACCAAATTAGTATGTGTGAGAAGCCTTCCCCTGAAACTGGATCTGCTTTTTTTTGCAGCGAGCCTGGTATCAGCAGGTGGGATCAACATTTGCAGAGTGGCTGGGTGACGTGACACCTTACTGGAGCTGCTACAGTTCAGGGAATACCCAAGAGAGAAAAAGATCAACAACTCCCCTTCAGGCTTGCGCTCAGTCACAAAAAAGCAGTGTGGTTCAAACAAGGCAAAAACCGATCCACACTCATGGCTGCTGCAAAGTACATTCCATTTGTTACAGGCACCAGGAACTTCTAATGCAAGTGAAGAACAGAGCACCCTGCTAGTATTTTCCAGTCTCCTGTCTACTTCCCTCTCCTCTTCCTTCTTAAATATTCTGCAGTTCAGTAATGTGTATTTTCTGCAGTTGACTGCTAATGTGGTAGCACTGTACAGTAACCCAGGAAGCACCTAAAATAATCATGAAAACAGTAATCAGATTGATGTCTTCCCTTTAGAGTATTAAACAAAGCTAGCTGCCACAAGTGGAAACATCCTATGTCTCTTAGGGAACTAACCTTATTAGGTCGATACGGGAACCCTCCAAACGGCCCACGCCAAAAGACCATGTCTCCTTTTTTCCACGTTTTTATGTATTGTGACATTAACCCAGCTTCATAGCACTAATAAAAAACATTGCGCAAAAGAAAAGAATAATTACACTCTGTTGGAAAGTTTCCCAGCTTAAAGTCAATTATAAAGTTATCTACATCTAAAACAAGAAGGGGACAAAAAAAACCATTTCATGCATTTAAAAAGAAAGAAAGATCATTCTGTTTGAAAAATAACTCAAAGTTATACCCAAAACAAAGACATTTAAATTAAATCATATTGGATCCATTCCAGCTTGACTACAATGTAAACACAACCCACTCTTATGCAGTCTGAATTTCCAAAACTGGAAAAAGCTTATCGGAGTTCTTGCTTACAAAGCACACAGAGAAGAGTGTCTTGCATGCAAAGCACAGTCCAAGCCTTCAACTGTTCTCCAGATCTCTGGGTACGGGGTCTGGAAATGCCCTCTGGCTACTGATAGTTATATAAACACTGAATAGTTCTTGCTTTATTTCAGTCTCTCAGATGCTGTGTTGATACAATTAGTGACCCAAAGTCAGGTTTCTCATTTATAAAACTCTTGTTTTCAGAACAGATCATCTGGATGCTAAGGGATGCCTTCACACTTTCAAAAAGATATGCTAATGTGGGCCTCATGGAAGAAAAAACGTTAGCAAAAAGCTGCCTTACTTTCTACCAGGCACAAACAATATTATCTATGCTTTTGCCTGCAGGAATGCTAACCTCATCATGACTGATGAGAAATGGTCAGTGCTTGCTAGAAACAGAGAAGCAAGGAGAGGCTGGAAAATGAAGGGCTTATCCAAGCAGTCTTGTTGCTATGTGCTGTATGTATATCTAAGCCACCTATGTATAACCACTTTATGGTTAACGAGAACAAATGTCAGCAGAAGAATAGCCACAGACCATGGGATCTGACCAGAGAATAAGGGCTAGTCCAAAGAGCAAGAGCAGATAAGCCCAACAGCTGTGGCAGACAGCTGGTCCCGCACAGAGGTGATGCCATCGATAAGCCTGAGAAAAAGCAACACAACCAGAGGTCAAAAGATGGGATGTGATTTAAGCCTTCGAAGACTCTAACCCATACAAAGGAAGTGTGTTTTGGGGTATTTTCTGCACACACATTGGACAGAAGCCCAGCTGCACACCCCAGTGCCTTGGCTGGCCACCAAGCTGCACTGCAGGCAAACAAAATTGGTGAACCACAACGAAGCCAAGAAAAAGTGAGTGATCATGCTTGCAAGCAATGTCAGCTAATAAAGAGTGCAGATGCTCCTCCCCTCCTAACAACTGCACTTAAGTAAGATACCTGAAGTATGAAGAACTATTAGCACCAGTTGTTACACTCACAAGCTAAATGTGTAACATACACACATCCAGGCTCTGAGTTACTGTCAGAAACATGTTCAGAGGGCTCTGGGCAGGTACCAAGTCTCACGCAAAGAGTATGCAGTTGCATCAAAGGAGCAGTATTTTATACGTACTTTCTTCAAATATATACAGAAACCCAACGCAAAAGCAGAAAATTCCGCCCCACTTACTACCTATTCCCAATGGACCAAAGTAATGGAAACTAAAACAATCCTTCTTTGACCAAAATTACTTCCAAAAATTGAAGTGAGAAGTGATTGAGTGGGTTTAAAATGAATTTTTCTAAATAAAAAGAAAAAAATAATTATCTCCTAGGGGAAAACTTCTACACCCAGTCTTACATAGAGAGAAACCCTAACATTATAAAATCACTCAAAAAGAGGGTTATGGTCTGTAAATGGCAACTCCCTCACTCTTAACTGTAGTATCACAAATGCAATGCTATAATAACAAGACACAGAAGGGTCTGAACAGTGCTTGGATTGCATAGTAATAATAATAATAATACAGTACTTTCCAAAATTGCCTGAATAGTGTGAAATATACCACAACCTACAGAGTGAGTTATAAAAATGGCTGCTTTGCACTGGGTGTTACCAACCGCTTTTGTCACTGCCAGAGAATAACTATAGCTCCCTTTGGGATGAAAGGTTCTATATAAAGGAAAGGTATCATTACAATCATTACTATTATTATTGAAATGCAAAACCTGTGAGTAATAAGCAAGTATACGTGAAATTTCACAGTCATCCTGTGAACGTATCCTATTAACACAACTCAAATGCAGCATTTCTCTCCCCTACCACACACCAATTGCCACAAGAATGGTGAAATGACCCTCCCACAGGTGTCCTATAGAAGCTGTATGCTTTTCTAAAGAACAGCATTTGTGTTTGAACATATAATGCATAATAAACCCCAAAAATGTGAAATCCTGGAAGACAGGTGGATGACAAGCAGTCATTCTCTGCAAGCCACCTGGGATACCCAGCCCTCTGAATTTCACACCTATACTGAAGTCTGTGTCTGCCCTGAGGCATCACTAGTGACATACTAACGCAGTATCGGAAAAATTTTCTTCAAATCGATATTCACCAAAGTAATCACTTATGAGGGCCTTGCAGACTTTCTTCAGACAAATTTCTAGTCAAGTTCTCCTATAAAACTCTTTTGAATTCAACCAGTATTTTGTGGTGGCCTCCAGAAGGGCCAGAACATCCATACAAAATGGGACTCTGTCACCCCAAGAAGTGCAGCCTGTGCCTGTGGGTCACCTCTCTGCCATGGGGACCCTCTCAGACTCAGGCAGCTCCAGACCCCTGCCCACAAACCGGAAACAGCTGCCTAGCGTATATCAACATTTTTAACTAAACTGGCTTTTTTTTCTGAGGTGCATTCTTAAAGTAAAATACAGGGGGGAGGGTAAGGGTTGAGCAAAGACTTCCCAAAATCAGTGCTTCAACTGGGCTGACAACTGGGTGAGACTTCAAAGAGACTGAAAAGACAAAATGAAATCAGGGAAGTTGAATGGGCACCTCTTTCTGCACTGGTGACTGCTGGGCTCCCAAGAGGCTCTCCCAAGCGCTTAACAGGGAGGGCTTATGCCACAAAGCACTTGTTTGTGTGTCACTTTCCTCTGCTTTCAGTTTTGTGGGGAAAACTACAATTTTTATCAGCAAAGCACAACTGCTTCAAAACAACACGGGAACAGTCCATGAGGGATTTGAGAGAGTCTCACTTGAAGTGCTGACAGCGTGCCTGGTTCCAGAAGAAAACAGTCCCTGGCACCTTAGACTCTAATCCATACTGTACAGGCTTACTTACTTTCATTAAAACTTCAAAGTAACCTTCTGCATTCCTAATCGGAGTATAGGCTCGCTGGACCTCCAAACCATTCACCACTCCTCTGAGAAGAGAAATACAGGAACCCACTGTGACTTGGGTCATTGACGGGTATTACCAAACTTCTGCAGTTCTCTGGGGAGATGAGGGAGGCAGCAGGTCTCTTCCCAGTGGCCCAGCCTGTGCACAGATGCAAAACATTTCCCTTCCAGAGGTAAAAATCCAGAGGGAACATAAACGCTAAATGCACCTTTTGTTTTCCTGGTGGTGGCCCCAGCTGTACCACGATTCAGCTCTTGGACACACCCCTAGAAGGATGTTTGAGCTGTTTTGTGAGAAACGGCCAACACACAAGAGTGGCAAAGGGGAGAGAAAATGCTTTCACAATTAAGTTTGCTACCCCTTTTGGGCTGGGATCTACTTTCTGTTTCTGTGTTCAGACAGCATCTCCTAATTCAATAATGAAAGCTAGGGGACAGCCTTGACCTGAGGTTTTGTCAATATACACTGTATTTTCCTGTAAGTCGTCTCTCTCCATAGCATACATCCACCCCACTCTTTACTACTGACTATGGTAATTGATTGAAGTGACCGAACCTTTTCCTCTGCTGCATTATGAGAGATGGCTGAAGGGAGAAGCGTGTATTTTCAGTAGCCAGCCAGCCGTATACATCAGCTGTTAACGTACAAATAACGTCAACAGATACAGATCAATGGCATCATAACATGACTTTTTCTATGCGGCAATGATCACCACAGATGGCTGACAGAGACATAAACTTTTCCCAAGTGGCCTGTTTTGGGCAAGCAATAAACTACACAGGAGGGTTGTTTTGCCAGAAATCAGTCAGGAAATGCCTGGACACTCGGGGCTACACCCCCAGGGCTGAGTTACCCCAAAATACAGGGCATAAAATATCAAGCACTGGGGTAAGTGCAGCTCATTGTCTTCATTCCAACATGCTGGAGTAAATCATCTGTTGTAGCATCTATTCTTTGAGTCTTTCTTTCTGCAAATGGATTTTCTTAATCACACCTAGTTCTTTCTGACCCACCGACGCAAGGATAATGCTGAATAAAAATACAGCTTTGGAATGGCTTTTACCATAAAATTAGTAGAGCTAGCAAGCTCACAAGTTCTTTCATCTGTGTCACTGCGGAGGTATAGAAATTATGATTTGCCTGGTATGAAGCCTTTGTCTATTGACGAAAACCTACGTATTAGGTTACATAATGCAGACTGTTTAACTAGCACAGAGAACAATACCTTAACACGATATGTTGTCCTAAACTCAATCGCAGACTGCTATTTCCCGGTAATTCAAATTTGTACTGGTAGGTGTCCTCTGTTAGCTGCTCCACCGAGCTTATGCTGAATGCAGTAAATGTATCTGGATTCAGTTCTGAATTATTGCTCTGCAAGAACAACAATAAATAATTACTTGGTTAGATGGTGCCTTTTATTATTTCATTTTTCTTTGGAAGCAAACGTGTGTGCTCATTTAGTGCCAGAGATACTCAGGACTCCAGAAGAACGTGTATTAAATACTGGGGCCCAGCGCAAATTTCAGCTCTCTGCTGATTCATTATCATGTTCCACGGCACACACTTTGGGATCCTGCATTTCCCCCCTTGCTCCCCTTTTTTAAATTACAATTTTTACACCTCAGAACAAGGTCATCCTATTATGACTCATTGCAATCATCTTCTCACGTTTGGAAACAAACAGAGATAATGCTCCTAAAAGAGCTGAGCGCTGCTCTGGGGGCAACTTTCAAACCTACTGATGACCACTGTGAATAGGAAATATTGTTAGCTGTTTCAACACCGATCATTTTTGCTTGACCCGGCATAGTTAATCCTATGTAAAAGGGCACCGACAAGCTTAAAAATTATGCTCTGAAGACAACTACTCCACCACGCACAATGCAGCTTTTTTCATCCTCAGCGTAAGAGTGTAACAATCAGGAAAAAACCTGAAAAAGGTCAGGAAAACACAGCTTCTCCAAGGAAACTGTCAGAGAAAATTGTGATTCTTTGTACCTTTCACCTATTCCCACTTTCCAGAGAGGCTGGCTGGGGTACCCCAGGCAAGGAGAAGCTGCATACCCAGGGCTGTAATGCGACACCAGGGCGAACTCGACACTTGGAAAATAACATTACAGCAGGGAGAGAGCGGGCAAGGGGGAGGGTGGCTGCGAAGGCAGAGTTTGGGGAATTGCGTTTACAGCCTTCTCTTAAGGCACCACTTTAATCTATTGCTGCTTCCCTCGCCCATCACCACAACCCCACACGCTAACAAGTACGATCAAAGCACAGGCTCTAGGATGCGATAAAGATAAATTGACCTGCTCCTTCTTTTCTATGAGAAGGCTTTTGTCTTGCTTTGCTTTGGCCCTCTCCCATTGTGCAAGCTCCTTCTCATACACATCATAGATGCAGGGTTTGCAGCCGCTGCCGCAGCACTGGGATGGAGAAGGTTCCTGGGGTTTGAGAGCCAGCCAGTCGTGCTCATTTCCACTCATTGTCTGCAAAACATAAGCCCCGCATCAAAAACAGTACAATGAAGAGCAGCACGTGCTCATCAGCTGAGCATTATTTGGAGAAGGACTAAGAAAATCTCTCTCAAGCATCTTGCATGTGTATCTCTGGGAACTGGGAAAAACTGAAAACCTGTGAGCAGATCTGGTGCCTCCAACACTCCATTTTTGCTCAAGTGTTCAATGCCTCTGCGTTGCCTGGCACAGGAATGCCAGACGTCGCAGCCCAGAGCTCCACAGCAGACCCCAGCCCAATCTCAGGCAGGCTGCCCAGCCAAAGCCACCTCCAGCAGCAGCAGCAGGCGCACCCTCATGCTGCTCGTTCTGCTGCGGTGATTTCCTACAAAAGCGCAGCTTGGTCACGCGGAGCAGAAACATCTTATAAATCTGCTGCTCGGCCCGTGAGAAGGAGTGACAGAACCCAACGGAGATGCGGCCTGACAGAGCACAGCTTTAAAATGGAGGGAGGGCGGCAAGCTCAAGGTGGGCTTCAGAGCCGAGCCTACAGGCAAACACACGCTCCCGTTATGAGGGGATTTGAGTCTGGCTTTAAACACAGACACACAAAAGAGGGCATGAAACACTAGCAGTGCCATTTTTATCCTTTACACCCCTTCCTTTTGAGTTGTACCTACCGAACACCCCCCAAACCCCCACCATGACACACACTTCTGGTGGCTTTGCTATTCCTACACGAGGCTTAACGCTGTTCCCCACGCGGTTGCACAAAAGGCGGTTCAGAGGAAATTACAAGCCACGGCTGACAAAGCTGAGGAAGAGAACACTTAGCACTTAGAGCAGCTTCATTTTCAAGGTGAATTAATTAACTGACCTTCACCCCCGCAACACAAGCGTGTTCTAACCGCGGCAGGGGGAGAAGGGAACCAGGAGGCGGCGGCCCGGCCTTCCACAGTGGGGGAGCCAGTGGGATAGGCGGCCCCGGCTCCGGGCCCCGAGCCCCCTCAGCTCCTCCGCAGGCGACACAGAGGGACCCCCGGCCCCCCCGGCTCGGGGCTGACCACACTCACGGAGTTTCGAGCGCTCACTGCGCGTACACGGGCCCAGCCCCACACAGCGGCCAGCGGCCCCTCAGCCGCCCGCCAAGGGCCGGTCTCTCAACTACCCCCACCCCTGCGGGAGCGGAGCTGCTTTCCCCGCCCGCCTCCTGACTTACCAACATGACACCTGCCCTTCACCCACCGCCCCGCCCCACCCGGCAAGACACCGCCGCCGGGCAATTTGCCGACCCTCCCTGACGGCGGGGGTGCCGACTCGCCATTGGTCGCCGTCGCCGTCAGTCACCCGGGAGGGGAGGGGGCAGGGAGGCGTGAGCTACCCCGCCGCGCTCCCGCCGTGCCGCGCGCGCCAAGATGGCGGCGGGCGGGTGCTGAAGGGGCGGCAGGATGGCGGCGGGGCTCGTGGTGCTGAGGCGGGTGGCGGCGGCGGCGGCGGCGGCGCGGGGCCGCGGCGCCCTCACCCGCGGCATCCTCACCCGTGCCGCGCCGCGCCGCCACCGCGGGCCGCTGCCGCGGACGCCCTGGACCACCCGCGGGCCGCCGCCGGAGGTGCTGGCCCAGCGGGTGGAGCGGCGGCCGGTGCGGGAGCAGGTGGAGCTGGACACTATCACGTACGCGGGGCGGCAGCACTTCATGCCCGGCCTGGCCCGGCCGCGCTTCCCACGCTGGGACCGCGGCTGGCATGACCGCTGGCACTCGCGGGGGCCGCGCTACGAGGACATGCCGCTCTACAAGGAGCGCAGCTGCTACATCTGCCACCAGCGCGCCCGCCTGCTGGAAGGTACCGGCCGGCCTGCCCCGGCCCCGGCCCGGGCCCCCTGCCCCAGCGCGGCCTGTGCAAGCACCTGCCCTCCTCCGCCAGCCAGGGCTTCTCCTTACACAGCCCATAAACCCGGCCGGGGAACGGCCTGCCCCGCCTAAGGGCGCTGCCGGCCCGCTGCCCCCCGGGCTCCCTAACACCTCTGCTCTTGGGTTTTGTTTCAAGGAGTGCGGCAAGCGCAGTGGCTCACCAAGACGAAGCTGGTGGAAGGTTTGCCACCATCGGTGCTGAGCATCCTTGACAACCCGGCTCACCAGCTGGAGGACTATGAGGAGGGGGTAAAGCGTGCAGTCTCACATGCACGGCTCTGGCACACGACAGAAGTTGTTCCCAGGAGAGAGTATTATTGGTAAGTCCTCAGTCACAGGGAAGACCATTCTGCTGCGTGGTTATGGCTTTAGGATAAGCCGGTCGTCAAGCAGGTGACTTAAGAACCAGGGATTTTAGCACTGCAAAGAAGATTCATACTTAAAGTCTATTGTTGAGGAGAGATTCAACTGCTGCAGGCTTTGTATCAGGTTGTCAACTTGTAAAACAAACAACAGGAACACGAAAAACCAAGCCCCGGTTCTGAGTATTGATACTAGGACCAATGTAAACACATACTCTTCGTTAAAGCTCCTCACAGGCCGCAGTCTGTTTCAGCTTGAGGTCTACTTCTAACTGATGTGCAATGTCAGTTTTTTAAATAACTAATGGTAAGCATTACCTCTGCCAACTTGGAAAAGGATTGGTGTGTGGGATATTAATCCAAAATCTGTGTTAACTGTTTGGAAACATTATGCTATTGTATGTTTTGCATACAGTAACATTAGAGCATTCATGTCCCAGAAGCATCTGCCTGCCATTATGATTGTGGTTTTTATATAACTTGGTTTTTTTTCTCTCCTCATTTTAAAGCCCAGTACTGTTTGAAGACTTGGTGCATTTATGTCGGTTAATGTCTGCGAAGTACCCTTCTCTAACTAAAAGAATGTTGGCTAGAAACTACAAGGTAGCAGCTATGTGGGAAAGAGGTTAGTTGCTTCTGTGGTGGAAGGGTTTATCTGTTTTCATTAATATGAGGGGTAACAAAGCTGCTAGCTTTAAGGCTGAGGACTTAGAGCAAATGAAACAATTTCTGGAACCAAGTAATTCTTTCAGTTTAAAGTAGTGCTGTAAGCATGGGCAGCCTTGGATGATGGCAGGATACTTGCCCCGAGGACATTATTAGGGTGTTAAACAATATCGACAAGATGGTGGGAGAAGAGAACCGGTTCTTAGAACTGATTGGTTTGGGTTTGGGGTTTTTTATGTCCAAAATCCGTACTGATCTTTTTCTGAGTATATTTAGTTAAGAAACTAACATCAGTAATTAACATTGGTATTTTAGAAGAAGAACCTGCAGCTGAGCTACTATTTAAGATGAGTTTGAAGGTGAGAGGAAGAGAGCGAGCCTTGCAGGACAATGACTTGCTAGAATGCTGCTGCCCAAAAGGAAACATATGTCTTTCCCTGATCTTATTTCAGCAGTGTTTGATTGTAGCCTAATTTCCCTCCCCAGGATCCACTCTCCTTCAGGTCCGCGGCCTGAATGGAATACTTATGAACTCTATGACCCCAATACCACCAGTAGCCTCCAAGGAGGAGATAGTGGCCACTGCAGAACACGTTCTGGAGACTTTTTATCCCATCTCTCCTACAATTGATCTTCAGGAAGTGCATGTGTACAAAGAGCTCAACGATACAGGTAAATCTCGCCATAGATAATAATTTTCTGTCAGACTTAAGTGTTCAGGTTAACCTGGAGTCCTTCCCCTTCTGTGAGACACCTGTGTGGGTAGCGAGTGTATGGGAATGAGGGGAAGAGGAGCCTGGCACAGGGTCTGCAGTGCAAGCACGCCAGACCTGTGGCGGGTGAGTATGTTGTGGCTGAAGTAGGACTGTGGAGGAGAACTTAAATCCCAGCAAATTACTTTTAACCGTTCCTGAAGGTATGGGAGAAAACATGGGTTGTGCAGTCTCTCACTGAGCGATTTCTGACATGATTATCTGCCATTTAGGTTTTAGAGATGGTTATCCGTACCCTCATCCTCACACTCTGTTCTTCCTGGAATCGGCCAACATTCGTACTAACAGGTTCAGACCAGAACAACTTCGTGCTAAAATGCTGATGTTTGCTTTTGGCAATGCGCTGGCAAAGGCTAAGGTGCTGTACGGGGTACGTATTGGAGGCTGCTGCTGACTTGCTCGGCCTTTGTTCTTTCTCTAGTGCTGCAGCTAGTGGAAAGAGTCGTGAAGTTCCCTTGCTGTGGCATGTTACAGTAGTTTTCAGATCTGAGCTTCCCGGTCCAGAGGTCTAACTCTAACCTTCAGGTATGGTTACTGATGTCTGCTGATCCAGAAAACCGTCGCTCAGCAATGAGCGTGTTCGTGATGTGACATGCACTGGAGTGGTAATGGGTAGGAACTGGGGAGCAAGTTCAACTGTAAAACTCTTAACCCATCCCACAGTTCAGTATGTAAATTGATTCTTCATTGCTGGCTGAAGGAAGAATTTTAATTAAAATACAAAATCTACATTCAAAACTTGTTTGACTAGAGTAATTTTCTGGGCAAGGTAACAATACGTTTATTAAAATCTTGGCTTTAAACCGAGTAGAAGATGCAGAATCAGCAAGTACTCATACAATTTCTGTAGTAGCTGCCTTCTTAAACATTTTCCCCCCCTCCACCTTCTTTCCTAGAATGATCCCAAGGTTTTGGAGCAGCCAGTAGTGGTGCAAAGCATTGGCACAGATGGCCAGCAATTCCAGTTCATGGTGTTCCAGTTAAATACAACAGACCTTGTCTCTAATGATGGTATAAAAAATCTAGTCTGGATTGACTCTGATCAGAATCTGTATGAAAAAGCCCAGTGTATCCCAGAAGTCAAGAAGAGAGTTGTTGTGGTAAGCAGAATTTGGGAAATGGTGCTGGAAATGCTGCCCTTTCACCTCTGCTGGAGGTTTGAGAGCTGCCGTAGAGCTGCAGCTCAGGTTTTAAACCAGCTGAAGGGACCTGACACAGGCACTGGCCTCATTCTTACTTAAGCAGGTGTTCCTGACAGGGAGTGTTTGTTGTGCCGATGTACCACGTAGCATGCAAACCGCATGCCGGGTTTAATATGAACTCCTGCATGAAGATAGCCCCATCTGTAATCTACCGTCTCATGATATGCTTGTTTAAAATCAGCTCGTGCTCTGATGAAGGAAGTGCTTACATGCAACTGTCAGCTTTGCTGTGGAGTAAATAGAGCACAGTGCTGTCAGCCCCGGTAACGCTGGGAGGGCGTCTTCAGTTTGATGGGCAAAGGGTTTCTGCCGGCTGAGGTTTATATATACCAGTGGAAGTACCCGCACACACACCGATCTGGGGAGGGAGAGCGCAATTTGGAAGCTACCGCGTCTGAAGTCTTGTTTAAGCATATTTAAAGCCGTTGTTTGTCTACATTAATCACTTCACTGCAAACTGAGCATCCATGTCTTTTTCTCTGCAGAAGCCCGCTGGAATATATGGCTTTCAGCCAGACACATTCAAGAAGTTTCTGGCACTGTATCTGCATGGAGCTGTGTGAAATTCAGCTCAAATGAAAATACTTCACCAACTGTACCTGCTGCTTCTCTTTGCCAGAACCATCACATAATTAAAGGTGGATTTATTTACTTTCAAAAATAAATTATATTGTTACTGAAAGTAAAGTTGTGTGTGTGTTTGTTTTTTTTTAAAACCAAATTGTGCATGAAGAAACTCTTTCATTTTAGGGGCTTACCTCTGGATTCAGGTTAGAGAGTGTCATCAAATGCATCCTCCTGCACTCTTCCACCATTGCCTAGAAAGAACATAAGCCAGTCATTATTCCTCTGCGCAGGTTCTGCTCTCGGTGTGCTTTTGCACAGAGCTAGACTCAAGCCTATTTTCCGAGGTTGCTTTGAGTACTTCTGAATGCAGTGTATGTGGAAGAGACTTACAAAGCTTCAAGGGGAGAGCCTGAGACACGAGCCTTTTTCATTCTGCCTGGCTTTTACTTTGTTTTACTCCTGGCTGCTTTGGGATGTGTCGTGCTGCCCTGCGCTTAGTTCCCAAAGCGCTTAATCGGTGAGATTGCTTTGTTGGATCTATAGAACTGCAGTTCTTTCATCCCCCAATTGGGGATCAAGAGACCTAGCCATTTTGGGAAAGTGTTGTAGAATGTAGCGTGAAACTTTGGTGCCTGGTAGCTAGTATTTGCTGCTAAAAATACAAAGGAAGAATTTCTTCCTGCCACACAGAGTTAACTGAGCAGGAAGTGTATTCTTTTTAAGATGGGGGGGGGGATTAGTGTGTTTTTTGTAAAATGAAAGCTAAATTAGCTTCAGTCAAATGTAGAATGTTTTGCAGTTCTGCACTGATACCCTCCAGCACATGGGAAGGAATAGGACAGCCTGTGCTATTTTAAGGTGTAGAAGAGCGTATTTCCAAGAAATTCATCTCGCTTCAGCGTCTTGTGTCAGAGGCTGGTCTGTGTTTTGTGATCTTCTCTGACCATCTGGATGAACACTCCAGTTGTGCGTTGCAGCCTCAATCCATCAGACAGCTCTACTCCACAGGTTTTGGAAAACAGATTTTCACTAGTCAAATTCAAGATCAACAGTTCACCAAGAAAATTGGGATGCATTTGCTGTAAGTTAAATTAACAAATCCCTCAATAGTTAGGAGAAAATGCTTGAAAAGTAAATAATCTAGTAAGCATTGCATTGATCTAAATCATGTTAATTCTGCCTTCTCAAGGGATGCCTAATTCAGCTCATCAATTTATGTCTGCTCAGATCTGTATTTTGCACCCAGTTATTTAGGAATATATTTTAATACTTGCACTCTGTGGAGACTGTGCCAGTAGGTGTTTCTCAGCTGTTGGCTCTGCTTTGTCACACGGACCCTGCCAAACAGCCCTAGGCAACAGCCCTTGGACTACTGACGTGCCCTCACCTTTCCAGCTTTGGGTCATTACTGGTCTTAAGGAGGAAACCCTGCAGGGCAGCCAGCCGCCGTGCTGACATGCCCGAGCAGAGCGGTTTTGCTAAGGAAGCCCGGGAGAAGAGTGGCTGCGGTGGAGAAGGGGGTGGGTGGGTGGAGAAATTAAATGCCTCGCATGCTTCTAGTAGATGTGGGAATGCGTGAAGATGGTCTGCACGGGAAAGAGCCAAAGGCCCTTTAGATGCTTTTACCTCTCAACAAAGACATCTCTGTTAGGACAGGCAGTAGGAGAGGAGAAAGTGAAGCTGGAGTGCTGCTGTCTTCAAGACTGAGCAGAGAGAAAGCATCAGCATAGGGAGAGATGGATGAAGGCAGAATGAAGGCAATTTTGACAAATGACAGAAGCAGTAAGATGTGGGGTAGTCAGCAGGGGAATAAGGCTTCAGCACGTTACAAGAGGCATCAGGAAGCCACTTGAGATGAGGGGATTGTGCGCAAGCGTGCAAGATCGTGTCCCTGGTTTGCTCAGGGCACAGCTGATCTCACCTGCAGTGCGGGGAGCAGCAGTACTCGCATGTTGCTAGAAGGAGCAGCTGATCCTTGTGCTGAGTAAGCTCCTCTGAGGTCTAGGAGGGGAACTTGAGGGCAGAGCAGGGCTCCCAGCTTGGCATCTGAGATGAGCTCTCAGGCTGGTCCATCATGATGCCGGTGTGAGGTCCGTGAAGCAGGCAGCCCCTTGCTACGGACAGCCGTGCACACGTGCGTGGTGTCCCACTGGTCTTTCCAAGTGCACTGCACGTGGTTCGGTTCACCCACTCGTTCCTCCAGTGTGACCTGATGGAATTGGCCCAGCTGAGGGAGGTGGGACCAAGGGCAGGACAATGGGTCACACAGGCACATCTGGGTTGGCATCAATAAGTTATAAAGGCTCGTCAGCAGATGAATGGCATTACCTCAGCACAGACCAAGAGCCAGGCATTAACTTTTAATGAACACCAGGCGAGGAAGCAGAACAGGCAAGAACCGAGCGGCGGGATTCAAGAGATGAAGACCCGGCAGTGCCTGGCTGCCCAGGGGAGAGCTCTGCAGCCACTGGGGCAGAACCGGGCTGCCAGCCTGCCCTGGGGACGATGCACGGTGTGCCATCGGGCTCTGCCACTCCACGCTACCTTCCCCTGAACTGCCCCCAGTGCAAAATCCGACTCCACGGGCTGCACTCATCATGCCAGCAAGTACACGCTGTGCGCAGACTGGAGCCCCTGGTTGTTCAGATCCTCCTCCTGCATTTAATTTAATGAAAACTAATGGGGGAGACAATTATGCTTAAGGTTGGGCTCAGGAGGCGTTTAGAGGAGGGAACTTGGCAGTTTCTCATGGCGGTGTTTAATAAAATTAGCCTGTAACCCAGTAAGAACCAAGGGGAAGGGCTTTTCTATGCCCCGCAATGAAACCACAACAGGCAGCATCACTGCCTGTTGCTCCGGGCAGCCAAGTGGGGCCTGGGTGGCCAGCATGGGCGGGAATGGCCCCAGGGAGCTGGGAGGGCAGGGGGTCTTCATCACCATCCACTAATTACCCTCAGGGGTCATGTTTCCAAATGATGGGACAATGCTTGCACACTACTTTCTGCAAAGCACAGAGGGATGTGATTGCCTGGACCAAAACCCACACTGGGGCACAGCTGCGCAACCCGCGCAAGGGCGCCTGTGGTGTTAACCCAGAGGCACACCTGTGCAGCTAGCAAAGGGTGCAAACACAACCCACGCTGTGGCCCTGCCATTAATTATATGCTAACGGGCTCTGCAGGCACGATGGTTTTTCTGGGTGGTTCCTAAACCCAGCAGACAACCAACGTGTTGCCCCCCTTGCCTGTGACCACAGCGTGCTCACTCCTGGAATTGCAGCAGTGAGGTGGCTGTGGGTGCCAGGGCTGGGTGGGAGCAGCCCCCAGGAGCAGCCCCCAGGACCAGCCGAGCTCCAGGATGGTCCCGAGCCTGCAGCTCCCCCTGAACATTCCCGCAAGGAGGGAGAGAAGCTGCACAGTTGCAGCCAGCCGCATCCTGCCTGAACTAGTCAAAGGCAGAGAACAAGTCTCAGGCAGCAGCTCCCGGAAGCGTTTCAAGCACCTGGCACTTGCAACTACCCACCTAAACACCCAAAAAGCCCCAATCTCTCCCCAAACGCTGCAGCAGCCCCGATGCTGCCCGCTGGGGAGCTGGGGCAGCCTCGCCCACATTTCTCCATCTCCAGCAGCTGGTTCAGAGCCTGGAGCTGAGTTTGATCCTGCAACGGTGCACACACTCGCCCTGCACCGCAGCCAACCATTGCCCAAGCAGGGGGTCAGCAGACCCCATTGCAAGCCTAGATATACCCATATCTATATCTGTATCTATACCTATAGCTATATCTTATGGGTTTTTTTTAAGGTGACACTCGCATCCCTTCCCCTCCCTTGCTTACCTCCCAGCAGTGCAAGACTCCAGCAACGGGAGCAATCAGGACCCAGCTCCTCTCCCAAGATATCCCCGATCCGTAACCTGTGGCATGGGACACCAGCCTCCATCGCTACACCGGCATCCCAACTCCTCCAGCCTCTAACGAGGAAACTCTGGGGAGACAGGGTAAAAAAAAATAATAATCACACCCCACACCCCCCACACCCCCCCCTTTTTAGCCCCAGAAAGCCCCCCTCTGCCTGCAGCCATGAGCAAGCACATCCTCAGCCTGGTGCAGGCAAGAATGACCATTTTCCTTGGCTAAAACCTAAATTTTCAAAATGGTTAAAAAAATAAAAAAGAAAGAACATAACCCCCAAAACCACAAGCGAGCATCATTAAACCAAACCTCTCCCAGTCCCCTGGGTCCTGCACTGCAGCAGAATCCCCATCCACCCCCTGAGCCTCAGCCAGCCCCCCCCAGTGCCAGCCCCCACTTGGTTCTGCATCACCTCCACTCCTGCATCCCAAACCTGGGGTCTCATTCAGCCTCCAAAAAGAAAGGTCAGAAAAAAAATGCTTCCCCCGCCCCCCCCCCCCCCCCCCCAGTCTGGCAGCAATCACCAGGAACAAACTGCAGAGCACCAAAATCAAATGTTTATGTTGATATTTATTACAGCATGGGGGGGGGAGGGGGGGAGGGGGGAGAAGGAGGGAGAACCATTTCATTCAAAAAACCATCCCATACCAATGAAGACAATAATTTAGCTATTCATTTTAAAATACATTAAAACCGGTCCTTTCATTTCCTCATGTCAGAACAAAAAAAAAAAAAAAAAAAGAAAAAAAAAGAAAAAAACCCCCAAACCCTGAACAAGATGTAAAGCGGAAAAGGGAAAAAAAATGACCCCCTTGGGGAGTCCCCAGGTATATTTGCGATGCAACAAATCTGCGTTCGGTTATTTCTCGGCATTACTTGGAAAATATTAACCTGACTGTAACTATGAGACTGACACCCTCAGACCCACCCTGTCCCACCCACCCCTCCCTCCCCAGCGACTTTCTACAGGTAAAGCACAATTAAAATGCCTAGGAAAAAGAAGGCAAACATTAAAAAAAAATATTCGTATTACACGCTAAAAAAAAAAAAATTGTCATCTCATGTCTTGCAGTCAGAATAATAAAAACAAGCCAAATGTTCCCCGAAAACATTTCAATGAAGGGGTGCGGAAAAAAGACATCCCTTTAATAAAACATTATCAACAAATATCGTACACAAACTACAATGTATAATAATTATTTTTTTTTCCCCTCTCGGTAATTTTCGAACCAGACTACAAGGTAAGAAAAAACACTGAAACAAGATACAATGCTTTCAATAATCCGCACAAAGGTCAAATCCAAGGGAGAGAATATTTTACAGAATATGATATACATGGAGCAGAAATGGGAGCTGGAGAAAAACAAAGACCAAACTACAGGGTAGTGTCATGTACAGAGATCCCAACCCGCCGCCTTGGCTCGTCCCTTCCTCTCCCACCAGAAGGAAGGGCCTTCGATGCTTGCCATTAATTTTTATTTTCTTATTACAGAGCGAGCCTACAGAATAGCAAGGTTACATTTTAACAACAAGAATTCCTTAAAAAATATCTCCATCCAGTTCCAAATCATAGAGTGAAACCCTGACAAGAGCACATCTCTAAAGAAAAGAACCCCCCCAAAATACCCCCAAAGCAAATAAAAAAACCCCCCAAAACCCCAAAGTTAGCTGGAGATCACAGTTTCAAAGTCCCAGGTCAGATTAACCCTTTCTTTCAGTGGATTGAAAAAAAAAGAAATTGGAAAAAAAATCGGTTTTTGCAGTGAACCAGCTGAAGGACTCTGGGGAAGGGAGGGACAGAGATTTCTTCTTGTACTCAGAGAGGGGGGGAAAGACTAACACGGTGCATGCCACAGTCACAGAGAGCAAGATCACGATTCATTCGAGGATGTGATCCTAGAAGGGGTCACCTGCGTTAACAAGTTTATAACGAGGTGGTGGAGTCTCTTCCCCAAAGCAGATCTTGTTAACTGGAGGAGGAAGCGTTGTGCTGCAAACAAACCAAAAAAACCCAAAAATAGAAGGGAAAAAAACCCCCAAAACAAAACAAAACAGAACAAAAAAAAAAAATCAACCAAAACAACCAGTCCTTCTGAACAAAAACCACCATTGTAAACTGTCCAGTTTATTTTAAAAAAATGACTACAACAGAGACAACATGAGATTTCATATCTAGACTAGCTTCCTGGTGTCGCACGGCACAAACATACAACAGGTTCGGTTTCTGTCTTTATTTAAAAGAACAAAGCAAAGAGATCGGAGTTGGGTGCTAGAGGCTTCTGTTTGTTTCCAAAAAGAAGTGTCATGTACATATATAAACCCTTCTGCACAAAGAAGGGTCTTGTCATGTCTTGAAATATTTTAAGTTTTGTCCTTCATGTTTTATGGAATAAAAAGTTCAGCCTTTTTATTGCATGAAACTAAACCTGGGGTTTTGGCCCCCGCCACACGTGTCCCTGCCCATACACCTAGCTTCTTCTTCTTCTTCTTGCATAATTTGTTGAGATCCTCCGAACGGCAGCTGACTCTCTTGATCCTGGAGAGGAGGAGGGGGAGGGAAATCACACACTCATCGTCATGCTGGGGGAATACTGGAAGAGAGACAGAGCCAAGGTGAGAAACCAGGCGGGCCAGACCCCCAGGCACCCAAGGGGGCTGGAGGCTGGTGACAACTACACAGCAACCTAATTGGATCAGGAGGATAGAATACACTGGAGACTCGAATTTATCAGGGTGTAATCTGCTCTGTAGCTTGCTTTTCCAGGGAGAGAATCAGCAGAACAGTATGGGGTGAGATGCAATTTAAAACAATTAACATGCACGCGTCTATATGCTGATAATAGAGGAAGAAGAGGAGGGGTGTCTGCAGCCACGCACAGTGCCTTGGATCGGCCAGGCCAGCACAGCTGGCTGCATCTGCACCGGCTCCTCTCCATCCTGCGGGATCCTCTCCCCTCCGTCGGCACAGCCCTGTCCCGCCAAGCACCCAAGCCTGCACCCACCAGCATATTCCCTCCTCCCCATGTTCTGTCCCGGAGCAGCTCACACACAGCACAACCCAGCTCCAAAAGGCACCCACCACCAAGCCCACCCAGCCCCATGCCAGGACCCCCCCGTCCCGTCCCCCCTGGCCCCAGGGAGGCACGCACTCACATTGTCATTTTGGAAGGAATGAAGAAAGTTGCCTCCCAGCTCCCCGTCGTCTCTTGGAGTGCCCGGGGGATTGCTAATGCCACTTATGTTGTTTGGAGAATTCTGTGGGAGATGGGGGGAGGCAGTGAGCAGGTCCCTGAGCCCCCTAAAATGCCGTGGGGGCGGGACACAGCCCTGCCTGCCCCGGTCACATTCCCCCAACGTGTCCCCATCCATTGGGGTCACACCGGCACCCCAGTGCCAAGACAAGGGGGGGCCCGCACACCTGCTCTGCAACTCACTTACTTTTGGAAGTCCATCTATGTCTCCTGACCCTGCACAGGGGGGGACACAAAAGGAGAACAGCCTTACTGAGCACGCAGCGACGGCCCCGCGCCCCCCTGCCCCGCTCCCCCCAGACCCCCCTTTCTATTTCCAGCCAGAGGCTCTGCTGTGAGCACTGGTCCAAATTGGGGATGGGAGCAGGCACTGGGATGCTCTGCCAGTGTCCCCAGGAAGTGAAGGCATGGTGGGGCTCCCCAAGCCACAGTCCCCCATGCAGGCACTCACCTAACGATCCGTTCATGTGATGGGGCTCCATGCCACCCATGCCACCCATGGGGCCGTCAGAGCCGGGGCCCATCGGGAACTGCGTAAGGAAAAGGCGACAAAACCAAAATCAGCCACAAAATCACCCCGCACGTCTGCCACAGCCCCAGCGGCTCCTGGGGACCATCCCCTCCCCAGGCATCCCTCCGGAGCTGGGCGCAAGGAGGGATGCATCCACCCCCAGGACTGCAGGGCATGTCTGGGGGCTCGTGGGTCTCTGGGTGCAGCTATAAAATTCGGCCAGACAGGTGCAGGCAGACCCAGACCCCTGGCAGCGCAGGGGGCTCCCTCCAACCAGCAGTTAGCGAGATGTAAGCCTGCCTGCATCCCGCAGCACACAGCGTCTCGCTGGGCACGCAGCTGCCACCATCCTGGCCGGAGCAGCAGGACCGCCGCTCTCTTAATAAGCATAAAAAATTAACAAAGTCGCTGAAGAGTTAATCGCTTTTTGATGGTTTGTTTTATTTCTGTTTTGTAACAAATGGCTGAAATCAATTAAACTGCTTTACTCTCAACTGATGAAGTTAATTATGATTTGTTATGGTATCTGATATGTAAATTATTAGAAAGCAGACTTACATTCGATCGACTGCCTGCGGGCGGTACTGGATTAATCATTGTGTAGATGTTGTCACTTGAATTTGTTGAATCTGTGGAACAGTGAAGCCCAGTAAGTCGGGTGATTAATTCATTTCTTAATTAAAACAAACTCGTGCCACTTGAACTCATTCTTTTGTATTTTATCACCTAAAATTCCCTCTAAGTACCACCATTTTCTGGCTAATTTGTATTTAATGAAGATCCACAAAGTTTTTAATCACAGAAATTCAACTGTGAAAAATAATTCAACTCCTGGCTGGGAAGCGCGGGGAGGTAATTCCCGAGCCCCACAGCACACACATCCATAGGGGGATATAGGAACATCCCCAAAGGCCACCCCAAAGCCAAGCAGCCCACGCTGCTCCCTTCCCAGAAAGGCAAAGGCTACATAAATTGGCTGTCACTGGTTGGGCTGTGGTCACCTGTGCTCGGCGGCACAGCCCCATGGATGGGGTCTCCTGGCCTGGGAAGAGGCAAGAGCTTAAGAGGGCTGGCCCTGGAGAGGGGGGTCTCGGGGGGCTCATACCTGCGGGACTGGGCATGATGGGTGTCCCCGGAGGACCACCGCCGCCGGGCGGGCCCTGCAGAGAAACAAAGAGGGGGTCAGCTGCGTGAATATGAACATCACCCACCTCCCCACGTTTTCAAACGCCTCCCCCGAGGCAGACCTCACACCCCCAAACCCAGCCTGGCCGCTCTCCCCGGCACCATTCCCCCCAAACCACACGAGCTCCCTGGGGCGTAACATCCCTGCACCCCCGCGACAGGAGAGAAGGAGCAGGACTCACCACGTATGTACCAGGCGATGAAGAAGAGTATGGGATCTACAGAGAGAAGAGAGCCAGTTCAGCCGCGGGGTGCACTGGGGGTCCCGTGGGCTGGACCCCAGCTGTGCACAGCCGAGAGCCCCTGCCGCCCCCCAAGCCTGGCCAGGATGGGGGTCCCAGCCCCGGCCAGCCCCCACCGCTGCACCTCGCCACAGGGAGAGCAGCACAGGAGCAGGGCTCCAGCTTTAGATGCAGCGCCTGCATGAGAGGCTGGGGAACCCCCTCGTTAGCAGGATTCAGCTAACGGGGAATGGCCTCATCTGCGGGACGGCTCCCAGAGCAGCTCCGCTCTTGCTTCGAGGACCATGAGATACTCACTGAGTTAGCACTGCTGGGGTTCGGCCACGGTCTACCAGCTCCTGGCCCCCTGGGGTCAAAATTAAAACAGGGGAAAAAAGAAAAGTTGTGGTTTTAGCCATACGGTCCCGCAAATCCCGAACTGGCGGCCAAACGCCCCCGGCGCAGGGTTTGCCTTACATGTTAATTCCAGGCATGCCGGGACCTAGGGAGTTGGGTGGAGGTCTCATGCCGCTGCCGTAGTTCTGCAACGATAACCAAGGGTCAGTCTGCTGCAACAGGAAGGGAAACCAGAGGAGACAAGAAAAGGGAAAAAAAGCTCCAACAAAACAAACAAAAACCCCAAGAGGGTTAGTTTGCAAAAATGAGCTTTAAAAAAAAAAAAAAAATAAAAAAAATTAGATGATGATGATGACGAACGTCGAGGCAATTAGCAATCATGTTTATAAAAAACCCAGGCAGCTGAGTATGGAAGGGAGCCAAGCTGAGCCCTGAAGTCGTGTCCCCCTCCCCCGGTCTCTGATGCCAGGGTGGTGGAGGGAAAACAGCCCCCTCCCAGCTCCGGGAGACAACTCTGCTCACAGCCCCCGGGTGCCAGCAGCAGCCCTTTGGGTTTCTCTTTTTGTGCAGGAGAAAACAGGGGCAGGAGGAGGGAGGAAGGCGTCGCTTGGAAGGTTATTGCTGCAGTGTAAGGACAGGAAAAGGCTGCACGAGCTTCCCCCGGAGATTAAGCATCCCCTGCTCCCAGGATGACAGCTGGAATAAGGAAAACCAAGCCAGGCTTGTTTTCCTGTTGCTTCCCAGCTCTCTGCGACATCCCCCGGAGCAGGTCTGCAGCCCTGGGGAGCGGGCGAGGGCAGGCAGCCCCTCGAGGCTCATCTCCTGGCTCCTTCCACCCTGGCTTAGCCTCCAGCTGGGACTGGGAGCCTCAGATCTGCGTCCCTCGTCTCCTGAAACCAGCTCTAGTACAAAGCCAAGCCCAAGGCAGCGAGGGAAGAGGAATCCCCTGAATGCCGCGCTCCATTTGGTCTGCGCTTTGCTCCCTGTGCCCTCTGGGCAACATGTAGTTGGATTTAGGTCGCGCTGCCAACTCCTCCCCCGCCCGCTGCGATGCATCTTTTTGGGCTGTATTTCTGCCATTTAGAGAAAAAAACCATGCTAGGGCAGGAGGAGGGATGGCTGGCCATTTCCTATCTTACAGCCCCTCTAGAGCGCTCCAAGCTGGATTTGAAGTACAGTACTTCAGTGCCGTGGATTTTTCCGTGGATTTAAGGATTCACCGGAGCACGGTGCTCATGCCAAAGTTTGTTTTGAAGAAGCAGAAAAGGGTTTTCCCCAAACAAATTACTGGCAAGTCCTTAATTGATCAAAATTCCAGCCATTTAGACTGAATAGCAGCATCAAACCCCTTGTTTGGGGGAGAAAAAAAAAAAAAAAAAAAAAAAAAGCTCAGCGTTTTTAATTGGAGCTGAAAGGCTGGAAAACGAAGCCAGCTGAAAGATGCTTGGGGAGGGTGGGGAGGGAACACAGCTGTGCCGAGCGACCTGGATGCTGGGCTCCCACAAGACACTGCTGAAACCCAGCGAGCTAAAAACCCTCTTCACAGAGGCAGTGGCAAACCTAATTCTGGCTTCTGCAGAGCTAAAACTGTGACTATAAAGGGAAAAAAAGGCAGCGGTGATGGGCTGCAAGGGATGATTCATTGTTGGTGCATAATAAGTGGCTGTTGTCTGGATGCCGGGATGTCCTGGCTGGATGCTGGGATGTCCTGGCTGGATGCTCTGCAGCCCTTTGGAATAATTTAAGCAGTACTTGGGAAGGTCCTGATGCAAAGCCTCAAGAAAAAAAAACCCTGGGCATGCAAGGTGTGAGGGGCTGCTGGGTTTGGTTCGGCATTTTTCGTGGTTGCCCGCACAGGCGCCGGTCCCTGGGTGGCTGCGGGGAGGCAGCACCCCGTGGGTGCCAGATTGGGAAGCCCAGCGCTTCTCCAGGGGAAGGCTGCCTTTCAAAAATCCTCTTCGTAATGTAGGTACACAGGGAACGGCAGAGTCAAAAATAAAGCTCTGAACATTTCACAACTCCTGCCGGCTCCCAGAGCTGCCGCCATCCCACGCGGCGCTCAACGCGCGCTCGCCGCTTCCAAGTTTCATGGCGAGCTTCGCAGGTGGGAAGCGAGCAGCCTCCCCCAGGCAAACCGCCGCCACTCGCCTTGGCGCAGGACACGCTAACAAATGCTGGGTTTTTTGGGTGCAATCCTCCAGGAAAGGAGGATTTTAAGCAGAGCGGCGGCGCTGTTGGAGGGCTTGTCTGTGAAATGACGCTTGTGCAAGTTTTTTTATCCCTTGCCCTAGGACGGATCCGGGTGCCTGCGGAGATGGCTGGGCATCCCTGAGCAGCATCCTCAGGCTGGTGTTAAAAAGAGATGACACAACTCCCTCTTTACACAATATTCACTTATCTCAACAGTCTCTGGGGGAAAAACAAAACAAAACTCCAGCGCGCCCGCTTGTCTCTTGACAGACTCTGATCCTCGCGCTACAAACTCGACGTAGGCGATGATGCAGAGAGGATAAACCTCCAACCAAAATATGGTAATCTGGTGTTGAAGTCTCGTAGAAGGAACAAACAGCAGTGAGTCAACAACAAGCCACTCCATAAAGTGAATCAAGGGAAAGACAGCATATATTAACCCAGATCTGCTTAATTCCACGAGTGTACTCCCCCCCCCTTCCTGAGATGGAGAGCTTAAGCAGGCAGCAGGAGGGGCAGGTGGATGGGAACCTCGCAAAGGCAAGCCTTATTCCCCTGCTGAAGGGATCTTTGCCATTTCTTTTTATTTATTTATTTTTAATGCAGGCCTCCTTTCCCTTTCCTCCTGTTAGGGTCGTAACTATTTCCCAGGCAGGCAGCGTAATGCACTCACGGGCTGCTCCGGCACGGCGCTAAGTGCCATCCCCTTTCACAGAAGGGCAGGAGGGAGGCTGCAATACCCTTAATGAGCTCTGAAGACCTCACTCATGTGAAAAGGAGGGATTCCCAGATGCGAGACTAATGCAAAACGCATTAACACTAATGGGGGGACGTGGCAGTGGTGTGGGGGGGGGACTCCCAGCCCTTTGAGCCCCCGGAGGTTGTTTCGATGGCGCGTGGAGTTTGCCGAGCTGTAAGATGCTCTTTGGCGCGGGGCTTACCTGTGGACCGGGACCCATGGGGCCCATCCCTCGCGGGGGATTCATCCTTTGCATGGGGCCGCCCATGTTAGGGTGCCCTGTTGGGAGGAAAGCAGGGGCGTTACACAGTGCAGCAGCCACTTCGGGTCCCAAATGAAGATCTAACGAGAAACGTTCACGTTCAAACCTCCTTCACTGCGTTTACCTTGCTGTCGCGTGGGATCCATTGAATTGGGCAGCAATGGCTGTGTACCGGGAACGGCACCCGGGGGCTGTGAAAACAAGGGGAGGAAGATTAAAAAATAATAATAATGGCTACAATGCAGCCCCACAGACACAGATTTGGGTCGAGGCTTTAGGCTTTCAGTGGGCTCCTCAGTGGGCTCCCTGGGATGCCTGCTGCTGCCCGAGCATCCTGCATCCTGCTGCATCCCACATCCCAGCCATCTTCCTACAGCCTCTGGGTGTTTGCCTCCCCTTTCATTTCGCAAACACTCTCTAAAAACCAAACAAGGCACCCGTGTTTCCTCCCCTCCCCACAGACCGCACAACATCAGGCTGCCGTATTTTTAGGGAGTGGGGGAAAGCCTGGGCTGCGTGGGGCAGAGGTGTCAAAGCTGGCAGGGAAAGGAGACCGGCAGCTTGGCTCTCCGGTATTTACACAGTGGCAGGGCCAAACTGTACAGGTTGCAGCGATTCACCAGCTGCCAGCAGGGAGATGCTCTGTTTGCAGCAGCCCAGGGTTGGACCTGTCCCCATGCAGGCAGAGGGGAAGGCGGATGCTCCCCCTCCCCAAATCCACGCTCTGCTCAGGCAGCGTGGCTAAAAGTTCAAAGGCTGCTCCAAACAGATAAAGGGGGAGAAAAACGCAGATACCATCTGCTTGGGGGAAGCAAACTGTAAACAGTTTTGCTACAGTGCTGCCTTTCATTTGAATGCTGACACACGACGGATCCCACTGCTGGAGGCTCTGGGTGTGCACGGCCGCACTGAGGCACAATCTGCCCAGCCCCAATTTTTTGCAGCCTGGAAGCTGGCAGCAGGAGGAAGATAAACCAGGGGGGGTTGTAGAGACGGATATTTACACTTCTGCTGCCTGACCTTCCCACCTGCCTATTTATTCCTCTTGTCCCTCTGGATGCGACTGTAACCTCGCCGAGCGTAGGCTTACCCAGCAGAGGTTAACCTACCTCTGTGTAGGTACAAACTGTTTTATACATGGTGTTGGGGGGAAAACAAATTAAATCCTTCCAATTAACTGTACCCAATCCTGGCTACTTGACCCTGCTGCAAAAGCAGCCTCCCCAAACTGGTCCCCTGCCTGCCCCAGCTCACTGTGCTCACCCCTCCAGCAGTGCCTGGGATGAGCTGGGGACCACAGCAGGACAGGGTCCTGTTAAAGTGTCCCGTGAGGAGGTGCAGTCCATCAACACCTTGCTAAAACAGCCACCAGTGCTGTGGGTGCGGGGCTCTTCCAGCTCAACCGAGGGTCCTACACCAGTCCCCCCTGCCCCCGAGTCTTCCTCAGCAACGTCTCAGCTGTCTCACCATCATTTAGCAAGTTCCAGCAACTCAGGTCTCAAATCCAACAAGCAGAAACACAAAGCAAGCTGCTATGTCCTATCTCCTGACTACCCTGCTCTTTCTGCTAGTAAAAGCTATATGTAGTATATAATAATATATATATATATAATATATATATATGTATGTATATATAAAATAATGTCGTTAGCCCAAAACCAAGCTCCCCAAGATAATTTTTGCACAGTCACCTTTGTAACTCAAAGGAATGACAGGTTTCCTTTAATTTCCCTTTAATGACAAATAACCTCTGACTCGGTCGTTACCCCACGGATCTGCATGGCATCATTGGGAACCAGGCGAATTCCTCAAGCAAAGGCCATGAATTCAGGCAGCGCGTGGGGTGGAAGCCTCCATCCACAAGGCCAGAAACAAACTGCCCTTGTTTAAGCTGGGATAAGAGGATAAACCCAACCCAAAAAATTCAGCAGTGACCTGCCCCGCTTGACCCCGCTGCTGATCTAAGCGCTCGGTCAACCCAGCAGCAGGATTATCTCCATCACTTTAATTTTCTGTGATTGCAGGGAAAATCCAGCCAGGCAGTGAACACACGGCACAGTACGGCCGTGCTGCAAACACCAGCAATAAAAAGCAGCACGTTCTCCACCACCATTTACACCCTGGATGCACCCAAACCTCAAAATAAAATGAAAATAAACCAGTTATGTGACGTTTGATGCTCCAGCACCAACAAAACGGAGGATGCCCGAGGGAGGTGATGCTCTGCCATCCCAACCCATGGAGCATCTGCGGGACACCTGGCCCTTGTCCCCCTCCCTGGATAAAAGCCACCCTCAGGAAAGCTGCTGGTGCGGAGCCCGAGAGCACAGTACCTGGTTGCCCATCCTGATGGGGGGCCGGGGACCTCCAGCGTAGCGCGGCGACATGAACGGCTGCAGGGACACAAAAGGGAGGTCAGGGCCGAGCTGCGGGGGGCAGCACGCTCCCCACGCACGCCGGTTAGACTGTACACACTGTTTTTGGTGTTTTGTTTTGTTTTGTTTTTTTCTGGAGACATCCTTTTCAAAAAAGTTAAGTTTCAAAAGGGAAAAAAAAAAAAAAAAAAAAAAAAAAAAAAAGGTGTCCGGAGTCCGTTTTTTAAACATTTTCTCTGTAGACTTAATGTTTGAGAGCGTTTGACATCAGCAATACTAGGTGAGGCTGTTAAAATTAGTGCATGGGAAACCCTGAGTGTTAGATACTGTTCAAGTTTAAATATATAGAGATATATATTAAAAAAAGTGGCAAATAAGCACATACAGACACGCACACACAAAAAATCCCCCAATGCTAAGTACTGAAAAAAAAAAGAAGACTTAAAGTTACTTTTTCTTTCACAATTGCTGCTACTAACAGAAGCTTAAAAACCCACATCAAGTTAAATTTCTGAGGCTACCTTGGGAAGGTAAAACAGTCTGATACCCATGATTGACTTCTCAGTCCATTGACAACTTCACATCCAAAAAAAAAAAAAAAAAGAAAAAAAGAAAAAAAGAAAAAAAGGAAAAAAAAAGGGAAAAAACCACCATTTTGCTTTGGAGCTGGGGTGCCCGGGGGGATGCTCCCCGGGGGAGCGGGTATCCACTGCCCAGCATGTTTATAGAGGGGAAAAAAAAAGAAAAAAAGAAAAAAAAAAAAAAAGGCAAATCGAGCGCACGTCCCGGTTCACAGCCCTACCCATCACTAGTGTCTTTACCTGACTGTGGGGTCCCATCATGCTGTTAGGATTGTGGGGTGGAGGCTGTGCGTGTGGCGAGGGCTGTGACCCAGGCGGTCCCTGTGAGGTCAGACAGTAGAAGGAGGTTATAGATTAGCACATGAAAGCGCAGAAAGAGCTAAAAAAAGGATTGACGGGTGGACCTGTTTTGTCCGGGAGTCACTTATCCCATTTTTATTTTTTTCCTTTTTTTTTTTTTCCTCTTTTTAATTGAATTTCTATTAATTTGTAGCTGAACAATGAATAATGATATATGCAAAAAAAAAAATTAAAAATTAAAAATCAGAACATCTGTCAAAATACAGCAGCCACATTGACAGTAAACGGTCCGGTAGTTCAACCAAGTCTGCAATGATAAACACACAGGGAAACACTTTGCAAGGTCGTGCAACGAGGAAGAAAAAATATGCAGGAGAGGACCAGAGAGGTTGGGGGAAATACAAAAAACACCCCCAAACCAAAAAAAAATATCATTTTTTCCTCTCCCATCACAAAGGTTGCAAACACCTCCGGGGTTTATGGCTTGTTTTATTTTTTGACTGTGGTTCACTGGAGGTGCTGGAGCGAGCGCAGAGGACAAGGAGCACGTCCCGGCTCGCGCCTGGGCAGCGTTTGGCCGGCACAACCCGGGCTGCATCGCCAGACCGTATGGATGCAACATCCTTCCTCGAGGTGGATTCCCTAAGGATGCGAGTAAAATGGCTTGCGAGCAAAGAAAGGATGTCTAGGGGAAAAAAGGAGAGATTAGTCGGTGCAGGTTTAAGGCTGCAGTGTAGCAGCCGCTGACATTTTGGGCTTGAACGCCCACTTTTTTTTTTTTTTTTTTTTTTTTTTTTAATTTCCCTTAAAAGCCCAAAATGAAAATTTGCTTGGAAAAACCGTGAGCTTGGTGCAAGAATATACCGGTGCGTGTTAACGAAAGGGAAAAGAAAAAAAAAAAAAAGTATTTTTTGAGTCAAAGGAGGTGTAATTGGTAGAGAAAGCAAACGAGCTTTGTCAGGAGGTGATGGGAAGCGACGGCAGGCTCCAGGACCGGCGCCGGAGCAGATGTTCTCTACCTGCCTTGTTACTAATTTCAACAAGTGTTCGCCTTCTAGCTGCTGCCAGCAATGGCATGGTTTGTTACCATGAGCAATTTTCTTAATTAACAGACATTAATTAGCCATTTAGCAATTTTGCAAGCATTTGTTTAGCAGCTTTCCTAAACATGAATACCACTGTGATAATGGTACTGATTAGAGGGTCCCCTAATTAACAGTACAGGGAAGGAAAATTGAAATCACATAAATTAAAAAGGGAGGGGAAGTTAATGAAGGCAGGACATATTTGCACCTGCAAATCTTTTGTACGGCAGAAACTTGAGTGCAATGTAAATAAAGTAAGAGGGTGGGTTTTTTCCCTCTTTTTTTTTTTTTTTTTTGTTAATTTATTTGAACGGTTCGGCAGCAAGACGCAGCCAAGCAGATTTAAACCAACAGCCTCCTGCCAGCCTCTCTGCTCCAGCCATGCTGCACCCGGGAAATGCAGTCCCAGCATTTACACCACTATTTATCCTCCAGGAGCTGAAGGCAACCAGCCCCTGCCCCTGCTGCCTGGCAAACCTGGGCTGGAAGAAGGTACAACAGCTCAGGACAACCCTCTGGTGCCAACAAAACTGTCTTCTCCATCCACCTCCCACCAAAGTGGAGAAGACAAACCTCTCTGGTCCCAGTTGTAGCATCAACCTCCTTTAGCAGAAGACCTCTGCAAGAAACTTGACTTATTTTTGCTTCTGCGGCAGCTAACTCTGCGCGACGCAAAGCACACCAGGAGCAGCGGCCACCTCCCACCATGGGTTCATGGAGGACAGCATCTCCCAACGAGGGCTGGCCACCACCAAAGCCTTTCCTACGCATCACAGCTGCAGGATTTGGGATAGGCAAGATGGGCAGAGGTGAACGAGTGAGGAAACCCAGCAGAAGGGAAAATCCAGGACTCGCAGAGGCCAACCCTCAAGTGCCATCAATGCAAGGGTCAACAGGTCCTGCACAGCGCCTGCCTTGCTGCGCTGCGAGGGGGAGGTCACTGTTATCCAGATACTGGGCAGGCACGCAGAACCCCACGTGAAATTACCAAAGCCGTGGTTAAACCCCTGACATCCTCCCTCTCATATTCCCCTGGCATGTGAAGGTGTGGAGTTAACAGGTATCAAATGCATGGGGGATGTGGCCACCTACAGGCACCCCAGCTGGACCTGGAGGTGATGCTCTGGGTCTGCATTCAGAGCTTCAGAGCAGGTAGCCGTTGGTAGCTGTAGAAAAAGCATCTGTAAGACACCGCAGCATCTTCACCAGAGAAAAATCCCCCGCAGCAACTGGATGTGGAGAGCATCAGTTGTTTGTGCCGCTGAATCCTTCCCCTGCTGCGTGGTACTGCCCTGTCGCCCCAAGGCTGCTCCCTGGGATGCTCCAGGCTCGGCACCGCTGCATCCTCGCAGCTGCATTATCCCATGTGGTACCGCTCCCGGTGGAGACTTCTGGATAACGTGACTGCAGACACCCAGCTCATGCAAATGTCTCGGCAGGCAGGGAGGAGCCGACAGGGACTTTTTTTCTTTTTCTTTTTCTCCTTCTTTTCTTGCTTTTTCAAAACAGCAACGAGCAGCAGCATCTGAAACGCTTGCTCCGGGCTGCAAGCGCTGCGGCCCCCTCCCAGCACGGCTGCTCTGCTCCATCAGAAAGGCAGACCCTCTGGATATTGTTATCTCCATAAATACTTGCAGATGTTTCAGGGCCGGGACCCACGTTTGGCTGGGAACGCCCGCCCGATCGGTTGCTTTTTTGCCTAGGTTTCCCTCGCTGCAGAGGAAGTGGCAGATGATCCCGATGGATCACGGCGGTTGAGACAAGTGTTTTGCAGAGATGACATGTGGGCTCCAACCAATAGAACAACCCTTTTTTCTTAAAAAACGTGTATTTAGCAGTTATTAACTAGTGATGTTAAAGGAGGAAGCTGAACACACACAGTCCTGCTTCCTTTGCATCTCAAATGCCCTGGAGCCGCATCCCCTCCGCAGAGCTCCATCGGACACCCCATGTCAAGCGAGCAGGACCTGCCCTGCAGTTAATTCACTCTCTTCTCAAGACCACTGCTCTCCTCAACCAGAGAAACCACATCATCTCTCAAGTTTTCTTTTTTTTCCTTCATTTTTTCTTTCTTTTCCAGAACTGGATGCCTGGCACAGGGGGTTATTTTCCCCATCCTGTAGCTGCCTCAGAAAAAACCCAACACACAACTCCAAACAGCTAAAATGGCATTCGAGGAAACCGTTTCCAACAGCTCTCCGTGCCCCAACCTCCTCCCTGCTTCATTTCTCCCCCCCCTCTACACTATGGTGACTTTAGAAGTCCAACCTGGCCCACCAGACGACCAAAGTTTGCTGCCACTGCTGCCTTCCACAGGGAGTTTCCAGGCGATCAGGTTATTTCCACTCTGTCTTTCATGAGCTCGACTCCTCAAACTTCTTGTAAAATATTAAAGATGGAAAATGGCACCAGCGATCATAGCTCTGCGTGTGTCAATTTATGTTTCCAGCGTAATTCACCACAAATGGATCATGTTTTATGGGCTACATACTTTCAGCTAATGGGGGAGTTTTTCTATTTAAAAACATTTCCAAGCACCTCTGGGGGCGGCAGACCGATGCAGGATGGTACGAGGAGGCAAAGCATCGCTGCCACAAGACACCAACGATTTTAAGAGTTCGCAATAGGAAGGCACCTTAGTGTTTTAACATACCTGCCCCTACCTACTGGTTTTGACATTAGAACATACTAAAATAAATTAGATGGATATTAATTAAAGATGCGCCTGCGTTTATTGGACAGGAGCTCTAGTTCTACCGAAGGAGAGGGAAGTTTTGCAAGTTGTCAATGAAAAAATAAGACCTCTGAAGAAGCCTTTAGGAGAGATGCTCCAGGTGCCTTCAAAGAGGAAGACCATGGTCACCTTCCAGTGCATGGTGCCGGGTGAGGACCAACTGCACCTTCCCAAGAGAGGACAAGGCAAGGCAAGGCAAGGCAAGGCAAAACAAGGCAAAGCAAGGCAAGGTGAGGCAAGGCGAGGCAAGGCAAGGCGAGGCAAGGCAAGGCAAGACGAGGCAAGGCAAGGTGAGGCAAGGAGAGGCGAGGCAAAGCAATGCAAGGCAAGGCGGGCCAAGTTCCCCCGCAGACAGCGGAAGGCAGCCGTGGGCAGGAGCTCTGCCTTGCCTGCAGCTGGGGCTCCCAACTGCAGAAGCCTGGTTTTAAGGAATATGTTTAACACAAGCTCTTCAGGAAACAAACCCATGTCAGCCGGAGCCAAGAACAGTCACCTCCATCTGGCTGGAGCACCCAAGAGAAAGTTGACTGCAAATCCCACCATATGCTCCAGACGCTCGGTACAAAAGCCTCGGGCATCCTACTAAACTTCCAGAAAAAAAAAAACCCAACTTTCTCCGATGCTTGCTTTTGCTTTCCTTCGGCTCGTCAGCCACCTTCCTTCAAACCCTGCCTGGTGCAAGGCTGAGGCTGAGTTCTGCCCCAGGGTTTTGGGAAAGGCAGCCTGGTTTTGTGGTCCTCGTGCCGCCTTGCCGGAGCTGGTTGACCACAGCTGGTGGCACCCGTGGAGCAGTGGCAAATCCCACCGAGACGTCAGGACAGCTGAGCAGGGGGAAAATGGTGGCATCCAAGGAGGGAGCAGGACAACATGGACCCCTTCCTATTGCCCCTGGCTTTACCATCCTCACCTGCGGTGGGCGACCTCACCCAAAGAGATGCACCCCAGGATGCAGGGAGGAGAGGCGGGGAGGGCAGGGGATGTTGGGGGGCGGGGGGAGACCCTGGGCTCCAGAGCCCCCCCGTCCTCCCTGGCTCCCGAGGTCTGTCTGCATTAGGGGGCAGTGTGGGAACACCGAGCAGCCGGCGCTTTGTTTTGGTGCATCTCGGCGCCGAGCCGCTGATGCATAGCTAACGCAGCCGCCGACATTGATTTATGGTCAACTTTCCATTTCATCAGCGTGCGGGGTAAGGGGCGGTGCGGGGACTTCGCACTGGGGAGAAGAGGCACGGCCACAGTGTGGGGGCTGCTGACTGCCCCCTGCCCCGCCCCCGCCCCCCCGCACATTTATTTAGTGTTCAGAAGGTGTGGTATTAATTGGTTGCAATTTTTAATTCTCCTTCCTACATTTCCCTGGCACCCCCCTGCCCGTCCTTTGAGGGATCTGCACCCCGGCATCTATCCAGCTTTCAAAACAAAAGCAGGAACGCCTCCGATGACCTTTAGGAGGATGAGCAGAGGGTTTGTTTGCTTATCTCAATGGGACAAAGAGAGAGATTTAAATAAAAGCATCTACCCACGCTGGTCGGTCATCAACCCAGCCACCTTTTGTCCACCTTTTGTCCGGAGCACAGCCCAATGCCGTGCCATGGGCTGGCACCAAGCAATGCCCTGGCAACCCAAGGGTGTCCAGGGCCTCTCCCTTCCCATCCATTTGGGAAGGTTTTGGGAGACTCTGCAGGCTGCGTTTCCCTTGGCACCCAGCCCAAAGGCCGCTGCTGAGCCCGGCACGGGGAAGGGACTCTCCCTGCAAGACGGCGGACGGGCACTGCAGCCTGGACTCCTCCTCTCTTCTCCCCTTCCCGGCACGTCACTTCTCTTCCAAGCTTACTCCCACGGGTTTTTGAGCCACTAGCTCCCAGGAATGATCCATATGATTTTTTCCTTTTGCCAAACAGTGGTGCACATCTGAATGTGTGGGGCCTGGGGGGGTGGGGTCACGCACCCCCAGGGCAGCAGCACAGGGCTTCTGCAACCTGAGCTTTGCTAGTGACTCCCCCCTCGGCTCCCGGTGTGATGCCCCACCATGCCAGGACAGGATCAGGCCCTCTAAACCCTCTCAAAACCTGTCTACCCATGCCTGCCACCCTCAGGGATATCCCTTTCAGGTCCCTGGTGCCTGCACTATGGTGCAGAAGAGTGAGATGCTGAAACCCCATGAGCCCTCTCCATCTTCTGGTCTCCTGGCACGAGGAGGGCACCGGCCAAGGTGGTACCTCCAGGAACCTCACTCACTCCCAGGGTTAGCACACCAAGGGTCAGGGAGAAGTCCTTTGCATCTCCTGTGACCTTTTTGGTTTTGCCCTCTGAAGTTCAGCACTTTAATTTCCTACAGAGATAGGAAATTGCCCCCAAGCTGCAACCGGCTCGCTGCCGAGCCTCCAGCCCACCTCTGCAAAAGCTGGTCTCCAGCATCTCCTGAAGCTGGAATGAGCTCCAGCACCTGCAATAAATCAGACAGGCTTTCATGGAGGCGATGTTCAGACTGTGTTAAAAGGTGGGATTTTTCTTCTCCCCTCCGTCCCCAGGGCTGGGAGGAGAAACCAGATGTTGAAGGGCTTTCAGGAAAGACAGGCTCTTGAGATGTCACATGCAAGCCATATGCATCAGCGCCCGTCCTCCCTTCCCTCTGGCAGCGCTGGGTATGGGCAGCATCCTTGCGCACGACACCTGCGCTGGTGCCATTACTTCTGCTGGGGTTTTTAGGACCCTCCCCACCAACAGACCTAAGAAAGCTGGGCTGCTTTTGAGCCCCCCTCCCCAGCGGCTCCTGGTCCAGCCGCATGAGAGGTAGGGAACTAGGATGGGTTGTTTGCTCCTGAATCAGACCCTCAGTGCAAAAATGGTAGGGGAGGGCAGAAAGGAAAGCAGCAGGGACAGCTTGGAGGCTGTCAACGGGAACAGTTGAGACGGGAGCATGCACAGCATGTCTGGGGAGATGTGACTCCTCTTCCTCACCTTCCCCTCTCAGGGAAAGCCAACCCATACTCTTGAAGCCTTGCCCTAACTTCGTGCCAGTTTTGCAGCCCTCGCAGCTCTGTGTGAAGCAGGAGCCCCAAAGGACAGTCAGCTCCACCGCGGGGCGAGATCAGGACTTTTGGAGACACATTTGTTGGAAGCAGCAGCTTGGCACTCGAATTGCTGGCAGCAGCTATGACCTGCAAGATAGCATCTCTGCTGTTGGCTTCACCCTGTGCCGCCGAGCACTGCTACAAGATTCGCCTGTTTTAGGGTTCCCGATCTGTATCGGATATTCTTACTTTGTCAGAAGCATGTTCAGGAAATGGGATCTCTCTTAAAAAAAACCCAAAACCAACAACAGACAGGATCCTCCTTCCCCCTTCCCATCCACGCGCAAATGGCGATATCAGGCTCAGATATCGCCACAATAAATCACCAGCGCCTTATCGAGTCCGCCTGTCTACTGTCCGAGAAGTTCTCCCATATACAAATCACAAGCCCAGATAAAAAAAAAAAACCCCAAAAAAAACAACCAAACCAGCTTGCCAAAACAAATATTCCTTTCAACTCTTATCCCATTTGTTACATGAACAAGTGTTTCTTCCTCAAGATGGAATATTGTAACGTACCGAGAGCTTATGCCGCTGCAAACCATGCCGTGCAGAGATCCCAGAGAAACCCAACCCCCCCAGACAGTTCAAGTATTAAAAACTCCTTTTCTGTGCGCTTGTTGAGATCCTTTCCACCAGCGTCACTCCAAACATACGTTACCCCCTCCTCGGTCAGAGTGCAGGAGAAGGAAGGAGCAAGGGGACTGCACTAGGTATTTGCTTACAAGGTGCCTCCACGGCATTTGGGGACTTGGCTGGAGCCCGCTCCTGCCTGCAGCCGCAGCCAGCATTTGTTAATGCTTTCAGTGATTGCATTTGGAAAAAATCAAGCGGTTAACCAGAGGAGGGGGAAAAAGTTTCAGGAATCAAAATCCAGAATGTTTTCAATTATGCACGTCTGTTAGGACTGGAGAACAAATACAATCCCAACCCAAACACAAACCAAGCAGCTTTGGAAAAAAACCATTGGTTGTAAATACACAGTAACCTCTTCGAGCAAGAAAGAAATTTGCTTTAAGGCCACAAAAAATAGAAAGCAAACGTGGAAGGACAGCAGAACACGAGTTATTCCTAGACAGGTCAGCTACGTGGGCATGCTGCTTCCCTAGCATCTCCTTGGAAAAAAAAAAAAAAACACAGGCATGACAGTGCTGACACCCAGAGCGTAAGCAAACACGTGCGCGGTGTAGAGGCGAGCATCGGGAGGAGCGGCAGCCTACCTGGAAGAAACCGGGCGGGATGGGGCCCCCGGGCATCCCGTCATTCGGGGGAATGTTTCCAAGCACGGGACTTGGGGCGGCAGCTGCGCTCTGCGGGGAACAAAACCAGGACAAACATGGTGGGTTTGAGTCGGAGTTAGGAAAAAAAACACATTACAAAAGCCGTCTCTCCTGCCACACCACACTGAGTCAGTTTGCCCGCTACCTCCAGAGCCCCCAGCTTTGCTCCCCGTGCCCTGAGCATCTTCCCCCCAGGGGGGAACAAGCAGAGGATGCTCACAGCCGGAGGGGCTGGTGCCTCTGCGATTCACCCACGGAGAAGATGGCCGCACAAAACCCAGGGATAATTCTGGGGCTTATTTATTCATTTACCCAGGCATTTGGTCTTGCTAATCCAGCGAGAAGCCTCATCCAACGTGTCACTTCAGGCAGAAGCTGTTTTGAGGCTTCTTAAATGTTCCTCTTACCCCACCTCCCCCTGCAAACTCGCTAGTTCAGTTCTGTCCTCCAAAAACCAGGCTTCCCTGACCCCAACAGGATGCCAAGGCTTTATTATGGATTTCCACATCCATTGTGTGCGATCTGCGGGGTCACTCTCCCCCTCGGCTCTCCCCAGGACGAGCCACCCGAGTGGCTTCAGCCCTGACGAGGAGGGACGGGGCGGACTTGGGGTACCCAGACACCTTGCTTGGCCCTGCTCATCATCTCTATTTTGTATTTACTCCCCTGCCGTGCTGCCGTGCTGGCGGTGCTGGGAAAGCACCAGCGTGATGGAAGGCTCCTACCCAGAAGGAAAATGTAAGAAAAAGATCTTTCCCTGAAGACCGCTGCTGGCAACCCATCCCTGCTGGGCTGGGGCGGTACCTGTGCCGCTAAGTGCACTCTTGTTTACCCATCACCAAACACAGCCCCATTCCCAGGGCAGATACAAGGCAGCCTCAATGACACAAACTGGATCTAGATCACTGAACTAGTCCTTCCGCAAATTTTTGCAATGGACTTACCCACCTAAAACCACGTGGCAGAGCCGAGGAAAATCGCCCACCATGAAAAAAAATGGGTGGAAAAATTTTCCACTGAGGAAACCTCATGAGCAGATGGGGTACATGTGAGCCTGTTCAGCCTTGGTTTTATCCCAGAGCTTGGAGCACCCTGACCCCACCAAATCCCGTATCCCAACAGCAACCAAGCCAACCCTGGCCCCCGACCGCAGCCGATGCACTGACAGCCACAAGATGTGAGCAGAGCGAGGAAGCTGGGCTGTCAGGACCTGGGGCAGCCCAGAAAATGAAGGATTGTTATTAAGGACTGTTATTGCCAAGGTGGGATCCCCATGTTTGTTTGGGAATCTATTTGGTGCTTAGGGACACAGTTCAGTGATGCACTTGGCGGTCCTGGGTTAATGGTTGGACTTGATGATCTTAAAAGGTGTTCCTACCAAAATGATTCTATGGTTCTATTCTGGACCAGAAAGCCTTGCAGAGGCAGGAAAGCATGAGGCTAACTGCTGCCCTGTGCCTTCCTGGGGGCCATACCTTGTGCCCCCTCCATCTCCCTCCAGTAGGAGCCGGTGTGCAGGATGCGGGATGAAGGCCAGGACCATGCCAGATGAGCTCTTCCTACCCCAGCACCTCTGAGCCACAAGTGCCAGAGACAACAGACCAGGCTGATTCCCCAAAAAGAGACCCCCTTTGCCAAGTAACCGGGGTCCCCCCCATGGCTACAGGGTCCTGCGCCCCCAAGCACAGCCCATGCTACATTCCCCCCATGCCCCTGAACAAGGAATCCCGAGCAGCCTTCCCCACAACAACGGCCAGATCTGAGTGTTTTTACAGCTAATAAAAAAAAGTCCTGGCAGGAAAAATAACCCTGCCCATTCCAGGCTCTTTTTATACATCAGACGGCAGCAAAAATAGACGGGAGAGGGAGTGAACCCAGTTCTCCCCCTCCCTCCATCCCCCCAAGTGGGTCAGCTATAAAAGTAAAACCAAATCTTAATCCAAGGCCATGAACATATTGCAGTTTCTCTGCAAAGCAGATGACGGCTCTTAATGCAAAAATATATAAGACCGAGCCCCAAACTGCAGCGAGCCCATTTGGAATTTCCTTTATTAAACCCTCTATCACGCAAAATGCTTCTCTCCCAAGGCGGCGAGCACTGCAATAAAGCTGCCAAGGTGATATTTTATGGTTTCAAGAGATTTCCAGCACACCATAATCCTTTGCTGGAGGAATCTCCCAAAGCGAAATGGATCCCAAAGTGGTGGAAAGCGCGGACGGACACGTTATTTGGGGATCCAGGGGGAAAGTGCACTGCCTTCCTCCCTCCCTCTGCAACTGGGAGCAGAGGGAAAAGGGCAAAGCAGCCAAAGAAAATCTTGAAGCAAATGCCCATTTTTCCACAAAACCGCAGAGTATTTTTCCGCGTTAAACACCCCGAAACCTCACCTATGCCTTCGCGGCGTAAACAGGGATTTAAAGTTCCTCACACATGTGGCGCTTGGCAGAACTCGGTAATTAAAAACCCGCAAGTGCCCTGAGCACATTGTAGGATGGGAGCCAAATTGGTCAGCCCTTGATGAATGATTTACAAGGCTGCGAAGTGACATTTTATTTCTTTTTTATTCCCCTCCCCATCACCGCTGCTAAGGTAAACACTGAGGCACCTTTAGCCCTGCTGAAGCGATGGGAGCACAGCTGCAGCTGCAGAGCTCTGCAAAACCCTTGGGATATGGCACAAAAGGAAAGGAAGAAAAAGGGGGAGAAAAAGACAGCAGAAACAATTTTCCCAGACTTTAAGGGTCCTCACGTAAACCCCAAGGGCTTTCCAGCACCCGCTCCCAGTAAACCAGGAGTTTTTTTGCCCTCCGAGCTCCCCCCACCTGGCTTATTTTTACTATTTTGGCTCAGAAACTCTTTTAAGGGACTTGGGAGATTTCGGCTGCAGTTTGCCTGCCAAGCCCCTTTCACTGGAATATCTAAAAGCCCCCAACCCGCCCAGCACAGGCAGAGGCAAGGTGGAGGTGCCACAGCAGCCAGCTTCGGATGGGCAGTGGTGCAGGAGCACGAAGCCTGCCGTGCCACCATGTCCAAGCTGGTGCTGAACCAAAAGCACGTCCCGCCGCACGAAGGCCCCTGTTGGCATGCACTGTCCCAAATTTCCTTCCACCAAAGCACGCCAGAGACCACTGCCAGAGATGAGCAAGGACAGCTCTGGCACAGCCGGCATGCCAGCTCGTTTGCCTTTTATTAGATGGTAAATTTGCTCCATGCTGGAAATAAATATACATGTGTTCCTGGGGCACACATATATAGCTATACATACACACACACACATTATATATATATATATATATGTATGTAAAAAAAAAAATTTCCCACATATGTTGGATTTTTTCCCCCTTTTTGGTGGAAGCCAGCGGAGCAATGACAATCTGGATTGCTGCATTTCGCTTCCAAACCGAAGCTCTCAGTTAACACACCGGCTCGGTACGCCAGCAGATGCCGTTTAAGCCTTTAAATCGCACACTAATTGCACTAATTGAGCTAACAGTCTCTGTTTCGTCTCCCTACCCTGAGTCAACCAGCGTCTTCTGGTACTGCTGTAGAGATCCAAGCTGTTGACTGTAGTGTTATTTTGTCAGCCATTAAACGATTCATCAGAGTCATTAATTGATTTATTACTGCTGCCTGCGAGTATAGCTTTGCAAATAAAGAAGGATGGAGGTCAGGAGGCAATGGAAATCGGACAAAACAGCACAGCCAGGGGCTGGGCACTTGAATTATCAGTAGAAGCCTGCTTGCGCAGGACCGCTGGCATCAGGTTATGGGGGAAAAACAGGGCAAAAAAAGAAAAAGAAAAGACGCGCTGTTTGGCTGCACTGCCAAACCAGTTAGTTTTTTCAGCTAAATTCTACGTAGGATGTAAAAGGGCTATTAACAATCTTGTTTTCTTAACCTAATCCTTAGGAAGAATCCAGGTTATTCCACTGTATTAATTGCATTTAAGAGCGGCAGGGAAGAGGCACCGGTGCGGCTGCCCCGGAGCATCCCCGGCATCCCCAGCCACAACACCAGCATTTTGGTGCCACTTGTTCCAGGCTGGCTGAGCCGGGAACACAACTCATCCCTGCTCGTCCCACAACCCTGGGAGGAGCTGCGGACCGGGGCTTTTATTTATTTACTTTCTTTAACGCAGAGTTTAGGTCTTTGCTAGGCGTGCAGGTTTGCCGAGCGCAGGGTGCGGCGAGCCGCTTCCTGCCCCCCGCCCTGTGGCAGGCTCGACCCGAGTGGAGCCGTGAGGCACCATCGAGGCCAAGAGGGTTTTGGGGGCTGAGTTTAAAAACCAGAGCTGCCAACGCACAGCTGGTGGGCTGAAACTGCCTCCAGCCCCGGGGTACCCCCGATAATAAGAGGCAGCAGCCAACAAGGGAAGGTTTGGGAAGCTGGGGAGCTTTCTGGATGCACTGCTGCATGACAGCCCTTGGGATGCTGCAACGGGATTCTTCTTCCTCATCCCCATTGCTGGGCAAGCCTGAGCTGCCTCCAGGAGCATCCCCAAGGTGGGCTACGGTGCTGCACCCCGCCCTGTTAGGCTCCCAGTAAGGTGATACCCTGCGGGGTGGCAGGGCATCAGCCCAGCCCCAGCTCGCCACCCGCCCAAACCCGTCATTGCCTCACCAACAGAAGCGATGGTTTCTATTAACTACGAAAACCAGGTTCCCATCGGCAGTGTTTACTCTGCTGTTAAATGCAAGCCCGTGTCCCCACCGCACGCTCCGGGCAAGCAGCTTTGGGTTGCACAGGCAGCTGCTCAGCAGCTTTCACTAAACGTTGGGGTTTTTTTAGAAATAAAAATAACCTCCAAACAGTGGTGCAGAGCGCTGGCAGGCAGCAGAGAGGATGCTCCTTCGGTGCGAAGCACCACCAGCACCGGCCACTCTGCCAGCCCCAGCCTCCACCAACCCAGCAGCGAGATGGGGGGGTGGGGGGCAAAATTACCTTCATGGCACAGACCTAAAACCAAACTAAGGATGGCTGGACATTTGCTTTTTGGCTCAAGATGGTTTTGCCCTTGCTCGCCTCTTGAGAAGAGTGGACCAGGAGATTTTGGCTGCATCTCACACCTTGCAGACACAGCAGAAGCGGCACAAGGCACTCGAGGGCAGCTGCCTCCAGTAGGAGCGTGCGGGGATGCTTGGGACATGTAGGTGATCTGTTATCTGTCCGTTTCCTTTGATTTTATTTTTTCGCCTAGAGCACAGGCTTTAGAGCCTAAGGAAAAAATCAGCGTGTGGGTCAGGACTTAAGCAGGCTGCGTAAACAGGTAATACGGAATTTAATTGGACTCCAGTTAAGCCTTTTCATCTTGTTAAAGCTGCCTTCATCTTACATAGCCAGGTTTTAAATTTAATAATAGAACCCTCCCACACCTCGCAGTAACCCGATTAACACCAAGGAGGATGGCACGCCGACCGCTTCCTCTGGACCCAGCCCGCAGATGCTCTCCTACATCAGTCCCCTCCACAGGTCGATGCCAGCATCTGTGTTGCATCAACGTGCATGAAAATAAATAAAACACCAGCCTGCTGTAGCTCATGTGAGTGTGACTGCCAGCCCACGTACCAGCCATGGGCATCCACTGCAAACCCACAGTGCTCACAGAGCCCCTCGGGTGGGCTCGGGGTGGTGGTGGGGCTGTGCACCCCAGCCCGGGTACGCCCGAGACCGTCCTGCTTCCTCTGGTGCAAGCCACTTGGCTGGATGCTCCAGGAGACAAAACAAACCGGTTTTAGCTTATCTTGGGGTAAGATAAGGTAAAAGGAGACCGGGATGAAGCTTTGTTTATCGGCAAAAGGAAGGTATAAAAAAAACGCACCCCACGTTAAATGGGCTTGTAGCAGTATCACCGAGCCACCCAAACACCATCACCGTGCTCCCGTGGGGCACATGCTGTGCATACAAGTTCAGATTAATTATACTTCTATGATAGCACAAGTTTTTTGTGCTGATTTTAAACACACCACCGGTGAGCCGCCCGGCACGGGAAGCCCCAGCACACAAAGCCCCAGCGTACACCCGGCCGGGAACAGCCATGCTCATCCACTTTTCTTCTCCTCCTTTGAAAAGAAAGAAACAATCCCCAGCCCTATATTTTCCTTGAGCTTTAAACATTAAAAAAAAAAAAAAAAAAAAAAAGGGCACAACAGTTGAATGGTGTTTCAAGCTAATACAGGGCATTTTCCCCCCGCCCTTGTAAAGGATAATCTGAGACAGCAGCTCCAGCCACGAAACAATAGGATTTTAATCTCTTAAATCCGCGTCCCCCTTATCCCCGGGAAGGAAACCCCTTCAGTCATTTACAAGTTTGTAAATAAGGCTCTTGGTAGCATCTCGTGGACATCTGCTCCACCAGCCCGACAGCGTTCCTGCTAACATTTACAAACATCCTTACGCAAACACCCAGCGCGCTCTGCTGAGCTGGCTTTCTCTAAATATATCCCAAGGAAATAACTTGGCAGGGCTGCAAAAATTTCACAGCAACTGAATTAAAGGGCGGGGGGTGGGGTGGGATAAGGATGGGAGGTGTAAACCAGACTAAATGCAATTAGGCTCGATTTTGCACGCGCGTGTGTACAGAAAGTTTTACAAAGGGAAACTTCTGGGAAGTTAAGCCAGGCTTGCTGGTAGTGCTTCCCCTGACGCAGGAAGGGCTTTGCAGAGACATGCTGTGGTGCTTCACACCGCGTGGTCGGCTGCGCCCCATCAGCCCTGGTGTTTAGGGATGCTTTGCCACAGGCATCCCTGAGTCCCCCCATCCCCAGCGCAGAGAGAAGGTGAAGCCGCAAGTCCCATCTCTCCCACTGCTGGCATCTTCCCCAGCACAAGACCCATGTCCAAGCCCACACCTCAAAACCAGTGTACGAACCCTCCCCACTGCCAAATAGCTCAAATGGGTCCCGTGCAATTAGCAGCCTGGAAAATGCTGTAAATACACAGGTATTAATTACTATCAATTCTCCTCTAATAATTCCAGCAACAGACAGGCCAGGCTCTTTTCCAGCAATCAATACCATCCATTTCAGGGTCCACCTGCCAAAAAAGTTATATAAAATAATTATATAAAATTTTCATTAGATCATGCAATTGCTTAGGACTATTAATCTACCGCTCATCTATCAGCGCAGGATGCTCAGCTCTACCTAGGGCCACCCAGCTCCTTGCACTGCCGACCTGTATTTTCTCCTGTACCGGACACTTGGCGGTTCCCCCTGGATTTGCTCCTGATGCACCTACACAAGCTTTATGCAAAGCGTAGTGGTTAATTTCAGATTTTAAAATATATTACTCTTTTTAGAACCCAAAGGAAAATAGCCCCCACAAGCAAAGCTGCCAGGAGAGGTCATTTGCTGGAGTTTTAGGCAAAGTTGTGATAGTTAAAGCAGATGGGAGCTTACTCCCCGTGCTGCCCCTCACTTTGCGCTGCTGCTGTCGGGGTATAATTATGTGGGGTTGCATGGCTGGGTGCTTGTCAGCACGTGCACCGGCTCGCCTTCTGTCCTTGCCTTAAGCACCGCAGCTGAAAGCAAGTCCTCTCCTTTACCGGCCTTTGAAAAGCTCAGATTAAAGAAAAATACTGCCTCCCTCTCGAAAAAACAGTACTAATTTGGCGATGAGGTGCAAGGGAGGCTGCTGGTGTTGGCAGCCAGACTTCTGCTTCCCTGTGCCTGTACAGATCCACCACTCCTCTGCCTTCCTCCAGACAGAAATTGCCAAAGAAATTTTGGAAGGGGTTATGAGGAAAGCTAGGTTTAAATTGTTAATCTAATTTAGAAGAGGAAAAAAAGATATAATCCGTGGCTTTAGAAAAACACCGCACCATTGCACCACGTGCATTTGAAAACACATAGTCGTATCTTGTCCAAAGGATTTACTAACAACTAACGAGGATATTGCCAATCCCATCGGCTAGCCGGCGCACCGCAGAACACCCCGAAGGCACCAAGCGCCTGGCAGCGATTTCCCCATTAAAGATGGGCATAGATTAGTAATATTTTTTTTTTCCATTTTTTTTTTTTTTCTGGTCACCTTGTATTTCAGCTAGCCGATCTCATTACGTGCTGTTTGCAATCAAAAATAATACAAAATAAGCTGTGAGTTTGCACGGGGAGCCAGTGATGCCCAGTACCTAACCATCATCCAGACCCAGGGAAGGGGGTGAGACACCCCCCCACTGGCACCTGCCTTTGCCATACAGTGGGGAACACCATGACCTCCCCAGAAAAATCTCCATTTCACTGTTCAGGCACTGGGATGCTGTGGGATGGAGCACGGACACACTAGCACGGCACCCAGCACTTCCCACCCCCAGTCCAGCCGCAAAACAACAGGACCCGTCTCCACCCCGCAGGAAAAAATCCCGGTTTTCTCCATCCTCTCCCGCCGCGGGGAAAGAGAGGAGGGAATTAATGCAAATACTCCCATTCTTGTCATGCACTTGAATGCCAAAATATCCCATTTGCTTAAGCCTATTTTACTGCTAGCAGCTGCCCTGGTATTATTCCCCGACACCAAAGGCAAAGGGCAAAAGAAGTTGGTCCAGAGCAGGTGAACGCCATCTGCCCGTCCCTGACAAGATGCTGATGGCCACCATCTTCGTGTAATTACACAAAGCCCGTTTGAACGCCTGTGAAAAAGCTTGAAAAGCGCCGCCGTAACCTTTCGCAGGCGTTCAAACGGGTTTTGTGTACCTACAGAGGTGGCCGAGCAGCCGGCCCCGCTTGCAGCGGCCCCTGATGGATTTGCCTGCTGATCTGTGAAAAGTGAAGTTTTTCCACAACGAGCCTTATACATATATATATATATATATATATGTGTGTGTAATAAAAAAAATCAAATCCCCTTCTCTAACAAAGCGGCAGGTTAACAAAAAAAAATATCATTTTTAACAAAAGTGGCTTTGATGATGTTTGAAGATGCTTTGTAGCACCTCCTCTGCACAGCATCTTCTACTAAATACACTAGTGGAGGGATGTCAATGCCTTAAATTGAGGCAGAGGGGGCAGCTGACTTAAATAAGGGCTGTGACTTGCTGCGTGGGTACAAAGTCCAGCACCTCCTACAAACCCTGGCGAGGCAGATGGGGAGCAAGGCAGTGGACTTTGCACGGGAGCAGCTGGCACCACTGCCACCAGACCCAGGGCGGCCTGTCAGAGCCCTAAATTAACCAGGATGGATGGACTTACTGCAAATTTTGAGAACTGCTGTACTTGGTAGCAATGATGGCTATGGGCTTGTGTCCTCCCCATCACCCAATCGCACCCATCCTATAGGACCCACCCTACAGCACCCACCCTCCTGGGAGCATTGGCATGATGAGCCCACCAGGTTTCTGCACCCTTGATGCATCCCAAGAAGCAAGTATGGGTTGGAATGCCTTCATGAACCTGCGGTCGTGCTTTGAGACCCAGCCCAGCCCTCAATGGGCTGTTGCTGGGACAGCAACACTGGGGTGCCACAAGGAAAGCTGTTGGTAAACCCCAATCCCAAGCAAGATGGGTTTTGCAACCGAGTGACGCCCTTACCGGTGTGCATGGAGACAAGCCATCATGCCTCAGCACAATACCTGAAATTCCCAGGGTGATGCTTTAAAAATGATAAAAATACTCTGCCTTCCATGCAGTGCTTTACACTGAAGTGCTGCCTAGGAAAGGAGCCACAAAGCATCCTGCACCTTGGCATCCATGCAGTGTTTTGCTGCGGAGCTATGGAGCTGCAGTGCATCCTGCATCCCTGCAGTGTTTTACTGCCTAGGTATGGAGCTGCAGAGCATCCTGCATCCCAGCATCTCACAGCAGCGCTGCTGACCCTCCCTGAGCCCCGGATGGCCACCTGTAAGGTCACAACACATGCGATCTCCTGAGTGCCACATCCCAGGCTCACTGCTCCCTGGTCCCTGGTGCCTGGGGAGCGGGTCTGTCCCAGCAGCATGGCGTGGCACTCTCTCTGGGCAAACTTAAAGCTTGAGCAAACAGCTCAGGTTTGAAATGCACCAAGCTCAAGGGAAGACGCAACACGTGGGTGCGAGGTGGTGGCACGAGGAAAATCCCAGCTTTTCTCATCACCCGCCAGCACAGGATCCCGCCTCAGGCCATGGCCATCACTCTCCTCGGCAGCACAGAGACCGGGGCCGTGACTCCAGGGGCACAGCCAAAACCAGAGCAGCGCTAATCGCCCCCAGAAATCATCCCTGCGCATCTGCCGGGCGTCAGAGATGAGGCTTTTTGGGGAAGGCGGGATTGCAGCAACTTTCCCCTCCTCTCCGCTCATCTAATCCTCCGGGCTAATCCCTTGCAGCCATATGGAGCCCTCACATCCCAAACCTGCCCCCAGAAAGCACCCGCGGCCGCCCCTCTGCACCCCGTATCCCCCCCAGAAGCAGCGCTCTGGACCTCAAAATGGGTGAGGAAAGGGTGCACGATCCCCCGCAGCTGCCCAGGAGATGCTCCCAACTGCTGCGCACACGTGGTTTCTGATGGAAATTCACACTAAAATCCTCCTTAAACCCAGGCGAGCACAGCTCCCATGCCTGTTCCCCCACAGCTTTTTTAAAAGCAGGGTTTATTGCAGCTGTTTGTGGGTGCTGCCCCCCAAAAATACTGTTTCCCAGGTGTGGTAATTGCTTGAGGCATTTGAAAATTAATGGAGCAGCTAGAGCAAAGGACAGGAGGAGTAAATCTGATGTAAGCCAGCATGTAATTCAGTGCTGTTCCCAAGAACTGGTGGCTTTCTCCACAGCTGAAAAAAGCCAGGGGCTAAGCCATCTTGAAGGGGGCACAGATCTTCCCTGGTAGGCTGGGATTTTTTGGGAGGAGGAGGGTGAATTGGAACAGTTTAATTTCCAGAGCATTGTAACCATTTGGGTATGTTCTGGAGGAGAAGAGGTGCATCACCATGGGACAGGAGGGAATCCACTGTACCACCCTGCCTCCAGCCCTGCTTTCTCTCACCTACCCCTACCGAGGAAACACCGCTCCTAAGTGGCCCCACATTTTATTTACCTTAACACCAGCTCCCCACATTGCTTCAGCACCAGGGGCAGCCGCGTTCTGGGCACCCCAGAGCTGCTGGGCTTCCCTGCCGAAAAGTCCCCCCTGGGCTGTATAACTGACATGGTGCACATCAGGCTAGGGGAGGATTTCTGATTAAAAATGTTGGTTTTCTTAAATTAGGCTCTTTTTTCTGGCATGCTCACGGAGTGGTTTGGTTAGATGAAAGTCCGAGCTATGTTACCCTTAAAGCTTACAAAACATTAATTATTTCACTTCTAAGAGCATCTCTCCCTGTCAAAACGAGGAGGTTAATACAAACCCCCCATTTATGAACTGGAAGCTTTTTGAAGCCAGCTCTGGAGGGACCCTATAAAACCAGCATGCAAACCCCTGCCCCCTGACCCAGCAATAAACTAGTACGTGAGGCAGGAAAACTTAAAGTCTTGAGAGCAAGAGGGGGAAAAAAAAATTAGCCCCAGGCTTTCAGACAGCAGAGAGGGGGAGGGCGCAATGTGAGCACTGAGCATCACTGCAAGATCTTGTTTAGACTGGCAGCACGGGGGAAAACTCGGTGACAGTGGGTAGGCAGAGTCCAAGGGGTGAAGGAGGGAGGATGAGCGGAGGGAGGGGACGGGCATGGTGGTCATGGCCATGAACTGCTGATAAAAACTTCCCGATGCGCTTTTTTCTTTCTTTTTTTCACACCCACCATTTGATAGCCATAGGTAAGAGCAGCTCCTCTGCTCCCCGCAGCCAGAGCCGCCCTCGCAACACCCCGCTGCAAGCCCAGGCACACCGCCGGCGGGTCTGCACCGCTGGCACGGCCCTCACAGCACCCTCCTCCCCACAGAGACATGCCCACAGGCGCCAGGATGTGGCCCCATCCCAGAGGCAAACCCTCCCCAGTCCCTGAAGCTGAGCATCCCGCAGCCTCCTGGCTCTGTGCCCGCTGCCCCCTGCCTCCCTGGCAGCAGAACACCCCCAAACTCCACGGGGAGCCGCAGGCAGACCCCGGGCTCCCCAAAAGGCAGAGGATGCCCCGTGGCACTCCAGTTAAGTTTTTCTAAGCCTCAGTACAAGCTGGAGAGGACACTCCCTGTGCAACCCTCCCGGGGTACCCAGCAGATGCCCGAGCTGTGCTGGCAAAGCTCCGGTGGGCTGCAGGGTTTCTCCTTGCCCTGTCCCAGCAGGATGGGGTGCCAACCACAGCAGCCCCCTGCACCCACCGGCGTTTTGGTGGGCAACGGCCCCTCCTGGGAAAACTTTTTCTGGCTGCAGCATGGCAGTGACGAGAGGCTTTTGTGCAGGCAGCACCCTGCTAAGCCACACAAAGCTGGGGGGGGGGCCCAGTGTTTCAAAGGCTCCCGGTGCAAGGAAGGGCCCCCTCCATCTTCCCCCCTCCCCAGGCACCAGCTTTTGTATTGCCTTGGCCGGATTCGTTAACTCCTCTCCCGGAGCTGGGGCCTCCTCTGCCTGCAATCCCTGTGGATTTTACCTCCAGGCAAGAGCAAGGCAGGGAAAATGGGGGGGGGGGGGCAGCCCAGAGCCATAAAAGAGCCTGGTAAAAACAACAGACTGTGGTTGGGGGATAGATACACGATGGCTTTAAAAAAGCGCACCGCTGAGGAGAGTTTGATGGCTGTGCCAAAAGGAAAGAAGTGTCTTCCCACTTGCAAACAAGAGTTAATTATAGAAAAAAAGGCCCAGGAAAGTGTTAAAACCATCTGTGCCACGAGGAAGAGGCTGGGGCCGGGCAGGCGCAGGCAGCAGCGCTGACAGCTGCTGTGTACAGGCAGCCTGGACCGTGTGCTGTGCCATGCCACCCCCCTGTCCTGCCAGGCCTGCCCTGCAATCCTTATCGTGACACCTCCCACCCTGCCAGCCCTGCTGTGCCGTCCCTGCCATGTCACCCTGGCAATGCCACCGTCCCGAGCCAGTGGCATTAGCACTGCCATCCTTGCCACACCATCGCTGCCATGTTATCCTGGCTGTGCCATCCTTCCAAGCCAGTGGCATTAACACTGCCACCCTGGCTACGCCATCCCTGCCAAGTTATCCTTGCTGTGCCATCCACCCAAGCCAGTGACGTTAGCAAGCCACAGTGCTACAAGGTCCCACCTGCCCCAGCATGTGCTGTGGGTCCCCAGCGGGACCCCCTTAACAGCCACCCCCCGCAGTGGTGCACAGGGCAGGAGCTCCCGTTTCAGCACACAAGGCCACCACTACCCTGGGTGGCACAGAAGGGACGTCCCTGGGACGCACAGCACAGCCTCACGGGGAGACTTGTCCTAAATACGTCCCACTGAAGCATCACACAGATACGTCCCAAGGGACAGACCTCTAGACACCCATTTGTACCGCAGACCCTAGGGAAATGAGACCTGGGCAATGATGCCAAGCACTCTGCACTGCCTGTGTCTTCTGGGCAGGGCTGAGGATGGACGTGCCTCCTGCTGGGGGAAGGATGGGGGCCACCAGAGGCCAGAGCCCAGCCTGCACGGCATCACCCGCCCTCGCAGCCAGATCCAGCTGCTTCACAAATATTTACCTAGCTGGTTTTTTAAACAAACCCGAAATGCCGGAGAGTTTAAAGTCCATGTCCCAAACAGCTCCTGTCTTGCTCCTGCCTGCCCTCAGGTCCCCAGCTGCCTGCCCGGGAGCCTCCGGGCTCCTGCACCCTGCCCCGACCCCCTGATGTTAAAGAAACTGCAGGCAGGCAGGCAGGCAGGCAGGCAGGCAGGCAGGCTCCTGCCTAGTCAGGCAGCCGGGCCAGCGGCAACACTTCTGCCTCTTACTTTATTAGGGACATTCAGGCTGGATGATGCCTGAACACGCAACTGGTGCATTTCAGAGGAGACCTCATGCTGATGAGCTTGCATATAGATTCACCGCAGAAAATAATTAGCCGTAATTAAGGGCTTCTGGTTTATGGCTCCAACAATTGTTTAAACAGCAGAGCCCTCTTCAAATTAAGTTCAGGACTTGCCAATAAATATTTCTTTATCATGATACGGTTTAGTTTCAAACTCCTGCTCTGAGCAGCCAGCCTGGGCTTCTCAGATTGGGGTCCAGAGCTGCTTCTCCTGCGAGCAGACGCAGAAGCTGCACAGCTGGACCCAACCCCAAAATTTTTCTCTTTTGGAGCAAAAAAGTGTTGGGGATAAGAGAAGGGAAGGAGGAATGGCAGGAGAGCTCTCCTGCCAGGAGCTGGAGAAGACATGAGTGTATGAAGAGCAAGGAGGTGCCACTGGTGGGTAGATGGCTCTGGTGTGATACGGGTACCAATGCCTGTGGCACAAGTGGATCGGCTGGCAGTTCAGCTCACCATATCATAGGAGCAGTCTGAGGCTCTTCTACGTTGCATCTACCCACCGGGCTGGCCCCCGCCCCACCTGCGGCGCTCCCTCCCTCCCTATGGACAACATATGGCATGTCTCACCTCATTAGAGACATAACTAGCAGAAATAATAAGCAAGTCTTAACACAAAATCTAAACTAATGCACTAGAACAAGCTCTTCAGCTGGGAGGTATTTTGGTGTCCCCCCAAAACCCTGCTCCCCGAGCCAGCCGTGGTCCAGCAGCATGCTTGTGCTCCACCACACCAGCCTCGGCAGCATAACATCAACGGGGCAAAGCAGAGTCAAAATGTGAAGATCAGTATTCACATCGAGGCAGCTTCTAAGAGGTTTCAGTTGGTTAAGTAGCCTTGAGATTTTGGCCATGAAAGACGGTGCTGCCAATGTGGCTGCACGCTGCCCAGATGCACTCGTGGGTCCTCTATACAGCTGCCATTACCGGAGCAAGGAGGCGATGAGTGGGAGTCCCAGGCTGCTGGGGTAGGACACGGGACCCATGGGTGGGTGGAAACTTGCAAGCAGCTCTGCAAGACATACGCTGCAAGTTTACATCTTCCCACTTTTTAATTAACACCAGCCCTCCATTAGCACTGGCTAAGAGGGAACCCATCGGTGTGTCACCATCCACCACGAGGCACCATGCTGTGAGGCAGTCCCACCACACCGGACTAGGTAAAAAACAAGAGAAGAGGAGCCCATGTGACAGCCTGCATGGGAGCTCTGCCCCCAGCATGGTGGGGATGCCACACAAGGATGCTGGCCCTCACACTGGGTAGGTTCTCCTCTCTGAGACAGGTCCTGAAGCCACCTCAGGGCCACCAGGTGTGGAAAGCTCAGATGTTGCGTAAATCAGTGGAAGTCTTTCCGCTGTTTTCTTTGAGGAAAAGGGATGCTTTTCCCTGTGACTGCTTCTTCCAGTAGAAAAAAACTCAGAAAGTCCTGGAAGCAAAACCCCAATGCTGCTCTGCCACCCAAAAGGGCATCTTCACATGTCTGGTGCCTCCCCAGAGGGACAAGCCGGGAGCACCACTGGCTCCTGCCAACTGCAGGGTTTTTCCGAGTATGATCTAGGAGCACCGTGGGAAGCACACAGGGAAAATGGCCATATCATAAACCAACTCAACTTTATGACCTGAACATTTTAAGACATAGCAGGAGCCTTTGTACTGTGGCCATAACTGCAATATATCAGTTAGCCATCGCTTCCACCACTAGATCTAGCGCTCTAGATTTTGCAGCAAACGCTGACTTAAAGACCCATATCAAATACATTATGATACCACTGTTTCCCGTTACCCACGCTGATGATTCAATTAATTTAAAAACAGCAGTGAAATTTAATTTTGCCATTAACCCTGCAATCCCCAGCAACAGCCAGCTGGGAAGTCAGCAGCCACCTGCCCAAGTGTGGATGGACTGGAGGGTGGGAGGAGAGCGAAGGGACGAAAGATGAGGAGATACAGATGCGAGCGGAGTAAGATAGCAAGGCGGGATCTTTTCTAAGCCCTTTGCAGGGGTAGAAAGTGTAGGCAAGTCCGCAGGAGAGACGGGACAGGGAGCAGCCGACAGGTCGCAGAACAGCACCCGCTAAAGGCTTTATTCAGAAGAGGCTCCTGCGGGAAAGGCTTGCTCAACTCGTTCCACCTCCCTCCACCCGTGCGGCTCAAATTCACATGGTCTTGCACAACTCCAAAGCCAAACACAACGCAAAGCGTACGACAAGCCGGCAGCTGTCCTGTGGAAGGGTAACCCCCACAGCCTGCCTGGGTCTGGCCTTGGCTCCATCAGTAGGGGCAAGGGTTAACAGGAACCGCTAAATGGAGTGTGAACTCCATACAGGCAAGCTGTTCTTTCGCGGGGGTAAAAGGTTACCCTTTGGAGATCTGCAGTGATGGTCTGCACGTAGGCTCAGGCCTTGGGTCAAGCAGGGCTCACCCATGGCTTCATCAGGCAGCCCAGCTCACCGTGGAGGAATAGCACAGAAGGGACACAGCCACCCGACCAGCCTTCCTCCCCGACACGTGGCCAGAGAAGAATAGTTAGCCCAAGCAGAGCTCTCCCATCTGCTTTTGTTTTCCAGTCTTCAGTCCTGGGCTCCACTAAAGCCCCTGAAGTCACCGGGCATCTGTTCTCCTCCACCCATCGCAATCTGCCAGCCACTGCCGCTCTGACAGCCATCCATCACGCTGTAACACGCTGACCACGAGACCCAGTGGGACATCATTTTCAAGTCAAATGCAGCAGTTAGCATAAAATAAAGCATCGTCCTGGTTTGTTGTGTTTTTTTGGTTTGGGTTTTTTTTTTTTTTTTTGACAATTCTGCAGCTGCAGCTAGGGACTCGGCAGGCAACAAAAGTGAGGGGGGAAAAAAAGGCACAGGAAAATGGCAATTCTACTCTTCTGAGTCATAACAATTATGACGTTGTGATAAGAAACGTTTTCTATGAATTTTTAAGTACCAGTAATCCTGTTTTGCAATTGTCCCCTGGGAACAAGGCGACAGATTGAATGGGGCTGACAGTTATTTCCATCCTGACGAACGCGGCTCCGACGTGCCACCTCCTCCCTCCAAACTTGCCGGCCCAGTGTTCAGCCCACCGCTCCGGCCTTCTTTGGTGCAAGCAAAGCTGAGCTGGCTCAGCTGCTGGTGTGATAACCCTGTAAAACCCACCCTGTTGGCCCCAAACCCCCAGCATGTATGTATTCGTGTGCCCGTAAAGCAGAGCTGCCCTCCAACAGCATGCACGGGGAGAAAATGCACCTGATAAAGTCCCTTTTTCCTGCACATGCAGCTATCCCCTCGGGAAACCTATCTCCTCGGGAAACCTTCAGCTGTGAGCTACGAGGCAAGCTGAGCATCTTGGTGTGTCCCCCGGTCCAGCCACAGCAAACACCCTCACAGGTCCCGGGAAGACGGGGATCAACAGGGAAGAGCATGGTTCGACCTTTCACTATTTGAGACTCCAAAATTTCCACCACCATCCTAAAACTCTGCAGATTTATCTCGCTGAGGGAACAGGCTGCGGGAGAAGGCAGCAGGGACACGCACCTTTTTGCTAGACTGGGAACAAAACCCATTCCTTTTACCTCTTTTGTAAAATGAGCACCGTCACCAGAATCAGTGCTGAGGAGTGAATATGTTTTGCAGAGGATCAAATAAATAATGGATGACGAAGGAAAGCTGCCACAGCGAGACTGCTCGTGAGATGCTCTGTTCTACACAGCCTTTCCCAATACGCTCATTCTTACAGCTCCTCACGCTGGCACCAGCTCCAGCCACATCGATGCTCCCCAAACCCAGGTACCAAGGGGCACACCAGCCAAAGTGACATGCTCCAGGACAGTGGCGCCTTATGGCTGTTACCCCTGGCATCCCGCACTTGTGACAGGGATGTGTTTTAATTGCCAGTGGGCAAGAAGAGAGATGTGGGATGCACTCCTGCAAACCCAGGGCATTGCACCGGCCCCAGGGCACCAGCAGCCTGGCACAGAGCAGCATTCCCAGAGGGAAGCCCAGCTCGTTGTCCTCTGGCGCGAGCCATCCTCAGCCCCCAGCTTGTCAATAAGTCTCAATCCTTTCAGTAATATGTTAAAAAAAAAAAGGCAAAACTAAGTTTCTGCTTCCCTGTGAGCAGTCACCCCATGCCTCTCCACCTCCGCCCTGGGACTGCCCCATGCCACCATGCCAGCGCTCAGCACCCTGCCAGAGCGGGGACAATGTCCCATCCTCACATACGAGGGAAGCCTAGAGCCAACATACATTAAAACCAGCCTGTCAATATAGATGGCAAGATTTATTCTACATATGACATAGGGCTTAAAAAAGAAGGTGCGACGGATGCTGTTTGCTTCTGCTAAGGCTGTTGTGATTTGGCTCCCAAGGGCGTTGTAAGGGCGTTTGGGATGGGGGAGCCTGAGGGATGGATGGCTGCTGGGATGCAGAGGCTTTTACCTCTGGATCAGACCCTGGCTGAAACCCGTAACAACCCAAAGCCCTCAGCCTGAAGGCTGGGCAAGCTGCTGCCATCAGAAAGGTGCCAGCACAGCAGCACGCCCACTGCCACTGCCTCTTCTGCACCTCTTCCCAGCAAGTCCTCCTTGGTACGATGCCGCCAAGGCCGGCATCCTTTGTTTTCTGCTTTGTTTTCCTTCCCTGAGCCCAGGCAGCCCTCCTCCCCTCCGTCCCCACCACCACCGCCCCGGGCACAGGCTGCGGCTCGGCAGGTCCCGGGGGTGGTTTCTCAGAAAGCGTAACCGTTTCTGCAGAAAGTTTGGCAGCTCGGGCCAATGGCGGGAGTTTCTTTAATCAACTCAAATTGCATTTTCTGCAGATAAGTCTCCCACTCTCGGCCGCCAAGAAAAAGCCAGCCGGACGGCAGCAAAAAAAAAAAACCCAAAACCAATACAACTCCCCCCTCCACGGAGGCTGCAAAGTCACCGCACAAGCTCACGGGGCGATTATTTATAGCCTTTCCCTCCGCAAAAGCCAAAAATAATTGTTCCAGCCCAATTACCGAATTTCTGAATGCTTGGCTCAGGGGTAGCCGCCAAAGTGCCGTGCCTTGAGCCAGTCGCGATGTACTGGCTTTGAGCGGCAAGGCTGGGGGGTACGGGGGTGGCTGGGGGGGGCGGCTGTGGGGAGCTGCCCCCGTGCCCGATGCAGCCGGTGCCGCCGGCTCCCAGCCGGACCCACCGCTGCCGGGCGGCCCCGAGCCGAGTCTGCTTTGGCCGTGACGGCACCTGCTGAGCCTCCCTCCCCCTCCTCATCGCCACCCATGAGCCTCTCCGTGTGCTTTCTCCCTGGCCCAGCTGAGGAGGGGGGTGACGGAGCGGCTTTGGCGGGCACCTGGGCTCCAGCCAGGGTCAGCCCCCCACAGGCAATTAGCACCTGATGAGGTGGGATGGCTAACGGCGGCGGGCATCTCCAGAGAGATGGCATGCTGCTGGCATGGCGGCGCCTGCTGGGTGCTGGGCTTTGGTGAGGAGGATGCTGTCTTATGAAGGTAACCTCCATGGGGTTGAGCTGTGGCTCCAAAGAGGTTGCCCAATAAAGTGTTGGGCTCTAACGAGGTTTTGCTGTAGCCTGGGCTGAACCTGAGAAACCCCAGTAAAGGTCTGCCCATGCACACCAGCCAGGAACACACACGGGAGACCACTGAGTTGTGCTCCTTCCACCCTGTCCTGAAGCTCAGCAAGACCAAAAGCCTTCTGCAGCCCCTTGCTCAGACACCTTCCACAGCTGTTTCAGTCTTCCCTTGGCTTCCCATCCCTCCTTACCAGCTCTCTGGTTTCGTTTGGAGAGTGTTTTTCCTTCTCCCTCGGCTCAACCCACCCACACCGCCGCTGCCTTTTCAATCGGCGGCAAAGGCAGGCGGAGAGGAGCGACTGCATTTCGCATGGGACGAAGGGGAAAACACCAGGTGCCTGCTCCGAGTCCTCTCCCTCTGCTCACCTTCCCCAACACAGAAATAAATAATTACATATGTACACCAAAAACAGTGGTGGTGGAGCCAAGCAAGGGGCGATTCAGGGCTGTACAGTTGCCGTGCTCCCAGTCAAAACTCATCTCCCACACTGGGTTTCACACATTTTGGGGATGTTCATCTCTTGACAACTTTAATTTAAAGAGCAACCCAACCAGCCGCAACCCAGCATGAGCCCCCCGGGCAAGCGGAAAGCCCCCAGCACAGCTGCCAAGGACAGGCAGCAACCACTGCTGCCTTCAGAGGGAGAAAGCGCTGGGTCCCTTCACCCCACTTCTGCACCTGCTAGGTTGACCTGTTGGGCTGTCTAAAAAACATACCAGTTTTGTAGAAAGCAAGTAAAGCAGAGGGAAATCCAGCTGCTCCAGTGGCTCCAGCCGAAGAGACAGCAGGAGCCTGGCAGAGGAGGAACCTGTGTGGGAACCCAGAGATGGTCCCATAGCAAATCCACAAATAAACGCATTTCTTTCTTTTTAGAGATAGCCTGAAATTATTCCTTACTGGGGAGGGGCGTTTTCCTTTTCTGTCTCCTTTGGGAGGACCAGATGTGTTGTGCTGAGCTGCTCTCATGACACCGATCGCCTGGGGTCCCCACGAGATGCACCCTACGCTGCACAGCACCCAGCTGCCAGCACGTGCTTCCAACTCAGGCAGCCAGCGAAGCTGCAAACACCTAAAAAATCCCCCAGACCTGCCCATTCCCTTCCACATGACTCACCTCACCCCACGACCGCCTTCATCCCAGAGATGACCCACAAAGCTCTTCCTCCCAGGTACAGAGGAGGGGGCTGCAGACCCTCGTGGGAACCCACCTCCACACCTCCAACCAGAACCAGCTGCAGCTCAAGCGTGCCAGCTTGGGCTTCAAACCTACACAGAGAACCACCGAGTCCCTAGCTGGGGGGCATATGTGGTGGGGGGACCCCATCTTTACCCCGGCAAGCGCTGCCCCCCCCCTCCCCATGAGGCTGTGCCGGCTCCAGCCGCTCCCGCGATCCAAGCGGAGCAGATGGCACGCACAACACTTACGGCTTCGCTTTCCAGCCGCCATCGCAGAGCTGCTTCTCAGCAGGGCGGAGGCGGGGGGGTAGGGGGGAGATGGCTTTTTTTTTTTATTTTATTTTCCCTGGGAATTTTGATTCTCTTTAAAAAAAAAAAAAAAAAATTATAATCCTGCACTTAAGACCTGGGAGCCCCGGGCAGGCAGAGCGCAGTGCTCTGTGCAAAGACGGTGCATGCCGGCTGATCGGCAGTCTGTCCGTCTGTCCGTGCCTGGGGACCCAGCTGACCGCCCAAAATCCCCGTCAAGAGGGACAAATCCTGGAAAGCCTCACACAGCAGAGATGGAGCGGCAGGGGGAAGGGATGAAGCGATCACAAAAATGGCTTTCTAGGGATTCTGCCGGCTTGCCTGGATTTCCTCCCTTTTGATGGCTCACGCCCTGCTCACCGAGGGGCAGCTTCTGCCTCTGCCACCCTGCAGAGCAGGCAGAGGGGGTTGGAGTAGCGTGCCCTGAATGAAGGAGATCCGGAGGGAAAGCCAAGCCGTGTTTCAACTCTCTGGGACATTGGTCCTCCTGCCTCCCCAGCTAAGATGGAGCAAGGGAGAATCTGTCCCACCTGGGGTGATGACCGGCTCCAGGGATATCCACCAGCTTGGGGACCAGACTTGCCTGGGTCTGATGCCACAGCCATGGTCCTCTAGTCCTACACCAATGGCTCAAACCAGGCTTTTTGCTTCCCAGTTGGAAGCCAACACCTAGAATGAGGCAGGGAAACCATAAATCTGGGCATCGCAGACACCAGATTGCTTTCAGCAGCCACACTCTGCACAGAGCTCGGTGATAAGTAACAAAAAGTCTGTGCTTTGCGCTGCTGATTTCTTGTCTGGGGATGCATAAAACCTGGGAAATGACAGATCGGCACCTCGATCCAAGAGCATCCCCGCACTCGCTCTGCCGGAGAGGCGGATAAACAAAGGCAGCTCTCCCCTGCGTCCACAGGCAGCTGCCACCGCCGCCCTGCGATAGCAGGAGGGGGGAAAAACAAAAGAGGTCTGCACCGCTGGGATCCGCGGGAATGGGATGCTCCCGGCGCTATCCCAGCCCTTTTATTCCATCGGTACCCACAGGGAGCTTGGCCCCAGCCGCTTGGCCATCTCCCTTCCCCGGGGGTCTCCTTGCCCAGCCGCCACGGCTGGATGCCAAGAGAAGCACCATACACCATAACCAACCCGGCATCGCACGGCAAGGTGGAAAACGTCCTGGTTTTGGGAACAGAGTGGCTCGGCCATCCCAGCAAAGAGCTCAGCGATGATTTGGACCAGGCTGCAGTGGTTTTGTGCCAATGGGCGCTGTCGGGTGTGATAGATGCTCACCCAAATCCCATGTGGAGGGAGAAGAGCTTGAGCACCCGTCTGACAGCACCCAGAGATTCAGTGAGCTCAAATATTTGGCAGGGAAGTTTCCTGATGTGGTTTCTTAATTTAAACACCCTCACCGCTGGCAAGCACCGGTGGGTGCTCACCATTGCTTTGCACGGGATGGTCCAAGCAACCAACCGCCTTGGGGTGGTCACGACAGCAAGGGAAAAGGCAGCATGTTGGGAAATGCCAACTTGAGGCTGTTTCCAAGAAAAAGAAAAAAAGAAAAGAGAAGGCAGCTACAGCTGTGGCACCGAAACGCCCAGGTCTCGGTCCATCCATATGTGGGCACGTGCTGGTTGTGCTTGCCTGGCCTCAGGAGCTCAGGGCAGTCTAAAGCTGCTGAAATAATGCTGCCATGCTCCTCCCAAACCCACCCTCTGTCCCCAGAACGCTGGCTGGAGCCCTGCATCTCGCCTCCATCACCTTTTCCAACCCCTGTGGACCTGCGCTGCCCCACTGGTGCCCCAGCAGTTTGTTGCTCCAGCCCCAGCCCCTCGCCCGAGAGCCCCACTGCTGCGTTTCACCCCAACAGAGCAGCACACACCTCAAAATCTGGGTTATGGAAGCACCAAGGAAGAGCATCCCTAGCTCCAGGGGGCCACATGGATTATTCCACCAGGCCACCACAGCGAGCCCTCTGGAAGGAGGGAAGGCAAGGCAGGAAACCATCTCCGCAACCCCGAAGTTGAATAATTATCACCTGGGCTGTGGGAAGCCCTCTCCCCCTCCCCAGCCCACCAGTGCCCGGGGAATGGACCAGGGAGGGGACTGCATCGCTGCACCCCCCACCCCCCCCCGCCCCGGGGGGCTTTGCCGAGGAATGCCGGGGGCGGCGGCGGGGGGAGCAGCCACGGTGGCGGCGCTGGGAAGGGAACCAGCTGGAGAGCCGCAGCCTCATGAAATAATGAAATGCCAAACCAACCCCTGCATCTTCCACAGTCTCTCAGGTCACCTACCAGATTAGGAGGCCTGTTGCTAAGGCAACCATATCTTGCAAGTGCTAGCTGAACTTCCCCATCGTTTTTAACCCTTTAAGGAGCACAAAAAAATAATAAAAAAAAGAAATACGTAAAAAAAAATGGGGGGGACACAACACGGGGAAAGGTAACACCAACCATGCAAGCCGCGGGAGACCAGCAGAGGCAAAGAGGGGGGTGGCTGGGAAAGGGAAATAAAAGAAAAGGCGCCCCAGCAGCCACCTCCCGCGCGATGCATGCCACGCTGGCTCCCTTCCAGGCAGCTAATAAAATTATTCGGCATCCACGCACGCACGCGAGACCCAGCAAACTTTCGATGCGCCTGGCACAGCAGCGGAGGGGGGTGGGGGGGTGGGGAAAAGCAATGAAAAGTCAGGTTACGCATATGAAATGGGGGCAAACAAAGCAAAATGGAACTTTTTTCTTTTTTTAAAAAAAAAAATAAATACAAGCCCTCATGGCCTTGCAGACGCTGGGCAAGCCCTGCTGCCACGACAAGCAGCCGGCAGGCCGGCGCCACACGGGAGGGGACAGATGGCCAGCGCTGCGCCCGGCAGCGACGTCGGGATGGAGGCGATGGGCGCCTGCGGCCACCCCACCAGTTCTGCTGCAACCAAGGGCCAGGAGCATCCGTAACAGGGACACACAGCCTGTGCTCTGCGACGATAAAATAACAATCATAATCAAAAGAAGCCAGCCCCTTCACCAACCCAGGGATCACGTCCCAGCGGGGTGATGGGGACCACAGTCCCCTCCTCTGGGAGGATAAAACCCCATTTTGAATGCACACAAGCAGGGAGCCCCAAATATTGCAGCTTGCTGGGATAATGAGGAGGCCTGCGAGCAATAAGAAAAAGAAAAGGAGCAAGGCGACACACAGGCAGCACAAGAGGGAGGGGAAAAAAAAAAAAAAAAGGAAAAGAAAAAGGAGGGAGGGCAGAAAGAGGCATGGAAACGAGGAGAAAATGTGGAGCGGCATAAATCAGGCGCGCGGGGGGAGCTGGGGAGGCACGGCAGCACGTGCTGCGTTCCAGGCGTGCAGGCAGCGCACGCGGCTGGCTCCTGCCTGGCGGGGCGAGCACCAGGCAGCAAACAGCCCTGTGCCCCAGGGAAAGGGGCTCCCACCCCCCCGGGGGCTAGCTCGGTACAGGGTACCGGCTCTGCCACCCAGCACACCATCGTTCCCCTGTTAGAAAATCTCTTTAGGAAAGAAAATGCCTCCACCGGCACCGTCGCGAAAGATGCTCAATGGCAAAAACCAAGGGGATCCCCCTTTTTCAAGCCCCCTTCCCGCCCTCGGGTCAGGGTGGGGACAGCAATTGTGAAATTCCTGCTGAATTCCCCTGAAATAAGGGGCAGCAAGATGGAAACCTGCTCCCAAAGCCATCTTCTTCCCACCAGCCTGCTCTTAAATCATAATAAAGAGAGGCGTGAGGGTCTGTGCAAACCCAGCCCCACTTTGCTCTGGGGCTGTGCCGAGACAGGTTCGTGGCCGGGCCACCACACCAAAGGGCTGCCAGCCCTGACACCCGGCTCTGGTCCTGCCCTCCAACCTTGCCCCCGCACCCACACCCCTGCACCTTGCCAACTGGCTGGCGGGAGAAACTTAATTAGCCATGTCCATCAACCCCAAACATCTGTAACCAGCAAAATTTACAACCAGAAATAAAGAGGAGTGACCTTCGCGGTGTTGAAAGACAGTTGGGTTCTTGTATTACAACGGCGGGGACAGGCAAAATTCATTATCTCTAATAGCCATCCTTATAACCAGATTAAACACAAAGGCAGCAATTCCATATTCCCTGACCCGCCACCATCCCCAGCCCAAGCGAGGGGAGCTCCCCTCTGCTGCCGCGCTGCTCACAGAAACCCCACTGCCACAAATTCAGCTGATGTTTATGCATGTGGTGATCTCCATCCCTCCTACACAGGAAAGACAACACCCCAGCTCATCCCACCCCACCAGGCTGGGGACACCCAGCTGGGGTCACATCCCTCCCAGTCCTTCTTTGGCCAGTACCAGGGAGATGCTAGGCTGCCCTGCAAGCATCCCAGGGCGGGTACCAGCGGTGAGGTGCCCCCACACCAGGGGTGCTGTGGTGGTACCCAGAGCTGTGCTGCAGACGTTTGCCACGGGATCCAAGGGAAAACCACCCGGTTTCCAGCACACAACCGACCAGAGCCCAACCCTCCGCAAATAACCATCGTCATCTCCTGATGCACGGATGTTCCTGAGCACAAGGGCTTTTGTCCTGAAGATGCAGCCAAGGCTTTCACCTCTGGCTGGGAGATGCACGCGGTGCCAATCACAGGCCGGGGAGCCAGCGCCTGTTATTTTCATCAGAGGATGTTCTCTGTGGGGAACTTCAGCTGCCAGCCAGGAGAAACAAGCCACTGGAGGAAACTCGAGCCTCCTAATGGCTTTCTCTTCACCAGCTCCGGCCCTGGCAGCGGCACGAGGGCAGCTCCTTCTCCAGAAGATGAGAACCAGTGGGACCAGCTGGTTTCTCCCGTGTTCAGCAGCAACAAGTCAAACTGCTTAGAAAACACTTAAGGAAGCAGGGGGAAGCTTCAAATGGACCAGGCGGACGGTGCACCGCACTGGAGCAACGGTAAAAGTTAAAATTAATTAGCTGGCAGGATGACAAAGAAGCCATTGTGCAGCACGGTGGAGCAATCCAAGTACAAAGGCTTTATATAAGTCATGTTGAAAACTCCTTGATGACTGCAGGTAAGGACAGACAAGCTGTCAGGACATGCCACAACACCCTGAAGGGCTCCAGGACAAGCAAGCAAATGTGCTTTTAATGATGAAATGAGCCCTGGGAGCCCCAGTCTGGACCTTCTCTCCAGAGGAGACTGGCAGAGGCATGAAGCACCTGGGCGTTATCGGTACTGCGGTGCCCAGGATAACACAAAACCAGCTGCTTTGAGTTTCTCCATGGAAAATTGCACTTCAGCTGGGCTGACAATGCCCATGCACACTGCAGATCAGCGTTTGCTTCCTTGTGAGCTCCCACCTCCATCGGCAACCATACCCACCAAGCACACCCCTGCCAAAAGCCCCCCTGATGAGACCAAGCGTTCCAAAGCGTGGCTGCCCCTGCCTCAAACCAGACCCCAACGGGGTCTTGCAAAACCAGACCAACCTCCTGGTTCATGCCGTGCAGAGAAAGACCCCAACAGCCAATGGGTCTCATCACCCCCAGGCAGACCCAGGTTCTGCTTCCCAGGAGGAGCAGGCACCCTCCCACAGCCACCAGGGACACAGGAGGGGGACAAGCTGTGATGGAGAGCCACCCCAATGCTGCTACTAGCCACAACCCCCCTCACTGCCTTCACCCCCCTGCCCAGCAGGCAGATGGGCAGCAGTAGGGGGGGGGGGGGTTGTGATTTACACCCCACCAGCTGCACAGCTCTCCCACAGAAAGGAGCTGAGAGGGAGGGAAGCACCTCTCCCTCCTCCTCCTCCTCCTCCTCGCTGCAAGCACCGCTCCCAGGCGAGGGGATGTGGGGTCTCAAGCAGCCCCTGCACCCCACAGGCTGCACATATCCCAGTGGGACACCCCCCAAAAACGGGGGCACCCAGCAAGGGCCAGGCAGAACAGGAAGGCGAGGAGGATGCTCTGCCGGGTTTCAGCAGGGGAGCAGAGCCAAGCACCATGCCGCAGCCTTATCTGCCCACCCCAAGCCAGGGCGCGCTGCGAGGAAGCACCCTGCCCCCTTCCTCACCATGCCCTGCCTTTCTTTCATTTAAAAAAAAAAAAAAAAAAAAGACAAAAAACCACAGGCCCAACAAACCAAGCTCCCAACTCCTCCCCAGCCCCAGTCACTTAGCTGCAAAGCACTGCTTGGGGCAGTAGAGCTGGGGGCTGCTAGCTGCCCACAGGGGTGACACAGGGGCACATCCCCCCTAACAACTGGCAGAAATGAATAAATAAGTGAAGGCAAGGCATGGGGCACCCCCGCTGCAAGCCCATTTTGGAAGGAAGGGGATGCCAGCCAGCCACTCACCTTGGTGGGCACCCATCCGTGCTGGGCCAGGCACCCCAGGTGCGATAGTAACCAAGGTGGTTACCAAGATAGTAACCAAGGTGGGAGCTGGGGCACGGGGGTGGGGGGGGGGTGGGCACAGAAGAAAGCCCAGGTCAGGTAGGAGGGACCAGTTCTGGGCTGGCATGGCCACTGGGAATGCTGTGGGATGCCAGCACCCCAGCTGTGCAGGGCAGGTCATGCTCGTCAAGCGAGTCAGAGCCGCTGCAGTGCATCCTATGCTTTGGTTTGTAGCTGAAAAATCCCAATTATAGGTGGGAGCTCAGCCCTGTGAGGCTGTAAAAAGCAGCCCAAAGCCAGGGGAAACGGGAGGGAAACCCCCCCACCCCAGACCCTGCTTGCTCGAGGTGGGCGGGAGGGGTGGCGAGAGCTCATTTTCACTACAAAAAGCTGCCGCACCCCGGGAGGAGAGGCACCAGATCAAATGTTCAAGGGTTGATGCAGAAACATTAAGGAAAAAAAAATTAAAAGAAAATGTTAGCTTAAGACACAGCCAGAGGTCTTCCTTTGGACTTTATCTCGAGGCGGCAGGCTGCAGCAGCGCTGCCTCGCGTGCGGATGGAGAGGCAGACCCTGTAGCTGCCCGCCCAGCCCAGGGAACGTGGAGGTGGAAACCACCTTGCTAAAAGCCACCAGCCGTGGTGGCGATGGCCACGGTGGCAATGGCCATGGTGAAGGAAGAGCAGGGCAACTGGGGGAAGCACTTAATGGCTGGATGTGAAGTGCTGCTCTGCCCTGCTGCCCCAGCCACACACCAAATATACAGGCACATGCATGTGTATCCACATGTGTATCTTAATTCTGTATATTGCATAGATATAATTGCATATATACCCACACGTATGTATTTTTTGCTTAATTCCGATATTAACGGCCTTCATGCACACAGCATTAAACTCGGGCAGGACAGCGGGCATTCCTCCTCCAAAAAAATATACAATTTAAATGCACAAACCTGAGAAAACAGAAGAGCTGGCCTTACCACAGGGGACCCGCACCCCATCCATACCCAAACTTCACCTGACACCCCCCGCCCCCGGGTGCCCTTCTCGGCTCGGCCAGGCACAGGGGAGGGGTTTCACTGCCGCAGGATGCAGGGATGGGAGCAGGGCGGTGGTAGTGGGTGGAGGGGGAGCACCAAGCGTGGGAAGCAGCACCCACAAGCAGCTGCCCCGTATTTTGGAAATCCCCCCCTTGACTGCGCAGCTGTAGCTTTGAACTCAGCTCCTGGCACTTGTGGCCATGAGCCGAGAGTTTTGAGAGAAGAAAAAAAAAAACACTAAAAACCCAAACCAAGGCAGAGGCGAGGTATTTATTTACATGCAAAGAGCTGGTTTTGCTCCCTGCCAGCCCCGAGGAAAGCACTGCTTCTGCGCTGCTGAGCCCGTCAGCCCTGGGGGGGGGTCTCCCCCCAGGGATCTGCAGGGTCAGGACCCAAGAAGGGCAGAAGCTGCTGGGAAATAAGGGGGAAACGTGCCCGTGGGCTGAGCAGAAGCCTCAAGGGGAGTCCCACAACCTGACCCTCAACTGGAATGCTGGTGAGGCGGCCGTGTGATACTCACAGGGATAAATCCCGCTCCATAGTACCCATGGGCAGAGCGGGGTGGACTGCTGGCACCGGCCAGGCTGGGATGCACCAGGGTAGCCAGAGCTGCTCCAGATGCCTCACCGCTCTCCCTCTGCCACCCCCTCTGCTCATAAGGAAAACCAGGACCAAATGCTACTCCAGCTCCCCCCGCACCCCTCTAAAGTATCCCCCATGGGCCAGGGTTTGGCACAGCCGAGTGCCATTTACGTGGTGCCAGCTCTGCCACGGGGCCACCCAGGGTGGAAGAGGAGAAAGAGCCGAAGCCCCCTGCCCTGCTCCCCAGGACCAGCTCTGGCAGCTGTTTCCAATAGATCCAGGGACGGCTTTACAAGAGAAAAAATAGGGAACAAAAGGTAGGAGAAAATCCAAGTTTCCAAGGTAAGGAAGGAAATGATCAGGAGAACAGGAAAGCCTCACTCGTACCCAATACACGGCGTCCTGACCTAACAAACCTCCCCACTGCCCGCTGCACAGGGAGCCCCCCCCTGTGCCGGACTGCCGGCCAGCCTCCCTGGCATGGCACGGCACAGCACGGCACGGCATGGCAGCTCCCGGCCCCTCGCCCTCTTTGTTCCTCTGCAGGGACCCCCGAAAGCAGGGGAGGGCAGGGCTGCGAGCTTTGTGCTCGCCCAAGCCGAGCATCTGCCGGGGGCGGCCGCTCGTGCAGCCCACCGTGCCGCGGGTCCCCTCGCCGGCCTCACCGCGCTCGCCCACGTGGCCGCGGCGCTGCCGGGGCAAACAATGGGATGGCGCGAGCTGCCGAGCGAGCCACGCAAGGCCTTCCTCCTCCTCCCCGCCGCGGGCTTCGCCAGCCGCCGGGAGCTGGCCCCTCTCGAGCACCAGGGTGGGGGGATTGGGAAAAAAAAAAAATATTACAAAAAAGCCCCACAGAAATTAAAAAAAACATAACACATTCAACCCCGCCTGGCTGCTGCACATGGGTTCGTGCAAGGCGAGGGCATGCTAACCCACGCACACCACGGCAGGCGACGTGGACAGCAGAGCAGGACCGCCCCGGGCAGCACCCAGACACCCACCCCAGCACCCACTGCGTAGGGGGTCCCTGCCCATGGCGCAAACCCCCACCTGCCCTCCCGCTGTCAGCCAGGATTGCAGAAATCCTCCCTCTCCTCCCATCCCACCCCCAGCTTTTCCGGAGAAACCCCTCCCGGATTGGAGCCGGAGAAACTTTGCATCTTCACACCATTTGTTGACACAAAATCCATCCCCTGCCTTACTTTTGCAGAGGCACTCAGGGTGGGGTGGAGGGGGGGAACGTCTGTTTCCATTTGAAACTGTCAAAATTAGCATTCAGTAATTAAAAATCACACCCTTTCTCTTAATAACCTAACCAGCATGATACAATCAGGTTGTGCCAACTCTTTAATCTAATTGACTAATTACAGATTTTAATTTAGTCAGTTACTGAACAACTGTTGACAATTTGTTTTCATTAGGGACAGAACAGGATAAATATTTAGGCTCCCCAGTCAAAGACTAAGACATAAGCTCTGGGCTCTGACCTCCGGTTTCACGCCGGCAGCTTCTCCATCGGCATCACCCACGGAAAGGTGCCACTCTGAGACGCCCCGGTCCCCCCTCCGAAAGCGGGAAGCGTGGCAGCGGAGGCTGCTCCATCGCCAACAGCTGATCTTGTTTAAAATATAAAATTGAATAATCCAGCTTTGCGTGCCATTCTACCAAAAGCGGGGTTTCAGGGACAGTCAGGCTCACAGGCGGGATGGGCACACCAGTACCCTAAACCCCGGGGGGAAGGCTGAGCCCAGTGCACTGCCAGGACAGGGAATGGCTGTATTTATTTATTTATTTATTTTTTAAAAAAAGTGATGTGGAGTTTTGCAGCTGCTCCTGGCAGCCTGCCACTCCTGAAGGAAACTCCTCTCTCCGGTTACCTACCGGGGAACCCTGTCCCTGCAGAGCGGAGCTGGATGGAGCCCAGATGGAGCGCGGTCCCGTGTGGAGATGGGACAGAGCTGCACGTGCCGCTGGCTGAGCCCTGTGCCCAGGCCATGCCCATGGGGGCTCCCAGGGACCACACACAGCTCTTCCTAACCCCTGCCTCTGCACTGTGCCAAACCTGCCCCAAAAACACCTGCTCTCCTACGCAAGAGGTTTCTAATACGCTCGCTGCAAAGGGCACACTGCAGAAGCACTCACAGACCACCACCCCCACTGCAGAAACACCCACGGATCACCACCACCATCACCAATGCAGAAGAACTCATGGACCACCATCACCACAGCAGAAGCACCCACAGACCACCACCACTGCAGAAGCACCTATGGACCACCAATGCCACCACTACTGCAGAAGCACCCATGGACCACCACCACCACACTTGCTGGTCTCACACCCACCCCACACAGCCATGGGCACTTGGAGCATGAGACTCACAGCCTTCGTGGGTCCTGGAGCAAGACAACAGCCTGGCACGGGAGAGGTGACAATCACACCAAACCCCTCATGCATGTAGAACATCTCCCAGGAGGGGTCCCACACAGCCACCTCACCTGCTAAGGTGCCACATCAGCAGGTGGCTATGCAGACCCCAGGGAGCAGAAGATGCCGTGACAACAAGGAGATGCCCCCCAGGGCACCGGTCCAGCAGCCAGCAAGGGTGCAATGGGCAGACCCAGCAGAAAAGGACCACCTCCCATCCCTCATCTCCAAAGTGTGGCTGGGAGGGCACCTACAGCGGGGGCAATGGCTGGGTTTGGGGTTCAAACTCCCGTTTGAAGGCCAAAACCCTTCCAGTCCCTTGGGTTTTACCTCTTCCCCCACTGAGCTGTGCTGCACACTAACACCAGCAAGCCTGGATGCTACGTCTACCCATCTCCAGGGGCTTCAGAAACCTGCTCACCAAGATCTCAATTTAAGGGGAAACGTTTCAAGATGGGGGGTAAAAAAATGGAGGAGCTCTGGTTGTCCCCAACCAGGATGGGAGGACATAAGCCCCAAGCACACCATCTTTTCCCAGACCAGCCACCACCCTTCCAGCAGCAACTGCCCCCGCTGCAGCAGAGCATCGTTCCAAACCCAAGCGAGAAAGAACTGCAGCAGCCTTCCAAAGTTAAAAAAAAAAAATAGTATTCGCATTAATGGCAAGTTGAAGCCACCGCTCCGTAGATCTTACACTGCAAAGAAAACAGTATTTCAAATGCTCCCCAAGTGTGGGTCCTTCTCAGGGGGGAACAGGGGAGGGGGAGGATGAAGTGATGAAGTCAAAGTCTCCAGCAGCCAAAGGCTATCCTGGTTTTTCCCTCCTGCACACTGATGCCCTGAGCTGGCTGTGCAGGCAGAGCAATACCACAAAAAGTATGTAGCAACAGTCAACTAGATTTAAGTTCATTTTCTGTAGCTCGAGGCCAAAATCGACTGAAGTGGTTCTGGTGATCAAGTTTTCTGCAATTCCCCTTTCTATGTATTAGCTCTTTGACAGAAATTCACTGCGGTATTTAAACTGGCAGTCATCACCGCTAACTCAAATTGTATTGGCTTTCATGGCGTTGAAATGCTCAACTGCGACCAGCCATCGGCCAATTCCCAGATAACGCGGCGGCTGAAATCCCCTGTCATGCCGAGCGATCCCATTGCAAGCTTGCGGGCTCTGGGAGCGCTCCGTAGTGCCGGTGCACTTGCCACAGGGCTCTGCCCAGCAGAGCAGCCCAAACCAACGGCTATGGGCCGAGTTTCAGGGGATAACGGGCGTGCGTGGTGCTGTTAACTCAGATAAACTCTTTTGATACAGGTGGGAGAGGCTGACTAATAACCCTTGGACCAGCACAGCTTGTTAGGTGTGTTAACAAGCAGTGCCGGAGATGGGAAGAAAGAGAAGTGCCGCCTTCCTCCTGCCTGCGCCAGGTGAATCCGTGCTCCCACCACCCCTCTCCCGACAAGCACCTTCCTACCAAGTCCCAGCAGACTTTTGTCCCAGCTTAGGAGAAAAACCTTGGGGAAAAGGTAAAAAGCAATATTCCTAAGCCGCCCCAAGAGCCCATGGCTTTCAAGAGTCCCCCACATAAGAAGGGTGGGATTTCTCTTTTTTTTCTTTTCCCTCGCTTTTCCCTCGTTTCGAGTTAAACATTAAAAAACAGAGGGGGAAACTGGCAGTTTGTTCCACTGCTCCTAATAGTTTTCAAACTGTTACACTGGGAGATGAAGTGGAAGCGATACAGCATGCAAATCCCCCCGTTAGCATCCCGCCAACGAGGCACTCCACTCACTCTCCTAAAGACGCAACTCCTGGGCGAGCACCCCTCCGGCACTGGCTACGGGAGGGCAGTGTGCCAAGCCCCAGCTGGCCCAGCACCACCGCACTGCTCCCCGAGCATCCCTCTGTTTTGTCCTTGGAGCAGCACAGTAAATACATTGTCCTTGGGTAAATATACCAGATTTGGGGCGAACACTGAGCTGGCCGCACCGAGGTTGCCCATTGTTGGCCAATTATAAATACGATGCTCTACCAGTCTGGGGCAAGACTTGTATCGGGATATTTTTAGCCACAACTACTGTACGAAGCGATTCATGACTCACTGCACCAGCCCCGTTCAGGGTTCGTACTCCGTTCTAGATGCCACGTGCCACTGATGGGTTGTTGGGTTTGGTGCTCGATAAAAACCTGCATTCCAGCCCCGGCACCCATTGGCGAGGCTGGCCACCGCGCTCACCGGTACTGGCAGCCCGCTCCAACACAGAGGCTGGCAAGAAATAAGGCACTATTCACACTCCTCCAGCTATCATTCGGTTCTTTGGTCAATATTTGAGTTCTGGCCGGGTAGGTCCCTCGCCCTGTAAAGTACACGCCGTGCCAGGAAAACACGTTTCCCGTACCGGGAACACATGGAAAGGGACTGTGCCGTGAGCATCTGTCACCAGCCATGCCGGGGAGGAGAAGCACAACGCCTGTTTCGAGGCCAAAACACACCCAGGGAAACCAAACCAGTGCCACCAAGCCGAGGCACAGGGGAATGAAAATCTTCTTACGAGTTTTTGTGGTAAAACCCAAAAGGTAAAAGCACTTGGGGCTGTTACAAAACTGCATTACACCGAGAATTAAAAACAATCAGGGTTGTGTCTATTTACTGTAAGCTTAAAGCAACGTGTATTAAAGAAGTTTATGCGAATCATCTAATGCACTCAGGCCTATTGTTAGAATTATTACCAAGCTAAAAAAAAGATTATTTTCTCTAAATACACTAAATCCTCAGACACGATAAGGAGACTGTTGTGAATGGAGCATTACCATGTCTTGGTTGCTAATGTCATCTTCACCTGTGGCTCTGCTGCCCAAAGATCTACCTTTGCCTTGCTCCCGGTGAGCCTGCTTCCCAACCGGGCTCCAAAAAAGCCAGAATTTGGCACAGAACGCCCAGGAAGCAAGCAGCCGCCCGCGCCGAGCCCGGCACTGGTGGGTGTACCACCGGCTGTCAGCTCTGACCCTTGGTTCAGGAGTTCATCATCTTAATCCGCCCCAGTAAAAACAAGCGATGCAGAAAACAGCCGCCGGGAGGGACAGACAGAGGGACAACCCCCCACCTAGCAAACACCCAGACCCATTCCCCTCCACCCCAGCGGGACGGGCATCCTTCCACCCCGGGCATTGAGGAGAGGTGGCTCAGCAGCCAACCGAGGCTCTCTAGAAGCCCGGTGCTGCCCGCGCCCCAGGGTGACCGCTGCGTCCAGCGCCAGCATGCAGGAGCACTGCCGAGGTCGCCGAGACGCTCGCCTGGCGCTGCTCGCTGGCAAAGCCTCGCGCATCCCAACCCAGGCATGTCGAGGCAACGAGAAACTCGGGAAGAGAGGAAAAATGGTTTCCATACCATAGGCTCCCCAGAGCAGACAAAACCAGCTCCTGCTACAGGGTTTGAACTCACTTGACTGGGGTCCAAGCCCACAGCCAGGTGACTAATCCTTTGATGCAAATTCCTCCCAACGCTGCGGATGCAGGGGACACATGTGGGATGGGAGCGGGCAGCCCACCCGTTGCCCACCAGACCGCGCACCCTCACCAAGAGGTGTCTTTTTGGAGGCACCTCAGCCCCGGCATCCTGCCCTGCAAGCCTCATCCCAGCGTCGTGCTAACACCTCTGCAAAGAACAACCCGAAATCCTGACAGACGAGATGCACACCATCAGCCAAGAGGGGTCTGCAACACCACCCTCAAGGAGCAAACACCTCCACCTCTCTGGTCTCCAGGGAGGACTCAGACAACCAAGGAAGCCCCCAGCCGTGCCAAAGGCAGGGAGACATGAATCGGGGCATCCAGGGGAATCCCCCCAGCTCCTCCCCAACTGCAACCCAACCCCTGCCCACCCTGCGAGGAGCCCTCAGCATGAAGTATCTCACCATTGATCCTCTAGTCAAGCTTTGTTGTCCATCACTATGCAAAACTGCCTAATTCTACCAGTAGCCTGAATGCCTTTAAGTGCTTAAGATAAGTATCTCAGCTCATTTACATAATTGCGACATTATGAAATACTGTTCAGTCAAATCAGAACGTTGTTGGTTAAAAAAAAAAACAACAAGAAAACACCCCCCCAAAAAAACGAACAACCCAACACCCATGGTTTTGCCAGTCGGGGAGGTTGGCTCCCAGTGCGCTGGAGGAGCCCGAGCTCCCCAACACCGTAATTACCGCGAGGATTAGAAACTTGTTACTCACGTAGTCATGAAAGGCTTTCGCTTCGCTCGAATGTTCACAAGTGTCTCGCCTTTCGGGAGCTGCGCAGTAAAGGTCCCAAAACACGCTGCGTGGCGGAGAAAGTCAAGAGAGGCGGCAGTTACTCATCCGGGCGGGCGCCCCGGGCCGGGGGTCAGCGGAGGTGAGAGCATCCCACCCCCGGCGCCACGACTGGGGGGACCGTGGCCGGCCCCAGCGCGCATCCCAGCTCCGCACCACCGGGATCTTGGGAAGCGCCCGCCGGGGCACTGGGCCCCCGCGGCGGGTGATGCTGGGGTGTTTGAAGAGGTAAAAGTAGCGTTTAAGGGGTAACGACCCTGGCACCTCGGGGGCTCCACCGGGCAGCGTGGCCGCCCCAAGGGCCCTGCCACAGCTGCGCCCCCCCCCCCCGCCGCCGCGGGGCCCCCGCCGCGCCTCGGCACCCCGGGGGCGGCCCGGGGCTCGGCCGGCGGCTGCTGACTCACGCCGGCACCGGGGCTTCACCCCGTGGGGGCCCCACGCTCCACCGGGGCGACACCCTCCCCCCCCGCCCGCCTCTGCCGGGGGCGGGGGGCTGCCGGGCAGCCTGGCCGCTCCCACCCGCGACGGGGCAACCGCGGGGCGCTCCCCCCCGCCCCCCCCCGCACTTACCACCACCAGGAGTGCAGAAAGCCGGGGGGCTCGCCCAGCGTGATGTTCTTCTCCCACCGGATCTGCGGGCGAGAGGAAGGCGGGGGTGTGCGGGGGGGGGGTAGGGGGGGTGGGGGGTGGTCACGAGTGGGCGTGGGCCCCCACGCGCGGCGACCCCCCGGCGCCGCCGCCGCCCCGCGCAAGATGGAGGGCGGGCGTGCGTGCGGCGGCGCACAAAGGGCGCGGGGGGCGGCGGGGCTCACCTCGGACAGGAAGGTCTGCGCCGACTTCTGGGCGCCGACGTGCAGCAGGTACTCGTAGACGTACAGCGCCAGCCTGCAACAGCCGAGCGGCGGGTCGGCGGCGGGGGGGAAGGAGGAGGAGCCCCCCCTCGCCCGCCCGCCCGCCCCACACAAAGCCGCCCCACCGCCGCCCCGCTCCCCCCCGCGCCTCCCGCCGCCGCGCTTACTTCTCCCGCGCCTGCCCGTCCGAGGGCACCGCCGAGCCCTTCCCTTTGGCGAACATGGTCCGCGCCGAGGAGGGGGGCGGCCGCAGCCGCCGCCGGGAGCCGCTGTGCCCGCCGCCGAGGGAGCGCCGGGGGCTGTCAGAGCGCCGGCCGCCGCCGCGCCCCCATCGCCCCGCGCCCGCCGCCGCTCGCTGCGCCCGCCGCGCCGCTGGCCGCGTACCCGAACGTGGCCGCGCCGGGCACCGCCCCCCCCCGCCGACGGGCGCTCGCTGCCGCCAATCACCAGCGAGCGGGGGCGGGGCCGACCCGCGGCACGCCCTCCTCCGGAGGCGGCGGGCGGCCTCCCGCGGCGGGGAAGGAGGGAGGGCGAGCGGCGCCGCGCGGTCCTAGCGTCCCCCCCGGCTCGGCCCGCCGGCGGCACAGCCGCCTCGGCGCGCTGCCGCGCCGTGGTCCTTTAAGGCGCCGGGCCGCGGCGCGCAGCGCCCGCTGATTGGCCGGCGCCGCGGAGACCTCGGAAGGGGGGCCTTGAAACTGCCCGCCGGGCGGCTGAGGGGAGGGGGGAGCGCGTCGGTGCGCCCGGGTGGGTGCTGCCTCTGGTCGCGGCGCCGGGCGGGACCCGCCGGGGCCGGGCCCTTCCACTGCCTCCGGCCCGGCCCCCGCCTTCCACCGGCCCGGCCCCGGCGGGTCCCGCCTGGCGCCGCGCACCCCAGCCCCGCGCCGCGGGCGGCTGCCTGGGGGCGGGCGGCCTGGCTGCGAGAGCGCCGAGGGGAGCCCGCGGCCGGCCTTCCCCGGCCGCCAGCTTCAGCGCCTTCGAGTCACGGGGCGAGGCCGGCGGTGGGGCCCTGCCGCCCGTAGGAATGGGGGAGGGGAGGCGCCCCGGCGGGGCTGGGCCCTGCGCCGGCCTGGAGGGGGCCCCGGCCCTGCGGCCGTGCTGGGTCCCTCGGGGGCGGGCCTCCTGCGTCTCACCGGCCCCAGGATCGGGGGGAGGGCTGGGCCGCCGCGCAGGGCACCCGGCTTTGGGAGGCCAGGCCTCGTCGGCGGGACCCCGGCGGCCTACCCAGTGCTGCTGGTGGCTGGTGGTGGCAGCTGCCACAGGAGCAGATGTTGGAGCAGCACAAAAATTCGGGCTTCAAAGGGCCCTTCTCCCTGCCCCGGCCTCACCTCTGCCTCCAGAACGGCTCGGGTGGGGGCTGCGTGAGGAGGCTACGCGCCACGAGCCTCGTCCTGCAAAGCACTGAGGAGCTTCAGGGGCCTGAGCAGGGCCCTGTGTGCCCGGGCACCCCCTGCGAGGGCAGGCAGGCCTGGGGCGGCGTGGGCAGCCGCGGGGTGTACGAGTAACTCCTCCGGCAGTGGGAAGTGCTGCTGCGCCCGTGGGAATGCTCACGGCCAGCGGGGCCTGCCTGAGCAGAGCCAAACTTGCTTTAAAGGAAAGTTTAAAACAAACGGGGAGGGGGGGGGAGGAGGAAAAAAAAGAAAAAAGCTCCTTGCGATGCGGTAGGTCGAAAAGGATCAAAACTTGAAGGCATCCGAGATCCTCTCTTTGGAAAGAGTAAACCTGGTGCTTTGCGCATGTAGGTGTGAGCCGGGGTAACGGTGGGGGCGACGGGACGGGCGACAGGGGCTCTGCTCTGCACGCCTCAGCAGCACGGGCTGGAGGGCCAGGCCTGACAAATCCCAGACTTTGTATCTCCTGAGCCTTTACATCCCTCCGCTGCTCAAATGGGCTCAAAAATAACCCGGGACCTCCCCTGGGACTGAGGCTATGGGATATATTTGACCCTCCAGTGGCACGTGAGATGTTCGCTAAATATCCCTCGTTAAAAATAATACCCTCCTATCCTGTACCTTCTGTGTGGAGGTGGAAAGCAGGAATGCCACTGGCATGAGCGGTGCTGTGCCCTCGGCAGCTAAAGGGCCTCTCTGTGCCCAGAACACTGCCCTTCCCCGCTTCGGTTCATCAGGAGCTTGCTTTCTTTTAACTCATTGATGTTTCTGGGATGGGCGAGTAGACAAAACCCAGCCACCTCCTCTCCTTGGTTCCTGGGGTTGTTCGGGACATGAAGCTAGCCCAGGGAAATGCCGCGGGAGCTGGATCTCTGCCTCCTTAGGTGCCTTCAGCGGCCTGATGGCAGGTCTCTAGTCAGGAGAGGAGGACACATCCAAGACGCTCAGAGGAGAGAGCAGCCCAGGGAGGCCACGAAGCTGCCTCTGCTCTCCCTCCTCTCCTCTGGACCAGCTCTAGTTCTCGGCTGTTGCTAGGGGAGATGGAGAAGAGCAGTTGATGGAAAGCTTCCTGTGAGTGGCACCAAAAGAAAGTATCGATATTGCCATGCCAGGGTGGCAGAACCCAACCTGCCAGCCACCAAACGCTGGCACGGTGAGGGCGGAAGCTCCCAGCCCGTGTGAATTCTCTGGGTACCAGCCCTGCCTTCGCATCTTCCATGACCTGATGATTACAGCAAATTATAAGCTGGAGCTGTGGACCAACTTAGCTAAAGATCAGAAGGGAGTCTAATTTCATATCATCACCACCGCAGAAGGCAATTAAATGGCTCTGCAAAGTTTTAACACAAGTTATGACAGGAAATTTAGGAAAAAAAGAAATCCCCACACCTGAAGCCAGCGGCTGTCTGGCCAAGTCACGGGAGGATGCAACAAGGCTACCAAGCACTCCCGAGGCTCAGGGGGCGACCTGTGGGCTACCTTACTCAGCCAGGTTTTCTCTTCATCAGGAGTTTTTCTCGGGTTGCAGCAATTAAGGCACCAGAACCCATTAAAAAACCCAAACCAAGAGCCCAGCTGGTTGTTCTAACCACCTGCCTGTGGATTTCTCCCAGCCGTCAGGATGCCTGCTTTGCCAAGGCCACATCGCACAGCACCCACCCGGCAGGCACACGGCAGACCCTGCTCTGCCGAGCCCGAGGGTGGGAGAAGGTGCTGGGTGCCGGGGGGGAAAGGCAGTGTCCCCCGGGGCACAGCGGGGGGAAGGTGAGAACACGCCGGGCACTGCCAGCGGCTCAGCTGGGGCTGCTGTGGGATCCCCGTGGGCAGGCTCCCAGTGGGCAGGGATGTGCAGCAGGAAGGACAGGTTTGGGAAGGAGTAGCTGTGGGAAGAGTGGCCTCTCCACGTTGCATATTAATGTTCTGCGTGCTTTAATTGCGGTGGGACCTATCGCGCGGAGCCATTAGCATGCAATGCGGAGAAACACGTATTTTTGGGATGCCTGCCTGGCTCACAGACTCTCAGCCATGGGGAGGGGGTGGGCCGTGGGATGCAGGGAGAGGTGTCTCGTCCCCTCCCCAGGGACGCCGCTGGAGTCGCAGCTCCTTCCTCGAGCCCCTGAATCATCCCCGCTGCCATCTGCTGCACCCTCGCTCTTCCCCACAGATGTCCTTCTTCCTTCCCCAGAAGGAGATGAGAACCGAGGACGAGGTGCCAAATGCGTCTTCAAACAGCATCTAATAAAACACGGGATTAATTTCTTCTGACTGGTGTTCAATGGCTCTGATTAAGCAGAGCAGGATTTAATTAGCTTGTTTGGACTGCCTCGAAACCCATGCCAAAGGTGGGGGAGTCTCAGCAGCTGGGTCCTCCCGGGTGCTGGCCGTGAGCCGATGGGGGCCTGACGGACCTTCCTCCTGCAGAGCAGAGCCCACTGCCTGCCCCGCCAGCCTGGCAGCTCTTGTGGCATCCCCTGACTGCCCTTTGCCACCTGGGATGGGTGCCCTTGGCTGTGCTTCATCCCAGTGGCGCCCACAGAGCAGGCACAGGGGGTCGGGGAGGAGCGGGATGGCGGCTGGTGGGGACACAGGTTGGTGGCCCTGCCAAGGGGATACTTCTGTCTTCCCAAACTGTGTCTCATCCTCTAAACCCCGTGCCTCTCGGCATAAACCAAACTCGCCCTGCCACTGAGTCCTTGAATTTAAAGTAACCCTGTTCTCTCCCTGATTTACTACCAGTTGCTGGCTCCTCTCCTCTCCCTCCGCCTGTCTCCTTTAACCCATTTCATTATCTATGCTAGCTTAGGCTTGTCTACGTGGGAACATCATGGTGAAGTTATTGCAAAATAGATGGGCTGTGAATGTAAAGCGCGGCAGCTATTCCCCAGCAGCTCCCTGCGTGGTGGCTCGGATTCCTTACCCGAAATACCTGCATTAACCTCGGCTGCAGGCAGGCACTGCAAGGAGCCAGGCGGGAGCACCCATGTGGGACACGGCTCCCAGGCTTTCTCCAGCTGCAGGGAAGGCTGCATTCCCAGAGCTGGCACTCCTGGGATTTTAATTCTGCAGGTTCCTGTCATTGCAGAGGAGACAAATAGAGGTAGAAGGCTCGAAGGGAGAAAGCACCAAAGATAACAGCTGGGGAGCAGGACTTCCCCATCGGCTGAGCAGGGACAACTTGCGAGCCCCAAACCCATGCTCCGGGGTGTGGTTGGACTCCTGAGGAATGGGGTGAGCTGCACAAAGGCACAACCCAAAATGTCAGACCCCGGTCATGCCGTGGCCCTGACGAAGTGGCATCTCTGCCCACCTCCTGCAGGTGCCCGCTGCACCAGGTGAGTCTGGTCCTCCTGGCCTCCACCTCCGTTGCTGCTAGCCTACATCTCCCTGCAAGGGACATTTTGCAATGAAATAGCCCCTCCCCAGGAAAACCAGCATGCAGGAGCTGTGGTCTGCACCCTACATGGTGGCATGGCAGTAACCCCCAGCCTGGCTCCTACCAGTGATGGTGGCACTGCCATGCTGCACGTCGTCTCACCCGGCTCATTCCCCACGGCTGGGCTCCAGCAGCAGCTTCGTGGGGCCACGCAGGGCACTGGCATGGGGTGAGGGTGCTACAGGCGGTTACATATAAGTGACCTGCCTGTAGGTCTCCTATGTCAATGGTATAGCAGAGACCCTCCCAGGGGGTCCCAGAGAGTTGTGTGTGCCTGCAGACCCTGCAGCCGGTGGGATGGTGCCTGCCTTGGGGTTTCCTCGATCATCCCACAGGGATGACCTCTGAGCTGCACTACCCGCCACCCATCATCAGCTGTCCTGAAGCCTTGCTGGGGTGGCAGCGGTTGCCAGCTGCCTCAGGAGCCAGGTAGAAACCCCATTGCACCAAGTATCTGCAGTTTAACATCAGTGGTTTCCTTAACTCCCTGCCCCCAGCGAGGAGGGGTTTAGGTGGGGAGCAGGCGCCCAGCCGGCACTACGGGATCTAAATCCAGCTCTGCTGGGTCTGGTCTCAAGCCTCCTCGCTCTGCCGGGGCAGGGCCTTTGGGTCCTATCACTCCTGTTTCTTCTTTGGGCTGAGTCCCTTATCTGTCACCTCTTCCATCTGTCCCCGCCTGATATGTGCTTCCAGCACTGCCCCGAGCCAGCCACCCCTGCCAGCACCCTGCAACAGGCAGGAGTGTCTCTTTGGCTCTGCTTTCCTGGGATGTTTTACCGAGCCAGCCAGAAGGTGACCTTGAGTTTTGGAGCAGATGTCCCCCCTGCTGCCACCAGCCCTGTGGGTGCTCGCGCACTGGGGTGGATGGGTGCCGGCTGCGCATGTGGAGCTGTAAATATGCTGTGAGCACGGTAGCAGAACATGTATTTTAACAGCCTTATTTTAGAGAAAAAGCTGCTGCAGGATGAGCTGTGGTCTGACGGGCTTTGCTGCCCACAAGGGTTTCCTCTGCCTCTCCCAGGAGCTTTTTCGGACAAAGGGGGACTTCAGGAGCTGGAGGAGAGGCTTCCCAGGCAGCCTGCCATCAGAGCCACCGTCCTCCAGGACACTTGCCTCTATAGCATCCTCCGAGGTTTCAAAACCAGCTCTTGCTGCTGGGAGGCCTTGCCCTGGCTCTGCTGGCACACCCAGCCACAGGAGGCCACCTCTCTTTCCCATAGGCAGCAAGGGGACCTGGCCATCACTCACCCATCCCCTTGGCTGCAGGATGCTGCATGCATCAGGCTCACCCCCGGGGCCATGGACCATGCACCCTTCCCTGCTCCCACACCGCATGGAACACCCCTTTTCCTAACTCAAAAGAAAGGAAAAAAAAAAAAAAGAAAAAGCAGCAAGCCTTTTCATTGAGCCCATACTTTCCTGGCTTGCACCTTTGCTTTGTCATATGGAAATGCTGTAACCAGCTCTCCCCCTCTGACCTTCAGGCAGGGAGACACTTCCCCCGCCTGCTTTCACCTTACTGTTTTAAGTGCGGTCTCTTCCTTCTCTGAGCGCTCATCCTTCGCATCTAGCCTGTGCAACTTGCTGACCCAGCACTTCTGCCCGCTCCTCCATCCGTTTTGCCTCCACGCGTAATGTGCCTCCATAATCATCCCTAGGAAGGATGTGCAGAGCAGGGTCACGGTGCCGTGACCGCGCAGGGGTCCCCATGCATCAGCCTGTACACTGCCAAGGGTCCCGCAACTGCATTTTCCTCGCTGTCCACCCTGGTACTTGGCCCAGATACCTCCAGGGATGTGAAAAACTCCAAAATATCTAATTGGGGGGCTGCCCGCAGGACAGCAATGCTAGCCTGTGATGCCCCTGGCTGTGCTGGCTGGCTCGCTGGCCCTGAGCCCCTTTGTGCTGAGCCAGGCTCAGCGCTCCGGCTGCCGGCAGCTGCCTCCTCGCCTCCTTGCCCTGGCTGCTGCCAGATGGGTGAGGAGGAGGCAGGGGCTTGCGCCTGCCTGCAACAACAGCCTGGGGGGAACAACAGCCCAGATGTGAACAACAGCCCAGATGTGAACAGCTGCCCAGATGTGTACAACAGCCCAGATGGGAGCCATAGCCCAGCTCTGCCCATGTCACAAGCCGAGGGATGCTTCATGCCAGGGCCGCTGCCCCAACAGCCCCCTCTGCCCCCAGATCCCATCCTGCTGCTAGCAGAGCCTCTGGGGCTCTGCGGTACCCTTTGTGTGCCCCCGGCCACCGCCACCATCCCATCCCACCCGGTGACAGACACCAGAGCCATCGCACGAGACCCAGCCAAAGCCTCTCCTGTTTTGATCGGCGGAGGCGTGGGCTGCTAACTGCAGGGCCTCGTTAGCTTAATGAATGAATTGCCAGGCTGGGCTTTCGGATGAGTTTTGGGCATACAGCAAACTCTTTGGGAATGCCAGGCTAGGACACGGTCTCGGCGTCTCTTGAAAAACCTCACCTTCTGGTTTCTGAGTGAAATAATAACCAAACCAGGAGATTCTCATAAAGGAAATCAGCAAAGACAACTACTTTTATATATGCACTTAAGTATTTAGGTCAGTATTTTTAGAATAAATAGCTGTGGGTTGGTTCCTATCTTTTCACTTTCATTTTTCACACTTCAGCTTCATTTTCCTGAATCTGGTTATACTGAAGCAGCAATTGGGTTTTTCAAAGCGCTCACACCTACCAGCGCGCTGACCTCGCCGGCTCCCATTTCCCCACCAGCTCCTCTGGCTTTTTCTTCTCCCCTGAGCTATTAGCACAATTAGGGGCTGATCCTGGCCCCCTCTGCCTTAAAGATTTCCTCGAGAGCGGGCAAGGGAAGGGAGGTACAGGCTGCAGGGGGGGTCGGCTCTGCAATGGGGTGAGGAGCTCTGTTGGTCTGAACTGGGATGGGGGCGCAGGCGGTGCGTGGCCGTGCCCCACGTGGCTCCGCGCACGGCTCCGATCCCGCACCCAATGCCACCCGGTCCCTTCCCGCACCAGGGAGAGCCCCGGCCGCGAGCTGGGCGTTGCACCCTGCAGCCTGCTATTAAAAGCAAACCATCTAGAAGAGTCCTTCGGAGTGAAAGCAGCTTTTAAAGGAAACATTGGCAGTCTCGTTTGGCTGCAACAGCGCCTGCTTTGCTAACAGCCTCCAAAATTAGAAGAGGCTCAGAAACTTAGGATGGATGTTACTGCAGCAGAGCAGGGAGGGGGGACGAGGGGGAGGCTCAAGCCTGCTCAGCCTCAGCTGTGCTTCCCCAGAAATTGGGATGCTGCTCCGTAGCCCATTGATCCAACCTTTTTTTTTTTTTTTTTTTTTTTTTTTTTTGGTTGGGGGAAGATAAGATCGCTGTGGGAATGGAGCATGGGGAGCAATGCCCGGCCAGCATGGAAATCCCGGGCACGCACGTGCGGCTGGAAAAAGCAGCGATCTCTGCTGTGCTAAACATGCTCCACGGGAGCGACGGAGATGTGCCAAAGCCTCTTCATGACTTAGCTCCTAATAAACACACTGCGGATGGGAAATGAGCCTTCGGCTTTCCCCAGTGCGGGCGAACAGGGAGCTCACCCTGGCGATGCTCCATCCCCACGAGCTGGGGGGGCCGGAGAGCGAGGGGCATGTCCCTGCCAGTCCCTGGAACTGGGCTCCTGCCCACCTTGCATCACTCCTGGGGCAGTTTATCCCGAAATAAAGCCCTCCTCCTCCCCGGCTCAACGGCTGCTTCACCTCCAAGAGTTATTCACAGATAAACTCCATAAATTTGGGGGACAGCCATTTTATCATTCCTGGCAGCTCTGTGCATTGCCTGCCACAAGGTGAAGCCAAGGCAGCTGGGAAGGGATGGAAAACCAGCTCCCGGGAGAGCCAGAGCATCAGAGTGCCCGGCCAGGACCGGCTCGGTGCTGGGGCAGCCGGGGCAGCGGAGGGCTGTACCCCCGTACCCTGCCCCGGCTCTCGCTGCCCACCCAGGGTTTCTGAGGCTTTGTTGGATGCAGGGAGGCGTGAGAACAGAAAACCTCCTCCTCTCTGCCTTGCCTCCATGGATGATTTATTTCAACACACGACTCCAGCCTGTTTTGCTGCATCACTCCAGGCGCTTTATTGCCTCTGGCCTGGGCTGGTGACATCCCCATGCCCCGGCCCCGCTGCCTGGGAGTGGAATCCTCAGCCCCTGCGACCGGGGCTTGTGACGGTACCAAAATGCTCCCAAACTTGGGTGGTTAGTTTGGCCTTCCCCGACCTCCTAGAGCAGCTCCCCTTCTCCCAAGCCCTTCTCCACACTGCTGGTCCATCGCTGCCCGTCAGCTCCCACCTGGGGCCGTTTAGGGTGCCCATCGCTGGGGGAAGGTGCCCGTGCTTGCCAGTGCACTGGGACCATTCTGCTGGACCGTCGCCTGTAAAAATAAACATGTTTTAAAAACCCCCACCATTCTTAATTCTGCCCTGCACTTACAAAGATACATGCTATTCATTAGCTGACAGCCCGGCACGGACCTGCGCAGGCTGCATGCCGGTGTGGCACGCTGCCATCCTGGGACCGTCCTGCCACCAGGCACTCCTGCCGCAGCTGGCGGTTTGGGTTTCCCATTTCAATTTCGACCCAACTAGAGAATTTTTTTATTTCCAGCTCGCCGCCAGCCTAGTATTCCCTTTTCCCATGGGAAAGCCAAACCCCAGGCCAAGATGACTGCTGGTGATGGTGGAGGCAGGATGGGAGAGGGGCTCCCTGGAGCATCACACACCCCCTGTATCCCCCTGAAAATAACTCTGCCATTTCACAGCCTTCCTGGTGCTCAGAGCAGCCGTCCAGAGGGGATGGATTTGGTGTCTTAAAAATGTCCAGTTGTCTAATAAGGCTTTTTTTTTTCTTCCCCCCCCAGCCCAGCTAGCAGGAAGAAGCTTCTCCTCGGCTGGGCGAGCTCTCCACACCTCGGTGGCGGTGGCGAGTGCCCTGCATGGCTCGCATTCAAATGAACTTGGCACGGGCAAGCAAGGCGACGGCAGTGGGTGCTGCCACCCACCTCCTCTCCCACCCCGGCCCCTCGCCGGGGGCCGGGGGCGTTTGCTGGCAGGAGCCGCCGTGCCGCTGCGGGGTTGGGGTTGTGAGTCCCGCCGGAGCCCTGGCCTTGGGGTTTCCTGTTTACCGGCGCAGCTGTGCTGGCGGTTGGGTGCTGGCGGTTGGGTGCTGGCAGTTGGGTGCCGGTGGGCGCACGTTACCCGCCAGGCCGAAACATCGCTGCTGCCACCGCCGACTCCTCGGCCAGAGCTCAAGGCCTTCTCTGACGCTGGCGCCAGGCTTGTAACGAGGGAAAGTGGTAGCAGCGAGCTGCTGGTAGATGCTGGATGCGCATAATTAATTAAATTGCATAATTAATAACAGTGCATTATTTATAAAGGGCTGGGGGGGGGATGTCCTCGCCATAAGCGCGGGGTGAGTGCCACGCCGGCCCGGCAGCTCAGCGCGGAGACGCGGGCAGGGGGAGGCTGGAGCGCAGCCCCCGCACCCCCCGGGCACGGTCACGCGTGGAAGCGCACGCCCTCGGGGCACACTGCATCCCCCTGCTCCCCCCCCCCGCGCTGGGCTGGCGCCGGGGCCCGCTGGCGTGGGCAGGACGCGGGCAGGGTGCGGGCAGGACGCGGGCAGGGTGCGGGCAGGGTGCGGGCAGGGCGCACAGCAGGGCTGCCCCCCCCCCCCCGGCCGCCTCCCCCTCCCGGGGCCGCCCCCCCCGCCGAGCAGCGCGGCGCCGCGCGGGGCGGGGCGGGGCGCGGAAGGGGCCTCTTGAAACCGCCGCGCGCTGATTGGGCGAGCGCTCGCTCCGCCCCGCCCCCTCCTCCTCTCCCCCCTTCTCCCTCGCCCCTCCCGTCGGGGTCCGGGGGAGCCAGGGGTGCCGGAGGGCTCCGGCCCCCCGCCCTGCCCGCCCCCGCCCCCGGCCCCGTCGCGGGCAGGCCGCAGCCGCCGGAAGGCCGCGCCTGTGCGCCCGGGCGGGCGGGGCGGGGCGGGGCGGGGCGCGGGGCCGGGGCGGCCGCGGGGCCCGGCGGGGGGGCGGTGGGGGGGGGCGGCGGCGCGGAGGGGGCAGGGGGCGCAGCGCGGGCTGCGCAGCAACGGCGCCCCCTGGCGGCTCGCGGCGGCGCGGCCGGCGCCGGTACCGCACGGCCCCCCCGGGTCCTGTGCCCCTGTGCTCACGGGGGTCCTGTGCCCCCCCCGGGTCCTGTGCCCCTGTGCCTACGGGGGTCCTGTGCCCCCAGGGTCTTGTGCCCCTGTGCCCACGGATGTCCTGTGCCCCCCCCGCCGGGTCCCGTGCCCCCGTGCCCACGGGGGTCCTGTGCCCCTCCGGGGTCCTGTGCCCACGGGTGTCCTGTGTCCTTCCGGGGTCTTGTGCCCCTGTGCTCATGGGTGTCCAGTGCCACCTCTGTGCTCCTGTGCCCATGGGTGTCCTGTGGCCCCCCCCGGGTCCTGTGCCTACGGGTGTCCTGTGCTCCCACGGGATTCTGTGCCCCTGTGCCCCCCCCAGGGTTCTGTGCCTCTGCGCCCACAGATCTCCTGTGCCCCCGCACCCACAGGTGACCCCTGTGCCACTGCCATGCCCCTGTGCCCACAGGTGTCCTGTGCTCCCATGGGGTTCTGCGCCCTTGCGTCCCCCCGGGGTCCTGTGCCCCTGTGCCCATGGGTGTCCGGTGCCCCCCGGGGTCCTGTGGCCCCAGGGGTCCTGTGCCTGTGCACCCCCCAGGATGTCCCAGCACTCACAGACCCCTGGAGTGTCCCTGTCCCCACGGCCCCCAGGACTCTCCCTGCCCTTGTGGACCCCCACAGCTGTCCCTGTCCCCACGGACCCCCCTGGGCAGCCTGTGCCCACCCGGGCCACCGGCAGCACAGGCCTGTTCCTTGGTGGCTCCCAAACCTTCTCCAGAAGGTCCTGCTCCCACTGCCCTTTCCTCACTTGCCGGAGAGCCCCCAGTGCCCCTGTGCCCCACGTCACACGCCGCCCCGCTCGCCCACCAGCCTGCAAGCCAGCCGCTGTGGCTCTGGGCTTTCGTGGTTTGAATTAAAACCAAAATAAACCCCGCAGCGAGACAGAGCCCAGCTTAGCCCAACAGCACGCAGCCGCCCGCCTCCCCTCCGTCGCGGGGCGGGCGAGCCGGCCTTAGGAAATTAAGTAAATACCAATGGAGGAGTTGAAAAATAGGTTACCTTGTAATTGAATTTTTTTTTGCCGGCAGCTAAAGAAAAATTAGCCTTCCTGCTATCTTGTGCAGCCTGTGTGTTTGAGAACTTACCGGGGTGTGTAATAGCTGAAGGGGTGGCGTGACGGCTCCTTGGCCCAGCCTTGCCAGCCGCCTTACTCTGGAGCTCTGCTGGGGTTTTTTCCTCCCTCTCCCCTGCCTTTAAACTCCAAGAGCTGCCAGGGAAATCTAGAGCTCTGACGGCTCGGAGCAGCCAAGATCAGGGCTCCTGGCAGAGCCATGTGGCCCCGATCCCGTGCCAGGAGCCGGGGGGAGCCCCTCTCTGTGGGAGACCCCAGCTCACAGGTGCCGTCACCCCATCCCATCACGCATCCCACAAGCGGGTGCTGCTGCCGTGGGGTAGCACAGGCTGCCGGGGGGGGGGGGGAGGGTGGTTCAAGGCAGAGCACCCCAAGTGCTGGTCCCCGAGCGGCTGGGGGGGGCGTTGCCCCCTGCTCAGGGGGATGCTGGACCCCCAGCACAGATGGGCAGTGCAGCTGTGGCGTGGCTCTCCTCCCCGGTGCCTGCCGCAGCTCCTGATGGAGCAAGACGACATGAGGGTTTGATTTATGAAGCTGGTGCGTTAGTATCATTTCCCCCCCCCCCTTTTCCACAACGAGCCGTTTGCATAGTGGGTCCTGCCATGCTGCCCTCCCTTCTTCCCATTGGCACCCAGGTTTTGGGGAGCATATCCCAGGGAAAGGAGACCCGCAGCCCAATGTGGGTACCGCACCATCATCCTGCAGAGAGGGAGATGTGCTTGGTCCCCCCAGAGCCAGGGATGGCTCGAGCACTGGGCTCCCACCCCTGCTACCCGCTTAGGGTGCAGGATCACCTGCGCAAACCTTGCCAGGGGCTGTGCCTCTAGATGCTGTGGGTTCTGAGTGTGGGTGGCCGGGGGCTCGTGGGTGATGGGTGCACCCCGTGCTGCGGAGCGGGGTCCCAGCTAGAGGCACACGGAGCAGTCTGGGGCACCCCGAAAGCATCTCCAAGTGCCCAGCATCGTGATTTCCATCCCCAGCAGCAAGTCGAGGGCTGGGGGTGTCGCTCCTGGGTGCTTGGCTTAGCCCCAGCCCTGGTGTGGGGTCTCACTTCTGGCCTCATGGGGCTGGGGGGTCAGCAGGGGCTGCACAGGTACCACGGTGGTGCTGGCCAGCACCCCCGAAATAGCTGAGAAAAATCTATATTTCACCAGGGATTGGACTTACACTGCAGCCCCTTTCTCCCGCTGCCAAGCCCCTGAGCAATTTATCCTTCCAGCTACTCCAAGAAGCGATAAAACCCATAGGTCACTTTTTTTTTTTTTTTTTTTTTTCTCAGCAGTAATTAATGGTTTAATTAACACTCGCGACATCCAATTCCCATTGCTTTGCACGAGCAGCCTCCGCTGCCGGGGCCTCAATGCAAACTCTCCGGTAACGGGGAAGGCGGGGAAAGGGTTAGCTGGGGAGCCGGTGGGAGCTGCCGGCTGGAGGCCACCCATCTGGCCGAGATTTCTCCTGAAGCTGGAAACTTCTCCTCCTCCTGAGCAGCAGCGTCCTTTCCAACACGTTTCACAGCCTGCTTTGCTTCTGCATGGGCTTGTTTACGGTGCGGCGGCTTTTACGACTGAGGGAAGAAACCGGGCGCCATGAGCACGCGCTACGCACGGCCCTCGTTATTTACTCCTAACAATTTTCCAGTATTTTAACACCAGTCCCCGAGAAATTTTAGTTGTCCCAAGGAGAATAGCTACTTGTAACCGGTTGCTAATTACAAGTATGAATGTCAATTAATTCATTTAGCTAATTATCCACTCTCTGAGCATCACGCACCAAAGAACTGTAAAAGACGGGCATATGGTGAAGGATGGGAAGGAAGAGGCTGGTGCCTGCGTGCGCTGGCTGGGCGGCGGGGGCCGGGGGCGCGCTCGCCGGGTGTGCCGGCGCGCCGGGGTGGAGGGATGCCGGCAGCGCGAGAGCTGGGGGAATACAGCCGCGCAAGCCATAATTACAGCATTATGCTAATTGGGCCTGGAAAACATCAACCCTCTCCTTCCAACTTCTGTTTGGAGGCTTGAGCGCGGGTCAAGCATCTAAAGTGTTTCTAATTGTGCTGTTCCCTCTGACTCGGAGGAGGGGAAGGAATAATTTTCCCCGTGTGGAGCAAACCTCTTGATCTTAGTCGCTGGCTGCAGAAAAAAACAGTCCTAAGGAGGGAGGGAGAGATCCCTGAAGAGCTTCCTGGCAAGGGGCCTCCGTGCTAAAGGTGGGGAGATCCGCTGGAGGGTGCTTGTTGCAATCTGGCTCTTTGGGGCACCTGGGCTGCTGCAAGCGGGTAGGAAACCATCCTGCTGAAAAATAATCTTATCTGCTCTTCCAAAAAAGGAAAATGTCTTAAAGGAAAAGTTCTTTTCCGAACCGGTCGGAGTTAATCGCATCTGGGTGTGCAGCGTTACCTGTGGGACACAGAACAGGTTGTGCGGGGCAGAGCGGATGCCCCCTCCCTGCTCTCAGGAAGCCGATGAAGAATTGCAGGTTTTATGCCAGGAGCTGAGCAGCAAATGCTCCGTGGGGTTCGAGTCCTTGGGCAAAGTGGGGCAACAATCTTCAGGGGGGAATCTCCATCGCCATGCTGGGATCAATCACTCGGTGCAGTGCTGCCTCCTCCACCCCCCAAAGGCTCCCAACCCTTGGTGGGCAAGCACCGTCCTGGGCTGGGCCACCAGCTCCATCCCCATACAGGGGTACCGAGGTGTCCTGCCTCACTGCACTCTGTGAGTGATCTCACACTGATCAGCTCTGATCAGCATTTCCCACGTCCAGCCTAAAATTGGGGTCACTGAAGCCCCAGTGCTGCAGGGGCAGCACCCGCCACATCAGGTAGTGATGCTCAGTGCCCGCTGCCAGTGCTTCTGTTCCAGTGCTTAATTTACCAAAAGAAAAAAGGCCTTATGACCTGTTGAATTTGTTTAAGTATTTCACTGCTGGCTTTCCAACGGCAGTGTTTGTGCTGCCTGTGCCTGCAAGGAGCTTTGATCAAACTCTTGTACGTCGATTACCAAGATTCACTTATAAAAGCACGTAAATCTAATACAAATGGAACAACATCTTCGTCAAACCCAAGAGGCTGTATCATTAATGCAGTGACACGGCAATTTGCATTTTGTTTCTTTGTTATTAAAAAAAAATATTTTTATAAGCTCTGTTAGAAGGCAGCAGGTCAGGGAGCAGCTGCATGGATTGGAGTGGCTCCGGAGAAGTTTGTGGAAGCTTTCCCAGCCAGTGAGCCCAGTGTCAGCACCATGGCTCTGCGGAAAAAAACAAATATTTTCAGGCAGGTTTAACTGGGGAGGGGAAGACCCCAGTGCTGATGCGGTGCTGTCAGTGCTGAGTGGGCTGGGGGAGCAGCCGGGCACCCCCGTGCCCATGGCTGGTCTGATGGGAGGAGAAGAGGGGGTGATGTGTGGGGCTGTGGAGGGGACCCAGGACACCATCTCAGGGGCTGCTCGCTGGGCAGAGATGGGAGGGAAGCGGCAGCACCCTGCTCCGCAGAGCGGTTGGCAACGTGCCGGTGCCTCCCACCGTGCTCCCCGGCTTTGCCGCCGGCCCGGTATGTTCGCTCCTGTCGGAGCATCCAGAGCAAACCTCCGGAGTGCCGGCTATTTTCCAGGCAAAAAGCACATTTGCTCAAGCGCTACCTTAAGAAAAGTTATGCATGACTATATTTCAGGAAGCGGGAGGGGGTGTGTGCTGGCCCTGTCCCAGGCCTCTGTGCCAGCCCTGGCCTTGACGCCCGCGCCCGGTGCCGGCCGCGCACGCAGGTGTCCGGACTCTTCTCCTCCAAGCCAGCCGCCGCCTCGCCGCTGCCTGCAAATGCTCAGCTTCTTCTGGCTGAGGTGAGGGCTGGGGGGGAGCTGGGGATGATGGGGACAAGGCGGGGGGACCGCAGGGCTGGGTGAGCGGGAGCCAGCATCTGGCACTGCGGTGGAGACTTGGCGGTGGAGCAGTGGCTTGTCCTGGCTTGCGTTGGCGTCGGGCAGCTCTGCCGGGGGGAGGATGTGGGGTGACAGCCCCTTGTGCCCCCCCGGCTGGCCTGGGTGATGCCCTCCTGCCCTTGGAGTTTGCAGTGGCACCATCAGGGTCAGCACTGGTGGCTCACCGAGGGGGATGTGGCACCCTCCGACTGCAATGGGGACAGCAGGCGAGAGCAGCCAATGTCAGCCCTGCCCCAGGTCTTTCTGGGGGTGCCGGGAGGGGTGCCAGGGGGGGTGGCTTGAATCAACCTTTTCTCACTTAAAAGCGGGGTAAGATATTTGGGAAGCGTGGGTACAGGGCTGCCGGGAATGCCAGCACCATCGGGAGGACAGAGGGATGCGCCAGGGCTGGCTGGGGCAGCGTGGGTGGCCAGATGGTGTGGGTGGCACGATACTGTGGTGGTCTCTACGGTGGTGGTCTCGACTGAGGTAGTCTCAGCTGTGGTGACCGCTGTGGTTGAGACCACCAGGGTGGAGACTATTGCACCACTATGCTGTCCACTTTGGTGGTCTCCACCCTGGTGGTCTCAACCGCGGTGGTCACCATAGTTGAGACCACTGCAGTTGAGACCACCAAGGTGGAGACCATTGCACCATCGTGGTCTCCACTGTGGTGGCCTCCACCATGATGGTGTGAACCACGGTGGTCTCAACCACAGCGATATCCACTATGGTGGTCTCCAACTTGGTGGGCTCAACCATGGCGGTCTCAACCATGCTGGTCTCGATGATATGGCATTCTCCTCCTCGGGAAAGCCGTGGGTGGTAGGGCAAAGGTGCCTGGGCTGGGCCATGCTGTTGGTTGTCCCCACACTTGTGAATTTTGGCCCTGGTGGTGTTTGCAGCTGTAACAGGGGGATGCTTGGGCTTCGCTCTCCCCCTGGGCTGAAGACAGCAGTGCCAGGGCAACTTTTCCCCTTGGGACACTCCCTGGGAGGACTTTGCCCCCATGCCGGCAAACTGGCACCAGCCTTCCCGGGAGTGTCCCAGGAGCCCCGGAGAGCAGCTGGGCATGGATGGGGTTGTGGGCTGTGGGCAGGGCCAGGTCTGGGGATGCTTCACCCAGCATTGAACCAACCTGCGGAGAGGGACATGAGGGGGCTGGAGGAGTCCTCCCTGCACTCACCCTGCGTGAAGGTTTCCCATGGGTGGTGGGTCTAAAAGAGTTGGCCTCTTGTAAGGGGAGTCATCCTTGCACCACCCCACACTGCCTTTGGCCCTCAGTTTGCACTTTCCTGGCCCTATGCCTCGCTTTGCTCCGTGAAACCTTAGGGAAAGCATGATGTGTCATCCCAAAAATATCCCCCCGCCCTCCTGGGGTCCCACTGAGACCTGCCATGGGGAGCTGCCACATTTTCTCACCATGCCAGGACCCGGCGGTTCAGTCCCTCTTGTCTCAGCGGGGCCACCATCCTGATGGCCCTGCAAAGGAGCCGGCACCCTGTACCCTGCACCCAGGCAAGTGTCATGGGTCTTGTCCTGGGGACCCTGCTCCATCCTGGCAGGCGTGGGGTGATGGAGCTGAGCCATGTCAGGCATCTCTCCTGCCGCTCGCCAGTGGGGGTCCTGCTGGAAGGGACATCTCCCCTTGCATGAAACCTGCCTGTCCCATCCCCGGGAGCACCGGGGCTTTGCCGCTGCAGGCATTGGGACTGGTGGGCCGGGTCTCGGGGGAAGGAGAGCCCTCACTGCCCTGTTGAGATGGCAGAATTTCTCAAAGTAGGTCAGGTTAATTTTTTAATGTGTGCAGATTTGCTTGTTACCATGGATATTGCTCAATTATACACCAATAATCCCCCATGAGAACTTCATTGTCGCTGCTTTCCTCTCCCCATCTACCCCCTTTTTTTCTTTATATATTCCCAGGGAGGGGTAAGGATGCACTGAGGAGCTGGGGTAGGGGTAGGAGACCAGAGACAGGTGATGGAAAACGCAGGTTAGGCATTCGGGAAGTGGCACTGGGATGGTGGGAGAGCTCTGGAGGGCAGGCGGGGGCAGCTTAAGGCATGGGGCTGCCCCACTCTTCTCAGAGCCCCCCACAGCCGGACCCTTGCCCTGGCTTCACCTTCATCCCTCCCTCCCATCCGCTGCGTGTGGATGGTTAAAGCAAACACGTGGTCTCAAGGGTCTAGGGGAACTACCGCTCTCCTGCATCCCCACCCAGCATCACCCCTGGGGGCTGTGGGACCTGAGGGGGTTTTGCCATGGCGGTTTCCTGGTGATTTCCCAAGAGGCCAGCACCCGCTTCAGCGGCAGAGAGCATCCCTGGAGTTTGTGGGTGCTTGAATGCTGCGGGACAGCTCCTCGCCAGGGTATAGGAGAGCAGTGGGGTGCCACAGGGTTCCTCTCCCCCAGTATCTGTGGAGCTGCTGGGGTGTCCCCCCGCTCTGCACCACTCCCCCAGTTTGCTCTGTAGGCTCCTTATGCCTTCGGCAGTGCAGGAAGTGAGCGTGGCAGGAGGCAAGAAAAATAATCTGCTGGAAGGGTGTTTTTTCCTAATGCAAACTTTTTTTTTTTTTTGGTAGAAGTGGGTCACTCGAGGGGTGACAGAGTAAGAGCATCATCGCCTGGGTACTGCATCCCGTTGCCATGGTGACCCGAGGGCTGCATCAGTCAACAGCTTTAAAAATGTGACAGTTGAGTGAGGCTGAAGATTTTAATGAGGACAGACACTTGCTTGCTTAGTTTAGATAACTGAATACTCTATAAATACCCACCAGCTGAATGGTTCTGGGTCTCTGGAGCGCGTTGGCGACGCGTGGCCAGGGTGCTCCCCTTCCCCAGGCAGAGCCCTGCACTCCAGGGTGGGAGCGTGGGCTGGGGCTGCCTCAGAAATAGCAGCAGGGATGGATGCAAGGCAGACGGCTCTTTTTTTTTTTCCCCTCCTGCTAACCCAGGGCAGAGGACAAGGTGACATGTCTGCAGAGCCATGAGCAGGTTTGGGTTGCCAAGGTATGGCCCCAGCCACGTGCCCTCCAGCGTTGGCTGCTGCGGCTGTGGGGTGCGACAAGGCCACCTCCTGCCACTGCCACAGCATTGTGCCCACACTAAAGCAAACCCGGGGAGCAAACCTGTCTTGCTCAACAGGAGACTAACTTGTGGCATGGGTGGGTGAGCCATAAGCAACCTCCCAAGCCTCAACAGCAAGTCTGGAGAGGTGGAGGAGCTGAGGAAAGCAAAGCCCGGTGCCTCTGAGGAAGGGAATGGGAGGCTTTGAAAGGCTCAGCAGTGCCACTTGCATCCATTGCTGCTCCAAGCACCTCACTTTGTAACGGGCACAATGGACACGTGCCATGAGGTGCCCCAAGGCCAGCTCCTGTGAAGGGCTGATGGTGCAGGAGGCAAATCTGCAGCTTGCACTTTTTAGACCCTGTGCCAAAATCGGTCAGTCCTGCGCCTTGGGGAGTGAGCTGCCACCTCTGGCAGCCCAGCCGGACCCATGTGGGAGAGGTATGTTTGCTGGGACAGCTGGGGGCACACCAACAGCCCATCAGTGTAGTGCTTAAAAGCAAACTGTAGGTATAAAGCCTCTTCCACTTGTTTTTGCTGCAGCTGTCACACTGCCTTTTCTTATGATGCCACCGCCGTGTCCAGCCGGGACCCGGTTACACTGCCTGTGGCCGGGGAGCCCGTGGGCACCCAAGGGCACATGGTGCCCTTGGGGGATGCCAGGGCTTCACAGGCAGAGGGGCCAGAGCAGGGCACGGCGGCGTTGCCGGCAACAGGCGCTTCCCATTTGCTGGCCCCGGTACCACCTGCACAGAGTGTGAGTCCTGCCTGCTCCAAAAATATGCTCCCGGCTGTCTTGTGACCACGGCAGTATCACCGTGCCAGCCAGGGGAGCTTCAAGACACAGCCCTCTGTCACATGTAGCACCACGGAAAGTATTGACGCAGCATCACTGACCGAGGGATGAGCCATGGCACTGTGCCCAAGGTTTGGTCCAGCACCCCAGAATAGCTGGGACTCTTTCCATTACAGCCGGCGAGCACCGTACCTGACCCCCGAGGAATGGCAGGCACAGCCCTGGCTCTGCCCTTCTCTGTGTCGGCTCCGGCAGCCCCTTGGATAGGTGCTGGCAAGGGGCCGGTGGCCGGGGATAGGACGTCAGTGTGGGGTGTGGGGACAGTGCAGGTGACTACAGCAGACGGCAGTGCCCCGGCAACTGCCACGCACGCTGCCTCGTCTGTCAGGAGTCAGCCGCGGGCATCCTGTGCCCCCGGCTCTGCCCGTCCTGCTGTAACCGGAGCCACTCTTCTCCTTTCCAGGTGTCTTTTAAAAATGGTCAAGGAGAATATTGTAGTCCCTGAAGAGATCTTGAGCTTCTGTTGCAATGGCCTCCAGGTACCCCCCTATGCTGTGCAACTAACCCCGGGGATCCCCGTTGTGCCGGTGGCCACTAATCAAGGCTGTGCCAGCAGATGCCACCCCATGCCGGGAGCTGCTCACAGCCCCGCACTGGCTCCGGTGCCATGTGCTCCCCAGGCGTTCCCCACCAACATCCCTGGCCTCTTGCTGGCTACCGTGGGGTCAGAGCTGTTCCCACAGGGTGCCGGCTTTTCCCCTGAAATTTAGAAACAGCGAGCACCGTGAAAACGACCAGCGGGAGCTCCGACCAGGCTGGCTGCTCGCTTTGCAGCAGGCGGCTTTGGAGCTCTTTGCATTGCTGGCTCGTACCCCAGAGCCTGCTGGCTTCCCGAAATAGCTCCCTGGTACTTGTGTAGGCACCTCGGCACACTGGGAAACATCCCGGGAGGTTTGCGAAGGGCTTTGGAGCCTGCTGGAGGGGCTCCGGTGGCTGGGGGTCTGCATCGCTGTGGGATGGGGGGCCCCTGGCCGTAGGCTTGGCTTGCCACGTTTGCCGCCTTCTCTGCTAAGCCAAGGTTTGTGCCGTTCCAGGGATGTCGTGTACCAGTAGCTATGGAAACAGAGGTTAGACCTGCTAGAGAAAAATGCTATTCTGAGAGGCGGTGAGCTCAGGGTAGTCGGGAAAGCTTCCCTTTCAGCATAAACCCATCTTTAAAAGAAGCTGGGCAATCCGAAGGGCAAAGAAGCTGCTGCAACGGGGCTCTCGCAATAAGTGCTGCGAACAGGAGCCACAGGGGGAGCAGAAAGAGGAAGGAAGGGCTGTAACGAAGCCCAGACAGCTCCTCGTGTCTCCTCAATTACTCACCAGGCTAACTGAGTTCAGCCCTTGTGTAACGCGGCTCACTTGACATCTAATCAGCTATTTTTCTTGCCGACACAGTCACAATACCAGCCCCTGTCTCCCAACTCGCCTCCCACCGGGGTGACAGGCAGGAGCAGCTCTGTGCCCAGCAACCTGCAAAGCCAGCAAGGAGCGTACCTGATTGTGTGAACAACCCCAAACCAAGGATGCTTCCCCCTCCCTCTGCTTGTACCAGACAGGAAAAACTACTTCTGGTGTTTCTTTGGCAAAGGCGAATGTTGTTGGAAGGTGTGGAGCATTGCTGCGTGCCCAGCCCTGGGCGCACAAAAACACCCTTTGCTGCAGTACCCTAAAAATGAAGCTGTCAGGGGAGCAAAATTCCTCCCCATAGAATTGATTGACTTCAGGAGAGGTTTTGCATGGTTTTCAGGGGAAAGCAGTGGGGCCGTAAGGAATGGAAATTGCCTGGAAACCTGCAGCAATCATCCATGGAGCTCTTTTTAGAGTTTTTTTTTCTTCCTTTTGGCTGCAGGCATCATGTCTTTGGTGAGGGCTGGGTGGGATTTAGTGGTGCCTGCGGCTGAGGTTCGCCCTGGCTCTGCTTAGGGAGGGGGCTGCATGGGTCACTGTTTTCTCAGAGGATTTTCCTCCCGTTTGGGTGAAACAGAGCTTTTGTCTCCTGCAGGGCTCGACCTCTCTGCTGCGTGCCCGGGAGCCAGGGGAGCAGGAGGAGGTGCCGGGGGCCATGGCGAGCCCCTCGCCTGCCCGCAACCCCACCGAGGTGCAGATGAGCCAGCTGGTGCTGCCCTGCCACACCAACCACCGTGGCGAGCTCAGCATCGGCCAGCTGCTCAAGTGGATCGACACGGCTGCCTGCCTCTCCGGTAAGCCATCCCCTCCCACCGGAGCCATCGTCCTGCCAGGCCGGGAGGGAAGGGACCTGGCAGTGTCCCCAGGAGCTAGCTCATCAGCAGTGTGCTGGGCGGTCCAGCATCGTCCCTGGGAGCTGACGCCAGCTGGGGACCTGCGTCATGCCATTTTGCTGAGTAATTAGAGAGCAAACGGGAGCAGGACGAGAGGGGGAGGAGACGTGTGCTGCAGCATGCACGCTTGCTTGGGCACAGATCAAAATCAACACCTGCTTTTCCCAAAATGCTGCCCTTTTCCTTGCCTGGAGCACAGGGCATGGCAAGACCAGGCTAGTGACATCCCCAGTACCCCAGCAGCGGCTGGGGAGCTCTGATGGACCGGGCTGAGCTCTGCTCGGCAAGAAATGATGGAGCTCACCAGATCTCCAAGCGTGCCATGCAGCCCTACCAAGCAGGCCACCAGCTGCTGGGCACGGGGAGGTTACGGCAGGGAAACAGGTGCGATTTTGCAGTTTGATGAGGTTCCCAGGGCAATTTTGCAGTTTGAGGTTGCTGGACTCCCAAGGGAAAGCCGGTCTGGCAGGGCAGCTTTAAAATATTTGCTGTATATAGGGAGATGGTATCAGCTGCCTGTGCATCCCCGCAGCGGCCAAAAGCACTGCAGGAAGGCAAACAGCAGGGCAGCGTGCCTCCTGGTTATAACATACCCTCCAACCCTTAGAACATCTGCAAGCCCACACTGCTACGGGGTGGAGAAACCCCAAACCCCCCTCTTGTCCCCTGCAAACATGGCAGGCTGGCACAAGCAGGGAAGGGGATGCCAGCCTGGGTTTCATTGGTGCCACCAGCCCCACGGCAGCAGCGGTGGGGCAGAGGCATGAGTGTGCCCCTCGCATGCTCAGCGTGTTGCTGCAGGTTGCTGATGCAGTTTGTTTTTCCTTTCCAGCCGAGAGGCATGCCGGCTGCCCATGCGTCACGGCTTCCATGGATGATATCTATTTTGAGCATACCATTAGGTAAATACTCCGCTCTTCAGCGCGGCATGGGGGGGGGGGGGAGGGTGGGTTTGTTCCAGTCTGCCGAGTGCAACGTGGACGGTGGGGCTGGGGCTGGGGCAGGGAGCAGCATGCTGGGGAGGGGAGGAGATGCGGTGACAGTGCCAGGCTTGCAGGGCAGCCGGGGGCTGAGGCTCTGGCTCCGCTGCAGGGCTGCGGACCGACTGTCTGCTCTGATTTATCCGCTGTCTGGTCGCCTGGGGAGCCCCTACTGGGTTGGCTTCCCGGTATTTCCCCTGACCCCAGCTCCTCCCTGGCTTTGTTCAAGAAACAGCTCTGACTTAGTGCTCTGGAAAACTTGAATCTTGCAAATCGTGCCTCTGTAGCGGCAGTGTGGGTGGCTGGCGTGTGGTGGGGCACAGCCAGCCAGCCACCCACCGGCTGCTGGGGGAGGTGGGACCTCCCTGCCCATCGCTTTGTGAGATGCTCCAAGCTGAACTTCACCCGGCCAAAATCCCCTCCCAAGCTTGTCGTGGCACCCTCTGGGTGCTGCCCCTGCAGAGGTGCCCACCCTGATGCACACAGCCCCTTGGGCTGCCACATGGCAGGGGACAACGTCTCTCCTGACCTGCAGCTGTTGTGGTACAGAGGGCCAGGCACCCTCCCAGGGGTCTGCCCTCGTTTGCCGCATGCTCCCGGTATTGAGACCATTCCCACCAGGCGTAGGTCTTACATGCCCTTGCCAGCCCCTGTGAGCCCTGGTGCTGGCACCCACCTTTCCTCAGCTCTCGGAGCCTCCATAACCCCCATCTGCTCACCCCTGGGTGCCATCTCAGGGGGCTCCATGCGTCTTTTGGTGCACTGATGAATGTCCCCACAGGGCCTGATGGCAGAAGTGCCAGCCTGCTGGTGGAGGGGTTTTGGGCACCCCTGTGCCCTGGGGACCTGCTGGCCAGAGGTTGTCCTGGTCAAGCAAGCCGTGCCGTGTAGGATCCATGCTGCCTGGCAGCTCCCTATGGTGCAGGTCTGGGGCAGAGACCAGCGTGGGCGCCCAGGGCTGGTGCTGGGGTCCCAGGCTGTCGGCCAGTTTGTTTGGTGCCGGGAAGTCTGACTCACTCCTGAGTTTCACCGTCAACCCCAGGAAATGCTGAACTCCCACTTTCACCATCTCACGTCGTGGTACTGGTGGGTTGGCGAGGTTGGGAGGGCTGCCCACTGCTCTGTGGCTCAGCTGCGTGCCCAAACCGTGGCGTGGGGATGCGGTGCATCCCCATGTGGCACTGGCAATGGTGGCGCCATTGGGATCGATGCCCTGTGCCAGGCGGACTCAGTGGGTGCCGTCTGTGCCTGGTGCCACGTGGCTCCAGCTCCCAGGGAAGCGCTGCCTGGGAAGCTTTTCCCTGTGGGTTTCAGGAGTGGGAGAACAGACCCAAGCCCTGCTCCAGAGCATTAAATCGAGCCCCGCAAGGCGTTTGTCCCTCCTCGGAGTGAGGAGTTGGGCACTGCTCCAAGGGGTCAGGGAATTTGCGCTGCTCCTGGCTCAGATCCCACTTGCTGTGGTCCAGCTTAATGCTCTGAGCAAGGGGCAGGGATTTCCCACAGAGCTGTCTGAAGGCAGAGGAGCCTTGAGCAGCATTTGCTGTCTGTTCTCCTCCTTGCCTGGCTGTTTGTGCTTTCTGCCACCCTCCCACGGTGAGGGAGAGGCAGGGAGGAGCTATAGGTGCTTGGGGGAACAGAGAAGGCCCCAGAACATCACTGACTTAAAAACTCACCAGCTGGGCATCAGATGCTCTGCATCTCTCAGCCCTGCCACGTGGAAGTGCAGCCTCCCGGGAGGACTGCACATACCCTTGAGCCAGGGTATTTGTGGCCTTTATGGCACTGGCTTGTACCGCTTGGTAAGGAGAGAGAAGATAAAGTGGGTTTGGGGCTGTAACATAGACAGACGGGGCTCACATGCCTGCCTGGACTCCTGCCCTTGCACAGCCCTCACTGCAAACCCAGCCAGAGCATCCGTGCGACCGCTTCCATCCCCTCTAACCCTCTCCCCCCATTTTGCTTTTTCTTTTCGCACCAGCCAGCCCTATATAAACCCTCCTGGGCAGCGGGACGGGAAGAGCGGTGTCTGGTACGGATGTGTGCAGCCCTAGAGCAGCCAGCCTAACGCAGCGCTGCCGTGAGTTGGGAGCATTAACCCCACTGACGTGGCACGGCCGGGGGTGACCGGAGGCTGCGCATGTAACCCCGCTAACATTTCAGCATGCTGCGGTGGGCACCGGGCTGCCCCTGGCCGTGGGGGCCGCGGCGGGGGACGGCTGGAGGCACCGTCCCAGCCTCATGCCACCCCTGCTCCAGCCAGAGCCAACGTGCAAAGCGTGTCAAGCAGCTGAGATGATCGTGGTCGTTTGAAGCCAGACGTCATGTGCGGGAGCAAGGGGGAAGTTACAGCGCCGAAGCACGTGCTGACTCTTCCTCACTTCTGGTTTTGAGCCCTCCCTGGTGCAAAGCTGCAGTGGCAGCTATAGGGTTTATTTTTCCAGAGTTTTCTGGCATTGGTCTCTTTCAGGGGAGAAGAATATTCCTGATTTAATAAAGCATTCAGTAAAGACTGTTTGCTGTCGGTGTTGCCAATAAGCTGCTCATTTGGTCAGTACCAGTCTGGAGCAGGTTAGGCTGCAGAGCTGAAGCTGTCTGTGTGTTTACTCTGAAGCCTACTGAAGGCACAGAGGAGAGCTCCTGGGCTCTGTGAGCAGCAGTTTGCTGTCAGATGTTTCATGTAAGAGATGGTGCAAAATGATCCTGGGTGGATCCTGGCTCCTGCCATCTCCCAGTATCCCAAGGTGTCTGTCACTGGGAGGCCCTGGAGAGGAGTTGGGATGAGAGCAACCAAGGTGCCTGCAGCCGTGGGGCTGCTGCTGCCACCGGCCAAGGGCCTGTGAGTCAGCCCCGTGGGTGCCCTTGTTGTGCAGGACAGCGCATGTGAGACTGGAGAAGCCGTTTGCTCTGGCAGAAGCATGCATGCCCGCATGGCAGGGGGTGCCAAACAGGCCCCGGGCACCTCTGCACGCCTCAGGTGTCCTGACAGCACTGCAGACCTGGGGACCTGTTTGCACATGGCTGCTTGGGGGTGACATCTCACCACTGAGCTGGACACCTGTGGGCTCCCACGTCTTGCAGGTGGCTGTCCCTATGTCCTGCTGGCCATCCCAGCACGTCCCCACTGTCCCTGAGGCAGCTGCTACTGCAGCGGGCAATGGGCCATAATGCCATGGCACCTCGGTGGGGAGCTGCTTGGTGCCAGTACGTGTGATGGATAACCACAGTGACCCCCACATGCTTTCTCCTTTCTGTTTTTCAGTGTCGGGCAAGTTGTCAACATCAAAGCCAAAGTGAACCGAGCTTTTAACTCCAGCATGGAGGTTGGTGTGCCACCCCCTGCCTTCTCCCCCTGCCCCTGCCCCGATCCCCCTCACTGTGCACCCGTCCCTGCGAGCCACGCATGCCTGTTCACCACTGCCAAACGCAAAATCCCTGAATCCTTTTGCGGTTCTCAGCTTTGAACCCACATGTCAATCCCCTCCCGCTGGGTCCGGCAAGGGGTGCGTGGTGGGATGCGGGTCCCCGGGGAGCAGAGCCGGCTCTCAGGGGTGCTCTGCCCTCTCCCAGGTGGGCATCCAAGTGAGCTACGAAGACCTGTGCAGTGGGAAGCACTGCAGCATCTGCAAGGCGTACGCCACCTTCGTGGCATGCGGCCCCTCCGGCAGCAAGGTGAGTGGCAGCTGGGGGCTGTGGGGGCTTGGCTTTCCATCAGGGCACGTGCCATCGCTTTGTGGCTATCAGCACATGGTAAGGTCAGTGATCCCTTATCCTGTGCTTGCGGGGTGCCAGGCTCTCAGCTCAGCTCTGGGCACAGAGGGCACCCCCCCCCCCCCCCCCCCCCCCCCCCCGGCACTGCGGGATGGCTCCTTAGCATCGGTGTCCACCCCAGCTCTGTGACACCTTCCGGGGGGTCTCTATCTGTCTGAGGAGCCCTTTGGCCCCTCCAGGAGCAGCTATAACCCAGGAGGAGCACAGCTGGCTCTGTCGCACATACGATGGGATGTATAGAGCCACAGGAGTGCGTACCGGCGCCCGAAGGAGCCCTGCCTTCTCCCGCGGTGGGACTGCACCCTGTCCATGTCTCCTTTGCAGGTAAAGCTGAAGCCACTGACCCCGCAGACGGAGGAGGAGAAGATAGAGCACAGCATTGCTGCCGAGCGCCGCCGTATGCGCCTGGTCCACAAGGACACCCTCAAGGACCTCCTCACCCGCAGCCCCCGTGAAACCGGTACCGTGTCCTGCAGCCTGGGCTTCCAGCCCCAAAATAGCCCTGACACACACCGGTGACATCCTCCTCCCTCAGTGGGATGTGGGGGAAGAGTGGTGATCCCCGTGGAGGTTTGGGAATGCCCTGGCCATGGAGGGGTAGGGATCAGCCCCACCATCCTGGACCCTGAGACAGGAGGTAGCGGGGGTTGATACAGTGGGAGGGAGGGTGGCCATGGGGAGAGGAGGCGAGAACTGGTGGGGTGCCAGAAGCAGGGGTCGCAGTGGCTGGCTGGCACGCTGATTCCTGTCCCCCCTACTGCGGCAGAGCTGGAGACGCGGGACGGCAGCGCAGCAGTGCCAGCAGAGAAGACACGGGTGGAGAGCGTGGAGCTGGTGCTGCCCCCACATGCCAACCATCAGGGCAACACCTTCGGCGGGCAGATCATGGCCTGGATGGAGAACGTGGCCACCATCGCAGCCAGGTGACCCCACGGGGATTTGGGGGAGGGGGATGGCATGCCCAGAGTGGGGACACAGCTGGGGCAAGCTCTGGCTGGGTCAGGCCACAGCCAGGTTGTAGGGACCCTCCAGGGGGATGATCTCCAGCACAGCACCCTTGGGCGATGCCATACAGGGAGTCCCATGGGTGCATCGTGCTGGAGAACCCCAGGGCGAGGGTTCGTGCTCAGCACAGCCTGCATATTGTCCCTTCTCCTGGCTGGTTTTAGCAGTTGAAATCCAGGGCTGATATTTTTTAGGGTCTCTTCAGATCTGGGTGGCTTGGGGAGGGTGCGTGGGGCTGCCGGGCTGTGTGGCCACGGCCGGGGTGTAACTCCTGTCCCCCCAGCCGGCTGTGCCATGCCCACCCCACGCTGCGCGCCATCGAGATGTTCCACTTTCGGGGACCATCACAGGTGGGAGACCGGCTGGTGCTCAAAGCCATCGTCAACAATGCCTTCAAAAACAGGTGGGTGCCAGCGACGGGGGGTCCACATCCCACCCTCCCAGTGGCTCTCCACACCCTCACCCCTTCTTCTTCGCTCCCTCCCCCCAGCATGGAGGTGGGGGTCTGCGCCGAGGCATATGGCCAGGAGATGTCCGTCAGCCGGAGGCACATCAACAGCGCCTTCATGACCTTTGTGGTGCTGGACCAGGAGGGCCGGCCCCGCACCCTGCCGATGGTGGCACCTGAGCCTGGGGTAAGGATGGGCTGGGCTGGCATGGGACCCCTGGGACCCCCGGGAATCCCGCTTAGCCCTGAAAGGTTCTCAGATTCACAGCAAAATTAATGCAGTTTTGTGATGACGGAAATGAAATTGCTCAGTAGCAAGTGAATTAAATTGATTGCTCGGTATAACTAATAATAAAATAAACCACTTGCCTGTGCAGAGATGGAGACATATTAGCCATGCAAGGCTTAACAGAATATTGCCTGCAAGTTCGAGCTCATCTTTTATGTAATTCAGGGGAAAGAATGCCAACCTCTTCAGTTGTTTTTACCCTCCAAAGCATCCTAGTCCACAGTTTGCTCGGATCCAAGGATTTAAGAAAATCTGTCACACGGGCATAGCAGGGAAGCAAATATATGTGCACCTCAGGGTACGCAGTAGCAAGAGCAAGTGATGGCATCACCCTCCCCTTGGCTGATCCATGCCCACCTACCTGATTTTTCTGATGCCTTAAAAACTATGACTCTTCTCCTACCCTCCAGGAGAGCGTTTCAGGGCTAGAGCCGGGCTCCCTGAAACTCCTCTCTGCCTGCTTTAAAACACTGCACTGGCGCTTTCTTTGAAATAAGCTGCTTTTTGGGGGGTTTTATTTCCCCGGGAGGGGACATTTGCACATGCTAGGGAATGCAATTTGTGTTTCAGTGGCTGTTTGCAGCTCTGCAGCTGCACTGAGGGTTGTTTCCTAATGTGCCAGTGCCCATCGCTTGATCACAGCGTGGTGGCAATGCTGAAATAGCTCACGGTTAATCACTAACCACCACTGCCAGCGTAGCTGGGACGGCAGCCGGAGAGCAAGGGATTTCACCTTCCAGCCCTTCCCTGCTGGATGTTTTGCCCACTCCCAAAAAGACACGTGGGGTTTTTTCCCCCCCCTCCTTTTCCTATTAACCTAATGTGTTTTTCTGGTTTATCAGGATGGAGAGAGGAGGTACAGAGAAGCCAGTGCTAGGAAAAAAATTCGGCTTGACCGGTGAGCAGAAAAACCAAGCGGGATGTGAGGATGGAGGAGGGAAGAGAGGGGAGCTTGGCACTGGGGTGCAGGGACAGCCTGTGGGTGATTTGTGTCCCACCGTAAGGGAAACTGTGCCTTTCTTGCAGAAAATACCTCGTCTCCTGCAAACAGACCGAGGTGCCGCTCTCCGTGCCCTGGGACCAAAGCAACAAGGTAGGGTGCTGCCCCAGGGGGGTCGCTGCCTCCCACCCCTCCTTCCTGCCCCTCACTTGCTGCCCCTGCCCCAGGTTTATCTGAGCTACAACAACGTCTCTGCACTGAAGATGCTCGTAGCCAAAGCGAACTGGGTACTCGCCAGAGAAAAGGAGAAGGTACTAAACCCTTTCCCTTCCCCCCGAGCCGCTTCTTGCCTCCCAAGGGTGGGCAACCGGGGGGCTCGGCGGTGGTGAATGTGTCCCAGCCCGTGCCCTGTACTCCCCAAGGTGCGGATGTACACGCTGGAGGAGGACAAGTTCCTCTCCTTCCGCATTGAGATGTCGGTCCACATCGCCGCCAGCCGAGCCTTCTCCCTGCTCTCTGACCTGCGGCGCCGGCACGAGTGGGACAGCCACTACGCGTGAGTGCTGCGGGGCTTCCTGGGGCACCTGGCCCTTTCCAAAAATCACATCTTAAATTTATGTCTTGTTGACAAACATCCCTTTGAGCTTTCCTGGAAGCAAGAGTGTTGCCCTGGAGCCATGACCGCTCCTAGACACCTTTACCCATCCTGGCTCCACCTGGGCTGCTCTTTGCTGCAAAAAACCATCTATTTTGGGTCCCTCAAAATATTTTGGGTGTGGCGGTGGGCTGTACATGTGTAAGCCCCAGGCTGGGGGCCACAGAGGGGTTTCTCTGACCAGTCCCCTCCTGCCTCGCAGGAGCGCTGTGCTTGTCCAGCAAGTAGACAACGATGACATGATCTACCACGTGGTGAGCCAGACGCTCAGCCATGAGAACAAGCCACAGGACTTTGTCATCCTTGCGTCCCGACGGAAACCCTGCAGCAAGGGGTAACTGTGCCCAGCCCTGACCCCCTGGTCCCCCCTGGCTGGGCTGTGCCGGCTCACTGGGCTCTCTCCTCCTCAGGGACCCCTACGTGGTGGCCTTTCGGTCGGTGACGCTGCCCACGCACCCTGCCAGCCCTGGCTTCACGCGTGGGGAGACGCTCTGCTCTGGTTTCTGCATTTGGCCAGAGTCAGAGGAGACGAGCAAGGTGGGATGCTGCGGCTGTGCCATGGAGCTGTGCCACCCACACCCCATTGGGGAGGCTCTCCCCGCCGCACGTGCCCCTGCTAACCATCTCCTGTACCTCGCAGGTAGCTTACTACAACCAGGCTACGCCGGGGTACCTCAACTATGTCACCACCAACGTGTCGGGACTGTCCTCCAACTTCTGCGCCACCTTTGAAGCCTGTGAGAAGTTCCTGCTGAAGAACAAGGAGGACCTGATCGTGCGGCTGCAGGACCTCTAGCGCCGTGGCACCCCTGCTGATGGATGGACAGGCAGATGAGGTGGCACCACTGTGGTGGGAAGGGACTTGGGTTGGTGGCGCCCAGACCCTGCTTCCTGGGAGGCTTTGGCCTGAGCGAGGCCCCAGTGGCTGGTGTGGAGGGGCATCACCGTACCACCTTGCCCCTTGCGCTGATGTGTCATGCCTTTTCTTCTTCCTTCTTTTTCTATTTAGAAATTTTATAAGCTGACATGCAGGACTTGGTTTTCTAGTTCACTTAACACTACTTGAATCTTTATACGATACAAAGTCTTCCTAAAACAGTTTGTTTGTTTTTTACTATTTCTTTATGGGGGAAACTGGTTCCCTTTGAGGCAGCAAAGGGAGAGAGGGGACAGTGATATGGGCAGGGTGACGTACCCCTCCTCGGTGCAGGGGTGGCCAGCGGAGCATCCCACTCCCCCCACAGCTGCCCAGTGCTGCTCCTCTTCCTGGCAGGGCTGGCAGACAGCCCCTGCTCCCACTGGGCTGAAATCCTACCCCATGGGGCTGTGGAAGGAGTGGCAATAAAAGTGCATTAAAAGGAAAAAAATATTTGTATGTGCTCTGGGTGAGCGTCTGCTCCAGGGGTTTGCTGCGTGGCTGGTGAGTGTGGAGTGGAGGTCCATATCCCTGTCCCTGGGTGAGGAGGGTGACAGGGCTGCTCAGGGTCACCTGCCCCAAGAGCTGCTGCCTGGGGCTCAGGTGGAAGCAGGGGGTGTCAGCCAGTGCTCTGTGCGAGTGGTTTTTGGGGACTGCCTGGAGGCATTACCACCACAGCAGGGGCAGCGCAGGCTGGTGGGGACCCAGGGGCTGCCTCTCATCCCTGTCCACTGGGTGCACCAACACCTTGAGACCTAAACCCCAAACTGCCTCAGGGGCACTGAAAAAGCAAAAAAAATGCCAAAGCCAAACCTTGTTTCCCTAAGTCTGAGCAAGGCTGCCAAGGACACAGGGAATAGGTGCAGGCAGATACTGAAACCCTGAGCCTCAAAGGCTTTGATATACCCATCCCTAATTGCCCTGAGCACTAATGACTTGAGTGCCTCCAGGGGTGTTTCCCTACCCCAGCTGCTCTGATGGCAGCACAGAGCTGTTTTGATATCCACAGCAGCATCCACAGCAGCAGGGGATGGAGTTATGACCATTGCAAAGACCTTGCTGCCAGCCCGCTTCACCCTGAGATGATCCAGGAAAGCCACCAAAATGCGGCACAGGTGACGGTGGAAGTGCTGTTCATCAGTCACACCCCAGGGGACATCTGCCCTCTGCCACAGGCGTGCTGAGAGCCCCCTCCCAGGCTTTCCTGTGTCACATAGCCAGAGGTTTTCTGATGGCATTGAGGTTTCTGAAAGGCTTGCTGCCTGCTGGGAAGGGAACGAGCCCAAGCCCGGGAGCCCTTGGGCTTGCAGAGCTTCGGGCACAGCAGATTTAACGTGGCCCCAGGACAGCGGCCATGCCCTCGCCTTTGCTAGCAGAGTCCTGGTACGCTTAACCCGGAGTGAGGGGTTTTGCAGAGTTTAACCATGATAAGCAAGCAATGGTGATGCTGTGCTCGGGGTAAGATGAGGCTGTGGGGTACCAGAAATGAGCACAGGGTTTTTTTCCAGGCACCACAGGGTGTTTTCGCCCTCTCTGCAGCACCCAGCCTCTAGAAAGGTGCTTCGCCACCCAAATTCCCCACTCGGTTTATAAGCAGAAGGAGCTGCCTGCCCCTCTACCGCAGGCGCCGGTCAGTGGCTCCCCTTCCCGGAGCTGGCTGCAGCCATAAACCCCTAATCTCTGCCATATCTCTGATCATAAACATCTCCATGCAAGGCCTGGCACGGCGCTGCCCCGACCTCCCCCTGCTGCACTATCACCACGAGATAAAGCTGTCTCAAGCTGAACATGGTACAAAACATTCAATTTTTATGGAGCCCTCTTATCTCCCGAAACTCAGAGCAATCCTGCCTTTTTATCACCGGGATGCGAGCCATCCTTTCTACTTATCGTTAGAAATTGCTGCTGCTTGATTAAGTGGAGGGAATGATGTATTCGCCTGAACATTAAACTTTAACTGACCTCTCCTTCTCCTGAAGTATTGTGCTTTTTCCCGCTGTGAGGCCACAGTCAGCCCTTGCCCTGGCCTGGCTGGGTCCCTGGAGGCGCCGGGTGATGGAGCAGGAGCGACCTGGGGGCACGACAGAGAGCTGCAACGGTGGGAAGCAGCTTGTGGTTTATGTACATTTGGGAGACAACTGCAGTCCTGCGGATCCGCTGGCCCTCCGGCACAGGGGAGCGTGGACAGCAGGACGGGGCGGCTCGGAGCATCCGTGCAGCACCCATCTCCAACTGCCTCATCCCACAGCTGGCTCCCAGGGGAGGAGGGATCCACTGGCAGGTGCATTGGAGCCTGCTGGGAGCAGCCTGCCCTTACCAGCCTTTCCCAGAGCCCCCCTGTTTGCCCTCCCCACCAAATGCACCGCCTGAGGGCCAATTTAGCAATCAAACCCTATTCTTCTTTTTCCCTTAAAAATCAGAAAACCCTGCAGGGTGTCACCCCCTGCTCTGAACAATCCTCCCAACTGTGGCTTTTTTGTACAAAAACACCCAGCTGCCTTGCTGCTCTCGGTTGCTAATTCCTGCACGGAGGCAAACGATTTGGAGAGGCAGATCTGGGACCCTGGCGAGACAGGGCTCCGTGCCGGCTGCCCGCAGTGCCCATCGCTACCTTCCTGCACAGGGGGGTGCGAGGAACAAAGCCCCACCACAGGACCACGGCTGCCTTCCCTGGGCCCCTGCCATCACGCAGCGGACAGAGCTGCCAGGGGATGGAGTGGGGAAGCATCCCAGAAATGCCAAGCTTTCGGCAAAGAAAAGGCCACAAAGACAGCTGGGGATTTACAGACCAGCACTCCAGGTGGGACCCGAGCACCTTCTCCAGTACATGATGCTACCATCATGAAAAGGTTTCGAAGACCTGATTTTATAGATGCCTAAATAAATACATGGAATTGATATATAAAAACACAGCGTGTATTTATCTGTTTTGCAGAGGCAGAGGGATGTAATTAGATGGCAGCGTCTCTTTCAAGGCTATCCCTGCTGTAATTCATGCCCCGAGGTGGCTGGCCAAGGGGAGGAGGAAGAATAAAGCAAGGGGCAGAATTGATGGGCTGCTCCCAGATGCTTTGTTTTAATTGATTTCCAAAGCGCTCCTTGCAGCGGAGCAGGCAGCTCCTTCAAAGCCTCCTTCCACCCACTGCTGCTTGTGCCAGCGTGAGGTCTGGGGCAGCGGGGTGAGCCCGGCAGCCAGCCCTGCTCCTTCCAGCCCCCAGGCTTGGCTCTTTGGTTAAAGTGTGCAGAAGCTGTCGCTGTTTTCAAACAGGGGGACTTCTCCCTGGCCAGGAGGCCTCTTTTGATGGCCACAGCATGGGCAGGCATGTTTTTCAGGGCTTTTCCTTTCCCCCTTTTTATTGACTTTTTGCATGTTCCTGCTGCCAGGGGTCAGCTGGGGCTTTGGCTGGACTTTGCTGAAAGTCCACCCAAAACGGCTGGTTACCGGGTGCTGACGCAGTGCCCTGCCCCTCAGATAGAAGGGGTTTGAGAACGGGGTTTGCAGCCGGGTCAGGTGTGTGATGGTGGGGCTGGGAAGGGGCTGTGCCAGCTCCCAAGCTCTTCCCAAATAAGTGGGCTCAGGAAGCCAAACTGCATTTGGCCTGCATCCATCAAGGTGACAGCAGTAGCAGCAGCTCAGTGCTGAATCTGGGGGTGGCTCGGCTGACCTGAAGGGACCTGTCCCCAGCCAGGACACCATGCTGACCGACACAGAGCCCTCCAACACCATCAAACTGCTGCACCTGCTTTTCCTCTCCACCTCCTGGGGAATGCAGATCTGGGTGACCTTCGTGGCTGGTAGGTTGCGGTCCGTGCGTGCCGCTGTAGCTCTCTGCCTGGATGGGAGGCTCAGGGGAGGGGGCTTTCCTCCAGGACCTACCCGCTCTCCCCCCTTGCAGGGTTTGTGATGGGCAGCCACCTCCCTCGCCACACCTATGGTTTCATCCAGCGCAAGCTCTTCCCCTACTACTTCCACATTGGCTCCACTTGTGCCTTCCTCAACCTGACTCTGTTTGCCATGTACCACCCCAGCGAGCTGCTCAGCGATGAACAAACGACCCAGGTAGCCTCCCGCTTGACAAGGCAAGCTGGCCATAGGCCAGATCCTTTCCTCTGCTCCACTGAGACTGGTTTGTAAATGATGATGAGGTCCCACGCACAGCTCTAGTTAAAAGAAACGGGTTAACATCCAGATTGCAGCAAGCCTGGTGTGTGAAGGGCTGGGGTAGACGTGTAATCCACCACGTGTGAGATGCTCACAGCGGGCCTTGCTCCCCTGCAGATCATCGCCTTCTTCGTTTGCGTCGCTGCTTCAGTGCTGAACACGCAGTGGTTTGGGCAGGTCACCTCCGACATCGCGGCAGACATGCACCTTGTTGAGCGCCGGCACGGCCTCGGCCAGGAGGTCGGGCTGTTTACCAGCGAGTCCTGCAGGCAGCTGCGCACCTCCAACCCCAGCTACCGGCAGCTGTCCCAGCAGTTCACCCTCTACCACGCTCTGTCCTCCCTCTGCAACCTCTGCTGCATCGTGTGCAACGGTTTGAGCTTGTACTACGTGGCTGCCCACCTCTCCGCTCTGTGAGAGCGGGATACCGGGAGGCAAGGCTGGCTGGCCAGAGCCAACACTCTGGGAAAAGGAAGCCATCCTGCTGCCTTGCTGTAAAGTAACTCTGAGCTCTGGAGATTAAAATTTCAGCATCCTCAGATGGAGATACTTTCACTGTATTTGTGCATGCTGTGGAAATTTAGGAATAGCAAAATGGAAATGCTAGCTGTCTGGGGCTAGCCTCCACGATCTAAGTAGGAGTGTCTATGGTTGAACAGCTTTCTAATGCCCTGTGCACTAGATGTGTCTAAAACTGCAGCATAGCTCTGCAGTCACGGAGAGATTGCAGAAGAGAAAGAAATGAGAGATTTAGAATTACTTTTAATTAAGTGCTGAAAGCTAATACAGAAGTCCAGAAGACCCTGTATGTTGACTGTACTGGTTAGTGTAATGGATAAGGTTGTTATGTTTGGGTTTAGAATTACTGTTTGTCATTCCCTTGTAGTATTTCATGAGGTGAGAAAAATTATTGTCTCATTTATTAGGCAGAAGTCAGTCTACTTAAAATAGACATGTTTATTTCCAGGTTGTATAGGATAATCAGTAAAGGTAGCAAAAAGGGTCAGTAAAACATACTGCTCTGAACAAAGAGCTCTGCTTTACCCTGGCCAGCAGCAGAGCCAAGTGGTGAAAAAAGAGCAGCTGCTTAATCCCAGGCAGGAATCTGACTGCATCCATCCTGCTGCAACAGGCAGGTATCTCCCCAGACCACTGCTGTTAAACCCCAGCAACTACAGCCCACCTCCAAGGAAATCAGTGATTTTTCACAGGTAAGTACATTCCCAGCTGCTGCTGCTTCAACTGCAGCCAGTCTTTGGCACTGCTTCAGGTTTATTTCAAAACCACATGCAGCCTATCATAGAGGAGACCTTCTGCAAGCCAGCTGGATTTCTTTTTAAACAAATAATCTCCTCTTGTAAACCCTTCATTCTCCTATGCTGCCTTCCTGGAAGTTTCCCCATGTGCCAGGATTATTTCTCCCCTGAAGTGTGCAAGGTATTTTTGTTCAAGCAGAAGTTTGCAGTCTGTAGCTGAGATAACCAGCAGCCTCTTGCACAGGATTCCTCGTTTGGTTTTTGCTCATTATAGTCGATGCACTTTCTTGCCAGAGAAGTACTTCTTAGAGAAAGGAGAAGACTTTACAAATGCCAAAACTGTTGGAGTCCCAGCTTTTACAAAATACCTGCAAAGATTAAAAGGAATCCTTTGGCTTCCCTGTAGCTGGTCAAGTGTCATGCAAAGTGAGTGACTTCTGCCCAGCTCCACAGAGACTGACTGACCTCCCAGAGGCCAGTGACAAGCTTTTTTGCTGATTAGCAGAGCCTTTTGGAGCCAGGGCTACACACATCCGAAGAGGAGCGTTTTATGAATCAACTCTTCTCCCAACAGCTACTTCTAATTAAAACAGCTGTTATTCTCCCTCTGGAAGGAGGTTTCTTTTGCAACTGCCCTTACAGCCTGAAATCTGAGGGCTTATGCACGCTGCTGAGTTTTATGGAGTGACAGTTCAGACACAGCCCGCAGCAGTGGACCTAGAGCTCTGCCCCCACTGTCACAGACCAAGCCACCAGCACTGTGCAGCAGGCTTTCTCCAGCTAGCTACAACATGGTGCAAGTTAACAGCACAGGCTTTACAGTAACATTTTGGCTTCACAAACAGCAAATTCTTCTCTCTAAATAACTGCACAACACTTTAAAGTCAGTTTCAGAGTGAAACTATGCTGCATGCTGTGTTGGGGGCTGCTCATGCGGCATTATTAACAGTGAGAGCATTGTTAACCTTCAACATGCTTGCTTTATATGCTGCTGCTTTTTTTTAAAAAAAAAAGTAGTACTGTGTAGATGGGATCTGAAACAGCCCTTTTGTGCTGCTGTTTGTGTGTAGCCCAACTCCCCTCCCCATCTCCATCCAGTCTTGGAAAGAGTTATTCATTTTTTTGGGGAAAAAAATACATGTCACTAAAACCAGGCACAAAATCCATGCAGTCTGACTGCTTTACACCTTCAAGAGTTAGGACTATTAAACCAGAGAAGAGTTAGGACTATGAAATCAGAAAACAAACTGCACTTAAAGCCCAAAGCTCATACTTTTTGCCTTCGTGTTCTCTCTGGACATGAACAGGTATAGCCTTACCTTTCGTGCTGCAGCACTTGTAGCAACGTGTGTTCTGGGTTCAGCTGGTACATTGCTGCTCTTTCTTCATCTTCAAAATAGAGCTGAAAAAAATTCTGGAGGGTTATTAAACACCTAAAAGGTACATGAAAGCCAACTACTGAGCTGTTGAAAGCCCCGTAACAGCACACTATATATCAACTAGGCGTTTATCAAACTTCTGTAGCTTGACCCGACTGTGTCAGCTGCTAGCTTCAGCAATGTAGAAACTGTTTTGTGTAAATTCCAAGTTTGTCCCTGTACAAACCAGCTTAGCTTCTCATGTCAGTGGCAGCAGGAAGGCAAAATACACTGGCTGCTCTTCTGCCTTACAGAGAAGCAATCCAAATCTACAGGCTGCTTTTTACGAGGTGAAACGCAGTAATGGTATCAGCTAAACTGAGTTGGTTTAAAGATACCTGAACAAAACAGAGTAGATCTAACAGATTCATATCCAGCAACTGTGTTAGACTGTACATACACACAGAGCTATAATCTCAGTTTTTAATCTGGTAAAGTACACAGCCACTGTCCTTTTGGACCTATCTTCTCACTGCACTAAGGGTTGTGCTGTCACCTGGCACATGCGACACTGAAGTGGAAAATGAAAAATAAACATCTATATCCCTCCACGTACAATTTCTGAAAAATTCTCAACCTACTGCAGCCACAGCCAACTTGCATCCCACCTTCGCTAAAGCCTTAACGGACATATATTGTCTTGATGGGATTAGGTGCTTAAGTACCTCCAGTAAGTTCTGAAAATCACCTATTTTTTAGTAATGTTTTCTCGTTCGTATTGAGCAACTTCACAATGCAGTTAAAAAAGCAGGCAGCCTACCAGCTTGATGGTCTAAATCTCAATTACCATTACAAAGATGAGAATCTAAGCTATATCTATAAATACCTGCTATCAGATACAACGTAAGTGGAAGACAAAAGAACTTTCATTTCATTAATGAATTCTGTGTCCATGTCAGCACATCTGGAAAATGTTTGAGTTTATTAGTGAATGTAGCTCTCCAGATCCTTATTTCACATCCAAGTATGGTAAACAGGTAACGATGCCATTGTTTGCATACACTCACTCAAGAAAAAAACCCACAACAACCCTGAAATAGAAGGAAAGTCAAACTTCTCACCTCAAGATCACAGGGAAGGTATTTTCTTTCTAAGTCCCAAGGAGGTAACTCAGCAAACATCACCATTAAATGATCAATAAACCTAAAAGCCAAAATACACTCAGTTAGCTTACACAAAGTGTTCAGTTTCAATAATTCGTACAGTTGCATTTGAACGATGGTAAAAATACATCAGCAAATTAGCCAACAGACTTAAAAATAAGTTTTGATCACTAATAGCTTCTTTCTTTCAAACTCATTGCTTTCGCAATCAGACCAAGGCCCTGTTGTAGCTCATGCTATTGGTTTCAAACTTCAGCAGTGCAACAGCAGATTAACTTTTCATTTTCACACTGAAAAAGATGTCAAAATAAACACCCTACATATTGTCTAAAATTTTGCTTCTGCACAGTCCCATTAGCACTACACTTCACCAGATCAGAGTGCTGAGAATATGCTTGTGTGTCAGAGCCTTGATTATTTTGGTACCTCAGGAGTGTTGGTGGCCAGCCTGTTCTAAGAACCCTCCTTTGGTCATGAAAAGGCGTAGTGAACACTATCTCATAAGAACCACAATCTGCTTGTGCTGTGATTTTCAGTCTTAAACTTATTAGCAGGTCTGAGAAACAGGTATCTCCACACAAAAAAACCCTTACAAATTCCAAGTTTGTTCAACATTACAAGAACGGAAACTGTAGTTAACATCAAGAAAAGTGGAATCCCCACCTCGCCAGACACTTGCTTATAGTCTGACAAGTCTGCAGCACTTCAGTCCGGCCTGCTGTAAGCCCTAAGGAAACCTATGGGGTCACTGGTGGTTACGAGAGGTCTCTTTTGGGAGCTTATTATAATTTTTAAGTTTAATCTTCTCTCTGAGACCATATATTTCGAGGGTTTCAAAACAGCACCTTAATGAACCTCCAAAATCTATGCATGCAGAATAGGTCCCAGGTATTGCTGGCTACTGGTCTAAGCTTGCACTGCAAGCCCCTTTAATCACACTGGCTGAATATGATGTGTTTCTCTGTGCTATAAATTTATGTAACATCAAAATTTTGGCCCTCATATTTTAAAGCAGCATTCGCAAATCACAGAACAATTTAGGTTGGAAAGGACGTCAGGAGGTCATTTAGTGCAACCTCCTGCGCAAAAGCAGGGTCAGCTATAAGATGACAAATCTGCAACTACTTCATTAGCATGGAAGTGCTTCACTTGCTGTCTGTTCTCATCTACTCAAGCATCTCCCTTATGCAAGAATTCTGCTGACACTGCATTTACCTGGAGTTCTCATGAAAAGCCACAATGAAATCTGTTTGCTCGTGCTCAGGGTACAGAAAGAGGACAGGCCAGTTCAAGTTACCATCAGCATCTAAGTGCACCTTTGCCTCTGTGGCATTGTCAGAGTGGAAACCATCTAAAGATATCTCAGCCAAGCCACCTGATATTTCCTCTTCTTCATTTGAAGGCTTGAGAGCCAGCTTGATATTTCTTTCCTGGAGGAGAGGAAGAAAAAAAACCCCAAAGAAACCAAAAAATAAACAGGCATGGTGGGGAGAATAAGAGCAAAAAATTAGCAGTTAGTAAAAGGTCAAATAGTGTCATTCTTATTAATGAATCAGATCTTAAATATGCCATCAAAAGCCTTCCTGCAGTATCAGGTTCAGGTGACTTGTCTAGCCAGTAGAATCCAGAACCTCAGTCAGACACCCAGACTCCTCATAAAATGGTTGAGGAGAGACGGGAAACCAGTGGAGCCTGCATGCTGAGAGAAGAGACTGCGAGCATGCGGGGAAAGGGATGCATCTGAAATCCAGTTCTTTGGGACCTAGCAGGCATAACTTCAGGGTGCAACTATGTGCACCAGTTCCTGAGAACATTCACTTTTTCAGAGAACTGAAGAAAGCTCACTCTTGTTCTTCGGAAAGACAATGGCAGAAGAGGAGATCCGACTTTACTTAATAGCCCAACATATTTTAATGTAGCCCAAACATTTGCCAAAGAAGGAGAGGATCCAGGATTGATTCCCTTCTCTACCCTACTGGGTGGTGTCCTTCTATCCTTCCACTGAAGTAATGCCCATCGGCAGCAAAGAAAGCAATGTTCACTGGGCCAGTGTGATGCTACAGCCCAGCAGCCAGAGCACTCTCTTGGATGCTGAGTCCTTCTCCTAACTCTGGGTTTGTATTTTGCATTGGTTGTTACCTGGAATATGCAAACCTGGGAGCTGGGGCTAGAGCCATGCAGATAAGGAGAACCATGATTTTAAGTCAGTATTTTGGCTCTAGCCCTCAAAAGCCTGCATATGAGAACAACCTCTGAGACAGAAACTAGAAAGCTCTTAAAAAACACCACCAAAATAAACCACACAAAACCAAACCCCCTCACTGACCTACCTTTATTGCTGCAAGCAGAATTCCCTTTTGACACTGTTCCTTCTTCTCCATCACCTTTGCTTTCCTTGCATCCCGCTCCTCAGCTCGCTACATGTAAGAAAAGGTTGCACCATGGTCACACACAGCAAGTCAATGCCCACCACTGCTCTACCCTGCCAGCGAGTGGAGAAATCAGTTCAGATCTCCAGAAGGGTCCCTCCAGCCTTTTCCCCTACACATCAACAACACACATGACACAGAACCACCACTCAGTTCTGTTTAGGGATATTCTACTACACAGAAACTTGCACGGAGCACTCTTCAACCAAGGATCCCGAAGTGCTTCTTGACACAAAGCAGGCAACAAGCATTGCAGATGCTAGAATGCCTTCATATTTACCTTTAATTTGTCAGCTTTAGCTCTCACTTCCACAAGCTTTTTCTCTTTTGAATCTATTTGCAAGCCCTCCTCACACCATGCTATTGCTTCTGAGAAATTCTTTAGCTCCATGTGACAGAGAGCTCCTGGAAGGATTAAGATTTTAAGTTTCTAGTATTAGAGTCAGGATACAACTACTGCACAAGGTGGTGGTTATAAAGACAGAATTAGCCCTACTGCTTTCAAGAGGCACACACACAGGCACAAGCTATTGTCTGGCATGGTCACATTCATTTGTAGACTTCCAGCAGGTCAGCTGAGAATAAAATCTAAAATATTTCAGCAGTTCTTGTATCATTTGCTCATCTAGTCACAGAAATCAGCAGAATGATGCTAGAAGTGCCTGTTACAAGCAAAAATTTATCATTATAATTACCATTTCAGTACTTGTCTTGTAAGGAAAAATAAAGCGGTGAGTTTCATGGAGTGAGAAATGCTGGGGGGAAAAAAAACCAAAAACAACAACCCCCAAAAACCAGTACTGTGGAAAATAGCAAAAGTTATGCTGCTCTGTACAGAAACCGGTCCTATGCCTCTTTGACAGATACAGAACCTGAGGAACAAAGAGCAAGAGGATAGTGTTTTGACTGAAAATCCAAAGGAAAATGCAGAGCTCTGTTTTGGGAAGAAACAGCAATAACAAAACAAGGGAAAAGAACTCTTACAGTAACGGCTTTACTTTTCTGAAACAAATGTTGCCCAAAACCAAAAGTATGATGCCACTCACATTAATTTAAGGTTTATAAACACTGTTATTTAACACACAGAAATATCCAGCGAAACAAAGCAACATCTAACAACAGTCTGTTCCAGGGCCTGTAACAATAACAGCAGAAGTAAAGCTAACATGTGCAAAGCTGTTTTGAAACAATGTTCCTTGTATTCCATACAGTAACATGTGCTTTAACTCTCACCTCTTACGATTGCTTTGAGATGAGTGGGCTTTAGCTTTTTTGCTTGGATGGCATCATTGAGGGCAGAACGGTAGTTACCTATAAAGCAAGCAGAACTGCTCAGAACCTTTCACTTACATTTAAAATCCAACCAGACCCCAAGGTGACAAAACAGCTTACATGGAGACTCTATAATTCACTGTTTCTACGGTCACTGTGAGGCAAGTGGAGGAAGAAAGGGCAAACTAAGAGCAAGAAGTGAAAGGACAGGAATCAACCATACAGGAGAGTAACATGACTGTGAGCAAACCATCTCCCAGCTGCAAAACACAAAGGCATTAAAAGGCCAAGAACAACCCCCCTGCTGTGCAGGTGCTGTTGGTGGAATGGGTGGTAGCTTGAGGAGGACATGGCCAGGAAAGTGATAAAATGTGTTGCTTCAACAGATTTTTGAGCTCAGGGCATCCCCCTGTACTTCCAGTCACACTATGAATTTGTTCAGCATCAGCCCTACCAAAGGGAGTGCGATACCGGACCTGTTGGTCACCAAGGCAAGTGCGCTAATTGGTGACGTGGATTGGAGGCAGCCTGGGCTGCAGTATTCATGCACTGGTGGAGTTTGCAGTCCTGAGGAATATGGGTCAGGCAAAGAGTGAATTCAGGACCCTGAATTTTAGGAAAGCAAAATTCCAGTTTTTCAAGGAGTTAGTCAATAGGATCCCCTGGGAAACTGACCGCAGTGACAACAGCGCAAAACAGAGCTGGCAGATCTTTAAGGATGCTTTCCATAAGCACAAGAGCTCTCGGTCCCCAGGTGTAAGAAATCAGGAAAGGAAGGCAAAAGACTGGCATGGATGAGTTGAGACCTGCTGGTCAAACTAAAGGGCAAGAAGAAAATGCACAGGCAGTGGAAGCAGGGACAGGATCCTGGGAAGAGTATAGGGATGCTACCTGATTGTGTGGAGATGGGGTCAGGAAGGCCTAGGCACGTATGGAGCTGAACTTGGCAAGGGATGCAAAGAAAACTAACAAGAGGGGCTTCTACAGGTATGTCAGCCAGAAAAGGAAGGTCAGGGAAAGTGTACTGCCCTCCTACCCCGCCATGAGCAAGACTGACAAACTGGTAACAACAGATGAGGAGAAGGCTAAGGTACAACACAACTTTTTTGCCTCAGTCTCCACTGGCAATCTCTCTTCCCACACCTCTCGAGTGGATGGACCACAAAGCAGGGACTGGGGGAGCAAAGTCCCTCCCACTGTAAGAGAAGATCATATTTGTGACCACTTGAGGAACATGAACATACGTAAGTCTATGGGACCTTGCATCCCAGAGTCCCGAAGGAATTGGCTGACATAGCTGCCAAGCCACTCTCCATGGTATTTGAAAAGTCATGGCAGTCAGGTGAAGTCCCTGGTGAAAAAGGGAAACATTGCACTCATCTTTAAAAAGGGTAGAAAGGAGGACCCTGGAAACTTCTGCCCTGTCAGCCTCACCTCTGTGTCTAGGAAGATCATGGAACAGATCCTCCTAGAAGCTACGCTAAGATATATGGAGGATGGGGAGGTGATTCAAGACAGCCAGCATATATTCATCAAGGGCAAGTCCTGCCTGAGCAGCCTAGTGGCCTTCTATGATGGAGTAACTACATCAGTGGACAAGGGAAGAGCTATGGATGGCACCTATCTGAACTTCTGACACGGCATCTATCGTGGCTTTTAACACAGTACCCGACAACATCCTTCTCCCTAAACTGGAGAGATACAGATTTGGTGGGTGGACTATTCAGTGGATGAGGAACTGGTTGGATGGACACATCCCGATGGTAGTGGTCAATAGCTCAGTGTCCACTGTTTGATATCTTCATCAGTGGCACAGACAGTGGGATCGAGTGCACCCTCAGCAAGTTCATAGACGACACCAAGCTGAGTGGTGCAGCTGACACACGCCTCAGGGACCTAGACAAGCTCCAGAAGTGGGCCCGTGTGAACCTCATAATGATCAAGAAGGCCAAGGCCAGGGTCCTGCACCTGGTTAGGGTCAACCCCTAATATCAGTACAGGCTGGGAGATGAAGGGACTGAGAGCAGCCCTGCCGAGAAGGGCTTGGGGGTACTGGTGGATGAAAAGCTGGATGAGCAATGTGTGCTCGCAGCCCAGAAGGCCAATTGTATCCCGGGCTGCATCAAAAGCAGCGTGGCCAGCAGGGCGAGGGAGATGATTCTGCCCCTCTGCTCCGCTCTGGCCAGACTCCACCTGGAGCGCTGCATCCAGTCTGGAGCACTCAGCACAGGAAAGACACTGACCTGTTGGAGCAGGCCCAGAGGAGGCCACAAAAATGATCAGGGGGCCATAGTACTTCTCCTGTGAGAAAAGGCTGAGAGTTGCGGTTATTTAGCCTGGAGAAGAGAAGGCATTGGGGAGACCTTACCGCAGCCCTTCAGCTTAAAGGAAGCTTATAAGAAAGATGGGGACAAACTTTTTATCAGGGCCTGTTGTGATAGAACAAACCATTGTTTTAAACTAAAAGAGGGTAGATTTAGACTAGATACAAATTTTTTTACAATGAGGGTGGTGAAACACTGGCACAGGTTGCCCAGAGAGGTGGTAGATGTTCCAACCTTGGAAACATTCAAGGCCAGGTCGGATGGGGCTCTGAGCAACCTGATCTAGTTGAAGATGTCCCTGCTCATTACAGGGGGGTTGCGTTAGATGGCCTTCAAAGGTCCCTTTAACCCAAACTATTCTGTGATTCTAAAAAAAAAGTTTTGCCCTCTTCTGGAGCCAAGGCTTGAGCAGCAGGTAACAGGTGCAGCGAACAAACCACAAACCCTGTGTGCAGCCCTGCTCTGAAGTGAGCCAGGCCTTCAGAGTTCAAGGTGTCTTTTTCTCATGCATAAGCCATTAGTATGCTGTATCACAAAAAAAGTTAAGAAAAAGAAAACCCAAAACGGGGAGAAAAAGCAATTCTGGGTGGCAGAGCCCCCCTTCCCAGCTCTGTCTGAGGCAGGATGGTGCAGGTTGTTACCCAGGTAGAAATGTGCAGCCCCTCGGTTTGTGTGCAGCACGGCATTCAGCTCTGGGTCCTCACACTTCTTCTTCAGCCCCTCGGTGTAGGCGATGACGGCTCTCCTGTAGTCCCTCTCCCTGAAGTACTCGTTCCCTTCGTTTTTGTACATCCTGGCCAGCTCTGCAGGGGACGGAAAGGGAGGACAGGGCATGAGCGGGAGGGGGGGGGGGGGGGCACAGCTCCCCGGTGCCCCACGGCCACCTCAAGCTCTCTCCCCGGCCGGGCCGGGGGGCGCAACCCGGCAGCCCCCCCCCGCCCAGCCCCGGCTGCCCACCTGCGGGGCCCTGATCCTCGTCGAAGAGGAGGGACTGCAGACAGGCCAGCTCCGGCTGCCGCGCCGCGTCGATCTCTGCCGGGCACCGCTTCATGAACATGGGGATGGCCTCCAGCTCCTGCGGGGGAGCACACACCGTCCTCAGCCCTGCCCGACCGGCCCCCCGCACCCCCGGCCCCGCCGCCTCACCTGCTCCCACGTGTCGGGCTGGAGAGCGCCCCGGTACCTCGGCGTTCCGCCGCCCGGCCCGGCCTCCGCCATGCCGCCCCGCCGGTCTTCCTCCCGACCGCCCCGCCTCAGGCCCGGCCCCAGCGCCCCCAGGCCCGGCCCCAGCGCTCCCAGGCCCGGCCCCCCCCCTCAGGCCCGGCCCCACCGCTCCCAGGCCCGGCCCCCGCCTCAGGCCCGGCCCCACCGCTCCCAGGCCCGGCCCCCGCGCCCCCAGGCCCGGCCCCCGCCTCAGGCCCGGCCCCCGCCTCAGGCCCGGCCCCCGCGCTCCCAGGCCCGGCCCCCGCCTCAGGCCCGGCCCCACCGCCCCCAGGCCCGGCCCCCGCGCCCCCAGGCCCGGCCCCCGCCTCAGGCCCGGCCCCAGCGCTCCCAGGCCCGGCCCCCGCCTCAGGCCCGGCCCCAGCGCCCCCAGGCCCGCTTTCCGCCTCAGGTTTCAGCCTCAGGTTTTGGTGGCACCTCCCATGGGGATGGCAAATGGGACTGATCCTGCCTGGGACGGGGAGAAAGACTAGGTGGCCTCCTCTGGTCCAGGAGCATGTGGTGAGCGTGGGTCTGCCACAGAGCCCTACACGACTGGCACCACTGCTGCTCGTGTTCGCCTCTCGGACCCAGGAGCTGGCACAGGGCTGGGCGACACCCTGCAAGGAGCTCCCTGTCCAGGGGACGCTTGTAGGGCGATGGCACCTGTCAGTGCCGCTGGGAAAGCGGCAAGCTGTTCCTCACAGGAGCCCCGGGCCCAGCCCGATGACCCCACACTGCAGCGGCACGTACAGGTGGGATGCCACCACCCTGTGGGGCAGGGTTACTTACAGCTTATAAGCAACAACATGGCCTGGACATTTTCACACCCAGGCTTTGCAGGTCCCCAGATTTCATGTTTCCTTGTTAAGTATTTTGCAAAGATTTTCTACCGCTCTGAGGCTGTGTCCCCAAAACCTGCGTCGCCACCCAAGGCCAGCAGATCCAGGCATCTCACCAGCTGCAGGAAGGGGGGGGAGGGTGCCCAACACCATTCTTCACCTCAGTTCCTGTAGATTTGCAGCACTGTGGCATTTTCAAGGTGAGCAAGGCTCTAGAGTTCAACATTTTGCTTTAATTAAGATGAACCTCTACCACGGAGCTTGGGTGTCTCCAAAGAGAAGATGCAAATAGAGAAAAGGCGCCTTCCTTTCTCTCCCTCTTAAAATTCCTCATGCTGAGAACTTAGCACCTGAAAAGGCTGAGGGAAGCCCTCCCATCCCTGCTCCTGCAGCCTAAGCTGTTGCATGTGCTTGACATAGACTGTCGCCAGCCTGTCTGCCCAAACTGGGCCATGAGGGGCTGATCCTGCCAGCGCTCCCACAGCTGCACGAGGCCACACACGCTGGTAAAAGCTGCTTGTAGGGGCTGGTAGCCAGAGGGATAAGAAGCCCCAGCTCTGTGGGAGAATGTGGACTGACCCCAGGTCAACCCCAGCACCCAGCGTGGTTGCAAGATACTGTGGCCAGCTCTGACATGAGCTGGATTCAGCTCCACTGACCCAGAACCGTTGCTGACAACCTGCACACCCTTGAAAAGGAACCAGGGCTGTTCAGATTAGTGCAGCAATCATGAGAGACTCAGAGATGGCAATTTTAAAGGACTTGCACTTTACTCAGCAACTCAATGACACCTTCCTTGGTGAGGAACAAAACCTCACTGGTGTTCTGATTCCAAACCTCAAAGACCGGGGGGTCCTCGCAAACCCTCTTCCCAGCTATGACCACATAGGGATAACCCAGCTTGTTGGCGTCCTTTAGCCTTTTGCCAATGGTCAGCTGTGTCCTATCATCCAGCACTGAGTCGCCAGTGAGGTGGGGCAGCACTTCAGCGAGGTCTTCGTACAGCCGCTCGAGCAGCATGGCTCCCTCCTCCTCTTCCTCGCTGCCTCTCTTAGGGGGAATGAAGCAGAGCTGGTAGGGTGTGATGAGGCTCGGCCAGCGGATGCTGTCGTCTGTAGAGAGCACCTCGATGGAGGCCGCCAGGATGCGAGTGACACCCAGGCCATAGCAACCCATTTCTGCCAGCTGGAGTTTGTTTTGGGGGGAGTAGAAGACAGCGTTGGAGACTGAGGAGTACTTGGTGCCCAGATAAAACGTATGCCCCACTTCGATCCCTCTGGTCTGGGTGAGTTTTTCCCCACATGTGGGGCAAGACGTTTGCTCCTTGTTTAACGTTTCCACATTGGCTGCAAAATGTCCGTCAGGGCACAACACCAGCCTGTCCTCACCGATGTCTGCTGGAAGCTGGAACTCGTGGGACACGGTGCCGCCAATGCTGCCCGTGGCCGCCTGCACTTTGACAAAGGGAAGGCCCAGGCGGTCGAAGAGCCTGCAGTAGGCGTCACACACCAGGTCATAGGTGTGCTGAGCTGCCTCTTTGGAGGCATCGAAGGTGTACATGTCCTTCATGTAAAACTCCCGGCTGCGCAGCAAGCCGAAGCGGGGCTTGGGCTCATCCCGAAACTTCCTGGTTACCTGGTAGAGACGCAGTGGGAGCTGCTTGTAGGACAGGTTGCTCTGAGCAGCCACCAGCTCCGTCACCGCCTCCTCGTGCGTCGGGCCCAGGCAGTAGCCCTTGCCATGCCTGTCCACCAGCCGGAAGAGCTCCGGTCCCATCTGCTCCCAGCGGCCGCTAGCTCGCCACAGCTCCGCCGAGCTCAGGCTGGGCACGTTCAGCTTCTGCCCCCCCACGGCCTGCATCTCCTCATCCATCACCTTGATGAGCTTCTCCATGGCGCGGACGGTGGGCGGCAGGTAGCAGTAGCAGCCGGGGCTGGCGGGGTGAATGAGCCCCGCTTGCAGCATCAGCTTCTGGCTCCGGCAGGTGGGCTCCCCGGGCCTGCCGTCCCACCCCGCCTCGCCGCCCGCCTGCAGGTTGCGGGGCTGGAACAGCTGCGAGAACAGCAGCCGCCTCGCCCTGCCCGAGGCGCCGTGCCGCAGCCTGCAGCCCTGCCGCCGGGCCCTCAGCGCCGGGAGCCCCCACCTCCGCAGCAGGGCCTCCATGGCGGTGCCGAGAGGGGGCCCGGGGCCCGCGGCGGGGCGGCGCAGGGGGGGAGCGCTGCCTGCGAGACGGGGGCTGCCCCTGCCCACCCGCGGCCGGCGGGGTGCGCCCACCCCCTGCGCGGGGCGGCCCCGGCGCCCCACGCGCGCCCTGCCCGCGCGCCCGGCCGTGCACGCCCCGGGACCTCACGGGGACCCCGCACACCGGCACCGCCGCGCGCCACCACCCGCACGCCCCGCCCCGCCGCCACCAGCCAATAGAAACCACCGCCTCCTGTCACGTGCGGGGCCTCCCCCGCCGCCCGCCGGAAGCCGGAAGTTGGTGCGGCGTGGCGCCGCCCGCGGGCGGGGCAGGCCGCGGCTCTATGGTTCCGCCGGCGGGGCAGCGCGGCCTGGCAGCAGCGGGGCCTGGCAGTAGCGGGGGCGTCGACGGGTTCCCGACTCGGGGCACCCGTGGGTGTGCCAGGCTCCAGCGGGTGGACGCGTGAGAGCGGGTGGGTGCCTGCGGGCGGGGCAGGGAGCGGGGCACACCGCTGGGCCCGCAGGCTGGTCCTGTCCCCGCGCTGCGGCCCTCTGCAGAGCGGCCCGTCGCGCACCGGTTGCCCGCAGTTCCCCTTGTTTGTACATTTCGGTACGCAAAAGCATCAGCCCCCTTGGTTACCAGCTGCATAATTCCCTCATCACTTAATATTGTTTGTCTGAATTCCTATTTGTCAAGTAACCCTCTCGCGGCTCACGTTACGTGCTCAGGCTCAGCTGCTTCTTGAGTCAGGGGGTGTCTTGAGTCGGGGGTCACAATCTCCCCCTGCCAGAATTACCTTTCCCCTAATTGGTGCCGCTTGTGGTGAACGGCCCCTTCAGCTCGTGGTGGGGCTTTTCAACAAAGAACCTGCTGCTGCTAAAGGAAACGCTTAGCAGGACATACAGAAATGCTTGTATCTTGAATTAACCATCAACAACTCATTCGTTCTTAAAAACTACTAACAATGCATCCAATTTTATTAATCACTTGCTATCAGGCTGGTCCAGTGGGATGCCACCTGCTGCAGTATTGCCAAAATCCAGCAGCCCTGCAGCAAGGGCAGGAGCAGCAGCCCTTTGCCTCACGGCGCTGCCAGCCTGGTGCTGGGGACGTGTTAGAAGCAGGGGACACCCCAGGCTCTCTGACACCTACCCAGGATGGGGGCTGGAGGTTCACAGGGACCTGAGCAGGCAGCTGGGCACAGGCAGGGGATGGCGGTGGGTGGCCACCAGTGCCAGGGACAGCAGCTCTACAGGGCTAACACCACAAGGGATTTGTCTCTTGCTTTTTTAATTAACAAGGTTTTAGAAAACTGAAAAGGTCCTGACAGCTCGTGAGACAGCCAGCCACTCCGCAGCACCTGCTGCCACCCCGGTGGCTCAGAGGGACAGTGACTGTTCATTCATCCTGCCCTTGGAAGAATCGACCTTCATAATCTCAAACAACAGTTTTACCAGCTCTGTCCTCCCCTGGGTGATCATGGCTGGATCACCTCCGGTGGGCGGTTGCAACAGACCGTCCTCAGCTCCTGCTGCAGGTGCTACCATGGGAATTTCTCCTCATCTTTCTTAACCCACCGCTCCACCTCCTGCATCAGCATTTCTGTCTTCAGCTTCATCTGACCAAAGAGCATAAGCAGTGGCTTCAGGAGGCACTGCAGGCTTTTGGTAGAGCCTGCATTTTTCAGTCTGATGGCCCGCTTGAAGCACTTGATGCTAGTGGAAGCACTCGATGGTGTTTCCTGGCTTTTAAGCCATAGGCATTTGCCACTGAAGAGCTGCAGTTCAGGAACGGTATCGCCCAAGTCAAACTCCATGGCTTTGTCCAGGAGTTTCATCTGCTAGGAAGTTCTTGCACAGCATCCACCCTCATGTAATAGTAAGAAATAGTAAATAGAGATGGGGCAGGACAGAATGGGGCTGTCAGGAGAAAAGAGCCCAACAGCTGCCTCCGAGGATGACATTCCCCATTGGGCTTTGTGGAGGGGAATAATGGAGGGGAGTGTGGCTGACATGTCTCAGCACCTTGTCCATAGCACCCACATGGGGATGGATTCCTGCTTCCATTCTTGTTTCTAGTGCCTCCTGGTAGCTCTTCACTCCTGTAAACTCTCAGAATTCCCTCCTAGCCAAGGCTGATGTGAACTGCAGCAACTCCCCTGTTCCCTGTTCCTGCTTTCAGCCCTGCTGCACCCCCTCATCTCCCTTGCATGTAATTAGAGCTGAGCCCAACAGGAGGGAGAGGCAGCTGAGGGCCAGTGCCCTCAGTCTTTGTGGTCTGACTTTAGGGCTGAGAGTTAATGAAAACATGGGGATGCTGCAAGGAGCTCCCTGGGATCTCAGGGGTATGATGTACCCATCCTCACCTGGTCCATGTCCAGGTTTGTCCTTAGGTACAGACAAACCTTGAGGACCAAGATCTTGTTCCAGATCTTGCAGACGCATCTTCATGTAGATCTAGAGACCAGAAGAAACTCATCAGCTTGTGCCCAGTTGCAGATTGATGATGATGAAATGATATGAGTACAAACCACTGGCATGCATCAGGTCAGCTCCTTGGCTGTGCCAAGCCAGGCCAGCTTGCCCAGCACCAGCATCCCAGTCTCCAAAGTGGGACCTCAGGCTGGCTCATGGAAAAGTGGTGCAAGCCACTGAGATGTTGCTTGTCCTCTTGACTTGGGCTGTGAATTTGGTTCTTGGTGATCATGGGGTCCTCGAAAGCAACCAGCCCATCCGCTCCCCCTTCCAGGCTCAGTCTCAGGACATGGGGGCAGCATGGCCTAACGTGTTCAGAGGTTGAACCGCTTGGCCGTAGGAGTGTGCCTGAAGAAGGGCTGAGAAATCAAAAGCCTTTTTCTTATGTCATTTCAGTTTCCTCCAGTCTAATCTGGCAGACAGACACCACCTGGCACCCAGTGACCACCTCCACACTGCACTTTTCAGCATCCTACCTCGAGCTCAAAGGAAGTTAAACATCTCTGAAGAGCAGTTGTAAGCACATACTGAAGTACTCCACTAGAGGAGGAAATTTCATTTCACTGAGCCTCATTTTATGAGGAGTTAAATAATCCTGTTTAAATATACGGAAGTAAGAATAAGTCCTTGTTTTATTTAAAAATGGGATTTGGGGTAAGTCTTCATGATTCTTCTTTAATGGGAAATACTCATTAATGTACACTCATGTTTACAGGGGGCTGGAAATGGGCAGAATCAAGGGATTAAAGAGCACATTTTCAATGCTCCTGAGCGATTTAGGAGCATTAAAGTCATTAAATGGTTCAGCCAGTTCTGCAAGGTGACTCAGCATCCTGTGAAAGGTTGCCCAGAGGGACCTGGGGAAGTCCCTCAGCACCTCAGTGCTGGAGCCGGATTTCCTGGCTGCCAGGTAGCAACTTCACTCTCAGACCAGCCTCCACTGTTTTTTTTCAGGCAGTTACTTCTCCCTGTGTGTCTCTCACCACAATTAAACAAGCGATGCAAACGCTGTCTGGGAGAAGCGCTGTGACTGTCTCGGAGGCTGGAGGAGTAGGACAGGTCACTGCAGGAGGGGGACCTGCCCATGCCTGTGCCTGGGTGCAGTATGCCTGGCAGAGCTGTGGGTTCTGCAGGACCTCCAGTGCCATGTGGCACATCCCTTTGGCCATCTCCTGCTTGCCCAGGAAGTGGGAGATATTTGCCAGGTGGTTCAGGACAGCAGGGTTGTCTTTCACTGTTTCTGTTGCCTGTTTGAGCCAGAGAAGTGAAACACGTTTCCATTAGTGACTTATTGCCTGCTGTGCTGATCAAAGGGACAAAACCATCTTGGATTGATTCACTGGGGCAAATTAACTGGGAGGATTTAAGGCTAGACAAGAGACATGGTTTGAGGGGAAAGCTGATATCTCATATTAAATCAGCAGACAGGACTGAATGTGGGGCTAAGCTCAGGGGTTATGTGCCTGAAAGCCTGTCTGTGTTCCTTATTTTTTCCAGCTGTGCCAGGGGAATCTAATAAAGGTACTGCTGTCCCTGCAGTCTTTCACCAGACTGTTCGCCTGATGCTTTGCTGGAGGCTGCTTTACGCCATCAGGGCCAAACACGTGGCCTGAGCGGGGTGTGTCCTGCATATGCCAGGACCGAGGGTCTTGGCTCTCTTCTAGGGCCTCCTCTCTTTGCCCTGGGGGATTTCCAGGAGCAAAAATGCTGAGCATGGGGGGAAGATGAATGAAGGACCAAGCAAGCAATGACAGCTGCCTCAAATCAGTCCCTGGCATGGCAGCGCTGGGGATAGCCCCTTGCCAAAGCGATTTAGAAGGTCAGTCTCAGAGAAGGCACAGTCCTAGATCCCCGTTGGGGTGGTGGGAAATGTTTCTTTCAGCAGCATCCCCAGGTAGCACCAGGCCAGGGCTAAGGAGGAGAAGTCAGGGCAGGTGGGAGACCAAGTCATTCAGTGGCCGAATTTGGATTTGCAGTTTGGGCTTGGGATCTTGGCACAGAGAGGTGGCACACTTCGTCTGACCCTGGCCATGCTCTTGCACAGCTTGTAGGGTCCGTGAGCCCATGGTGCTGGCTCACACACTTGGCTGACTAACTTTCCTGAGTACTTTCATTCCCTGCGGTGATGTTACTGTAACTGCACCACTGCAGGACAATGTTTTTATGCCCAGTGAAGTGAAAGTTGCAGGGCTTAGATTCATCCCTCGGGAAGTTACTGGGGGATATAAAATTACTGCACACGCCCTGCACCCTGGCATCTCCGTTACAACCAGGATCCCTGCCTTGACCCTGCTGTCTACCAGCCCTAACTGCTGCCAGGAGGGGACATTCCCTGGGCAACCGGGATGCTGGGTGCCACAGCGATGGCTGCCATGGCAAGGACTGCCACCATCCCTACAGCACTCAGGGACTAGAGCTGCCAGTGTGGGGCTGCAGGTGCTCCCTAGGGACATGGGCAGCCAGGTGAGGCCTCTGGCCAGCCTTGCCCCGATGTGTGGGGAGAGCTGGGCTTAGCGGTGTAGCTCTCCTCACCTCCCAGATTGTCTGTGCCTACTGGGAAGCAGCTTCTTGCATGGGGACTTTTTGCCCATGATGGTCCAGGACACCCAGGTCAGGCTGGGAGCACTCCAGGGTGGAACTGGCATCCCTGGTGGTGCAGCGGGTGCCCAGGGTGGGGATGCATTAGGCTCCAGGGGAACCGATGGATGAGTGGATGAATGGGTGGATGGATGGGCAGCTCTCCAATGTTGTGCAGCTCTTTTTATGAGCAAACTGAAACATAACATCTTTTCTTCTGCACAGTATGCAGTGGGGTTCTACAGGTTCCTACAGGGTCCTACAACGCAAAGCCTGCTGAGAAACCAGCCAACTTCCATTCTGGTCATCCACCAAGAGATTCAACAGAAAGTCCTACCGCTTCTTTACTGTGAACGAAGTGAGTGAACGGGCACAGCAGTGAGAGGGATGCGGGAACGGTCAGGCTCTGAGCTTCCTCCATGACCATTCCCAATGCATTACTGGCACCCCTGGGAGAGGACAAAAGTCTTTGGAGCCAAAGCAAGGGCAGGCAGTCCTCCTGAGCTTCAGGCAGCTGGTGAGTCTTCCGAATAGAGCAGCCCTTGGCAGAAATCCCACATCGGGTGGCTGGCTGTGATAGAAGGGCAGACTGACCTCAGGGGGTGCTTTTCTCTCCCCAGTGATTATCAAGGAAACTTGGGTGACTTGGCCAGACACCCATCTTTTATAGAGGAGGTAAGTCCTTCTCTGGGTGCTGCTGTTCTTGCCCAGAACAGGTTACTGAAGAGTGAATGGTGAATAAAGGCCCATGGCACCATGTCCTGCCAGGTCATGGGAAAGGTGCCCCCTGTGCACAGCAGCACCTGAGCACCTGCCGCTGAGCACGCACTGCCCCGAGGCGGCTGAGCTTGGCTGGTGCTCAGCAGAGGGGCAGGAGCTCAGCAACAACCACGTTATCTGCCTGCATCCTCAGGCCTTTGCCCTTTTCAAGGGATGCTCAGACAACCCTTCCTATTAGTTTTGCTCTGCATCAGCTGCAAGCAAGTGGATGCACTTCATGGATGAGGGCTGCTGGGTTTGAGTCCTTTCAGGTGCGAGGAGCTCCTTGTATCCTCCCGGGAAGTCATATTCTGCTGCTTGAAAGCCAGTTTTTACTTTAGCAGCATCAGCAGCACGTTGCAGAAGCAGTGCAGGTAGGAGCCCTTCCCTTAGTACCCATTCGTGGAGCTGTATTCATCTTGGCAGCTTCCCCACGGAGAACCAGAACAAAGCCTAAAGGGCTCAAAGCAGACAGGGAAAGCTTTAGTCTGAAACAGTCCACCTTGGCTAGGGATGAGGAGCAGGCTTCCACATGGCTTCTCTCCTTTATCCAGCCGAGTGGGGAACAGGCAACTTGACAGAGGTCAAACATGAAGATATCTTCGTAATTGCTGGGGAACTGGACAGTTTGCATTTCAGTGGGGAGGCTGTGACACGGCAGCCCTTCACTACAGCTAGCAGTGGGTGACTGGTGAGCGTGCTCAAGCCTGCAGAGCTCATCGAGTTCTTTATAGACCGCTGCGATGAGAAGAACTGCTTGTCCGGGCTAACACCGATTAGTGTCTCTTCTCCTCCCTCCCCTGCAATATAGGCTTGGTTTGGTTAAGACAAACTAAATACTGTTGTACCAGTCACCAAGGTGAGCAGCATGAGGCGGTGGAGTGCTCCAGCGCAGCGCACCGGGGGTTTCCCAAACTGGGGGAACCTCAGGGGAGCAGAGAGACCCACCAGGAGCCCTCAGCTCATGCAACGGTGGCTGACAAGCCACTGACAAGAACATACAGCTTCACTTGAATTAGCAGTGTGAATGTTTATAAGCAGCTGGAGAGAAACGGGGAATTTAGTGTCATCTTTCCAAATTTTGTAGGATATTAAAACATAGAGGCGATGGAGAAACTGAAATTAACAGAGCTGTGTCAGTGGTAACAAGGAATGGCCATAAAAATGTACTGGGAGTACACTGGTTCACTTAAGAATTAAGCTTTATGAAGTCTCATTCTAGTGTTTAGACCAGACTGGAATAATTAAATCTAGGTGTAATTACATGTTAGTTGTGGTTGATTAAGTATGCTAATTAATCTACAGTTATCCTTTGGTGGGGAAGATAATTGAACACAGGTAAAATTGCACTGATTTAAGGAAATCCTGATTATTGTTCTAGAAAGGCAAGCAAGGGAGGAGGTTAAGTCTCTGAAGGGAAAAGCCAGAGCAGTGACGGGGGCGAGGGCAGGCAGCAGGAACACCGCTGGGGTGACAGGCGAGGGCTGTGGTAAGCCAGGGCCAACACCAAACGTGATTAAAGGGCTGCAGGGCTTTGGCACCTGAGCTGCAGTTTCAGTGGGGCTGAGGCATTTGGCAGCCCAGATTTCAGGAGAAAGCCTGGGACTTCTCCCTGGGAAGAGAGCACTGGGAGAGGATGCACCAGCTGTGGCCAAGGGAGGGGCAGGCTTGCCTCTGACTAAGCCTACGGAGCTGCTGTGAAGGCATTTTCCAAGGAAACAGATGTAGGACTCCCTGAGCTGAAGAGCACAGAATCTTCACCCTCGCTTCTGTGGCTGCTCGTTCAAAGGGGGAAGGTGAGAAGAATGAAGTAGCTCTCTGCGTCAATGGCTACAGCACCCAAATCCAAAATGCGGTTTGTCTTTCTTGGACAAAATACCACAGGGAAAGAATGAGGTGAGAGGTGAAAAAAACCCCCAACCCACCAGGATAATTGGCATCATGAGGCCATGTGGAGTTAGTGGGGCATAACTGAAGGGTTAAGGCTCTGCTAGAGTGTTTGTTTTGTACAGGTGTGTCTCTGGGCAGAGGTAAGTGTAGTCTCACAAACTTCAAAGAGATTCCTTCAAAGCTGTCTGAGGTGCCAGGGCAGGGCCCTCATCTCCCAGCCACCTCACCATGCCTCTAGTCTCTCACCCAGGCAGCAGCACTTCCCAGTAATTGCCGACCATTTGTAACAACACAGTAAGCACCAGAAAGGGTAAACACAGCTGCTGAAAAGTAGGTAATCACCAGCCAAGGACACCACTTCGACGCTGGCTAGATCTTTATTTTAAACAGCCCGTACAACTGAAAATCAAGAGCAACAGCAATTATGCATGTGCATGACTGATACAGTTACAGTACCCAATCACGTCATACAAACTTTGCCAATAAATTAAAAAGTGAAAAAACAAATACAGTGCATACCTAAAGATCATCAGTACATAAGTGAGAGAAACACAGCCTAAGTAAAAGTATTTGCATATCCTCTAGCTGTTTAACATCACCCTTTAAAAGCTAACCAGACCCATTCTTGCTCTGTGCAGATTATCGTACAAGCCCTGGGCTGAATCATCGCCTAGCCCCAGGGACAAGGACACAGCTCTTGTGTCACCTCCCTCACAGGGGCAGGAAGGCTGGTTACACCCTGAGCATCAGCGTTTGCCTCCCTGTGTACCCCGAAGCCTGGAACAGCGTAGCAGACACTCCTGGATCACTGACGCACCTCCACCTCCCACCTGGCTCCGCGGCTTGGGCAGCACTGCAGGTGCTCTGCACCAGCTGCGTCTCCCCTTGGCGGGCTGCCCCTGCTACCAGTCCCCTGCGTGGCATTTTCAGGGGTACCTTATTTGCACACGATTTGCCCAGCATGCATCACTGAGTAAACAGGCCAAGCTTATTCTTGTTACTGCTTTATCATTGGTTTCATCTGGACCATAAACATCCATCTATCAATAAATAAAATCATTGGTTTAGCACGCATATAAAAACCACACCGCCTCCCACTGGTAACTGTTTAAAAAGTTCTTCATGTTACCCCCTACACAAGCCTCAATAAAAAGACTTTCTTTTCCCTCAAGCTCAGTAAAGTTTCAAGTTAACAGTTTTAAGTACTGCTTGGACAAGACATGGGCTTCGGTTCAAAACATTTCCACACTTCAACACTTGACTGCATGAAGTCCACGACTGTGCCATTTTCACCAGCAAGCAGCAGGAGGGGGAAGTGAACAGTACTTGCTGTTGATTTCCTCTCCAGGTGACTGAAACAGTCCTTTTACAAAGCCTATCAATCTAATCCAGCTAAAAACGAAAAGCAAAAATGTCACTTGAGTCAGAACCAAAGCCTGTGCGTATCAGGATTCACAAGAGTTCTTCTTATCCATGGCCACTTGCTTTAAAAAATATCGTATAAACAAAGCCTTGACTTCCTTCTCCTACTGGCCAGGACAGAAGGGTGTGAAACAACCCACGTCTTCCTCCAACTCAGTATTTATAAGGCACTAAAATCAAGCCACAAGCAAAACGCCCCCAAACCCCCAAAACCCAAAAAAATCCACATAAACTGACCCACAACGAGTAAAAACTGAAATTAAAGCTTGGCTATATGAAATAGCAGCATTCTTTTCAGTAGTCTACAAAGCCAGAACGTTGACATTTTGGGGCAAAAGCCCAATGCACTGTTAGCCAATGACAAAGGACCTAAAACCTACATCCACTTACCCTTTATAATCAAAATCATTACAAATCTGATAGGCACAAGTAAAAAGCATTTTCCTCACACCTCCATGCTTCGTTTTGAAACTGAAGCCGCTGTTAGGGAGTTTTAACTGCTCTGCTGCGGTTGCAGGACCGTGTAAACCAAGCAGCCTGGTTCCACACAACAGCCAAAGATGACAGTACCATGGCTAATCTGTTCTACTGCTTACTGACCGGAGGCAAATGTTTTTAACATCGTGATTCATTTGACAATGCGTTCAGCTTTGGCACCTATTTCTGAGTCCTCCCTATCATTTCCAAAAGTAATGTTAAATATCTATAGTACACAGCTGGTGTAACTCCGGTATCTTCATCCTTTCCAGTTATTTTGCTTCTGCTTGGAAATAGATGAATTCATCTATGTCACTACATTAGATACAAAGGCTAGCACTTAAAGAGTTCTTAAAAACAATCACTTTGAGTTTGGAAAATTGGTTTTAAAGCATACGAAGAAATACTAAACATAAATTTATAAAGCAGGAATTCATACCTTTAAACATCAACAAGAATAAGCTTATTTGGAGAGCAATAAAGCTTTTTTTTTTTAAAAGGATATACTGACTAGCTATAGGTAAATTAATCTTTCCCTGATTGCTTGATTAGATCATCCAGGCTCAGTGCCTCGCAGCTTTGCAGATTTTGTCATACACTTCTGGAAAGGCATCCTTGCAATTCATTTGCTCCCTCAGCTTGTGGTATAACGAACCATCAAACATATCCCAGAACTCCTCACGGGTCATATAGCAATCTGCATACAGCATCTGGAAACTGAAGAGGAGGGAAAAAAAAAAAAAAAAAAAATCAATAGAGACAGAGATTCAATACTAATTGCACCACAAGACTTGAAACAAAATATTTAAAAAAAACCAAACAAACAAAACAGGGCAAGGTATGAATAGCAAATATTCACCAAAAACCCCCACGAAAAATGCTTTATAAAACCAAGCAAACATAATTGCTCATGTGGGTTACGCTGGGACACTCAGCCAATTATTTTGTGGATTTAACTTTACTGTGATCTCTTTTCCAAGAGGAAGTAACATGTACCGGTGAAAACAGCAGAATGCTGCTACAGTCATTTTGGTGAAGGGGAAGATGGGGAAAGAAATCAATTAAAATAACTGTTGCTTTTAACATATGGTTCAGAACACTTCTTTAGCCACCAGTGTATTGATACTTTCATTAGTTTTGCTACTACAAAGAGAAAAGAAGGACTAAAAAATGTGTATAAAGCAGTGGTTCCTGTTTGGACATCCGAACCATGGGCAGCCAAATCTTCTGACAACTTGTATTCCAACAACTTGCGTTCACAGAAACACAAGTCTAGAGAGAACTTCAAAAGTTCCCCCAAACCAAGAGTCCCACCCCTTACACCAGAACCCACATATAACCTAAATCCTCCCTGACAAATACTTTTCTAACTGCTTTTGAAAGCCTGCTTTCCTTTTTCTCCCATTAAAAACCTTTTCATTCCAGCTTCCAAAAGTGAGAAGTATTTTTCCTGCACGCTTTCTCATGATCCATGGAGGTGCAGTCACGGCGTGTCACAGTAGCCTGTGTTACAACATGCATTCACGGCACATGTAGCAATATGTTCTTTGACTTTTTAACAGTTCCTTTGAACTGTACATTACAATATAACCAGGAAGGCAAAAGTCTGCCAGATCAGACCAGGCCAAGAAGATAAATTTGTAGTGCAAATGAAGCAAAGTGTAACAAAGGTCCGTTTACAAAAATAAATGAAATCCCTACTTAGCTGTTGACTCTCCCTTACATCCATACTGTGCTCTCCTAAAATGCAGCTGCATGACACTACAGCAGTAAAACAAACTGTTACATAAAAGCTCTATTGTTGTGTGTGATTACGGAAGTGTAAGATTAAGCATTTATCCATTGTTCATTTCTTTGTGACAGGCAGAGAAGAGACAAAACTTTGCTAGTAAAAAGGTTTAAATTATAAGCTTAATTTCAAGTTAATTAAAAAAAGCTTAAAGTTCACTTTTGGTTGCTTTGTTCTCTGGCAGATCCTTATTGCAGCTAAAAGTCATTTACACTCTCCAAGTCATCTTGAAGCAGATTCACTGCTGTTACTCAGCCACATGGGGTGTAATCAGTGTTAGACTGAGAAGCAGGTCAAAACAGAAATGTGGATAAACTACACTGATGGTGTAAAAATACCTTGTAGTTGGTTTTTGTTCCTGAGAAACAAGCCTGTAACTGCTTCTCCGCCGACACTACTACAGCAAACAAGGCTGGCAGGAGCCTGTGGCAGATGGTGGGTACATATCTCACGCCTACTGTGGTCCTATGTAAGAAGAATTGGGGCAGGGAAAAGGAAGCTATGGAAGCACAAGTTGTGAGGGAGGAAAGACTCCCACCACCGCACAGGGACTGCGGGGGAGAGTCAAGGCTGGCCTGGCTGTGCAAGGACACACCGGCACAAGGACGAGGCAGAGCTGCAGCACGATGCTGCAAGGACTGCAGGCACCACAGCAGTCCCAAGGGCAGGCAGGCAGGGAAGCTGTCCAAACTTTAACAGCCTGTGGGATTCCCGAAAGGACTGTGGCCAAAACAGCACTTGCTCTGAACCGGCCTGAAACAAGTCAGTATGCGAGCTCAGCGGCTGCCTTCCCGAGGGCTGGGCTAGCCAGCCTGGCTGAGAGTGGCCGCCAACCCACGCTGCCACCACCTCTGCACCGCAACTGGGTTATGCACAGACCTGCTGAGGTCTTTCCGCACCTGGGTGCATGGATGTATTTTGTTGCAGCAGAGGCTCGACTCCCAGAGCAGCCTGGAGCTGAAAGGATGCCTAGGTGACCTGAAGCTCCCAAACACATTGCAAGAACTTCACCACTGCACTCGTTCATTTGGTTGGTTTTGCAATCAAATAATAAAAGCGAAATCATAACTAAAAATTGTAACATCAAAATTAGTAATTAAAACTACTTTTCAATGATTGCGGTTGTTAAATTATTGTAACATTGAAGTGCCGTGGGATTAAGTAACTGGGATTAAACCACACGAGTGTAAATTACATGGCATTATTACTGTTCTAAGGAGTGGGACCCTTACCCATGCACACTTCTTACAAACTTCTCCATTTGCCTCATTGAAGCCCTGGCTTCAAATTGTTTCCTTTTGGGCTCTCCATAAGCTCCTATATCCACGTAGAGTTCTGTTTCATCCCCTTTCGGGTGGACCATGCCAGGATTATTGGGCAACATGAAAGGACATAACCAAAGAGGGTACACCTGCAGAAGTAAGAAAGTGCTTTATCACTTACTTTTAACAAAACAATCCTTTAAGATTTCTCTTAATAAAAGGTAACACAATGAAGAGTTAAGGGGACTTCTTCCCCATTTGCAACTGAAACCTACACAGCTCTTCCTTTCCAGCTGTCTTGTTGTGGTTCTTATCTGCACTTTCTAATGACCCTAAAACAAATAGATTGAAAGGCTCAGAAAATGCACTGTGTCCTGCTAGAATTACACCTCCTCCTGCTTAAATACCTGAAATGAAAAAAACCAACAAACCAAACCCATCCCTGATCCCTAAGCAACTGAACATATAATCTGAGTAAAAAGAGTTTTCTTTTCCAGGCCAGTCCAAAATGGAAATTGCCAAGTTTGTACTTCTTATACTAGCTAAAATAAAATCAGAAAAGCAAGAAAGGGAAATTAAGTCCTACAGTTGTGGTTTAGTGAGACCACTAGTCATTTCAGGTGAAAGAAAAATCAGTTTTAAGTTTTACCAAGTGATAAAAATCTTCTAGAAGTGTTGGCCTTCTACTGAAGTTTGAATCTAATTTTTTTAAATCTTTTTTTTTCCTAGAAAGCTGTGCTCACTTCTTCTACAGCCTTGCATCATAAACTCGCAAAGCACAGTACTCCCCAGGATACAACGACCTTTTACAGAAGCAGATTATTATGCCTTATGATCAACAGTCAGTTATTATTATACACAGTCCAAGATTCGCTGCATTTTAAAAACCTGTGTTCTTACGTTAAGGTCAGCGTGGAAGGTTTGGATAGATTTTTCAAGGCTCTTCATTGGCACCAACATGTCCTGTACAACATGGTGTTGCTCATACAGCTTTCGAATAGCTTCTCCTTGGGTGAGTTTCAACAAAGAGATTTTTGGAGGAACCATCCAGCCAAACAGGTAACGGAAAATGGGGTTATTGCCAAAAGGAATGATATCCTTTAAAAAGGAAAGAAGAAGTTTGACTTAAGATTGTGCAAGTGAACCAAAAGACAATACTTCAGAATTGTCAGAGCAATATTAAGCCAGATTTTCAATACATCTAACTGCTGATACTTTTGCTAAACTACTGTAATACAAATATGAACAAACAGGAGAGGCCTGGACTGAACTTAGGTACACAGCCCTGCCTAAACCTCCCTTAGTTACGACGACTGATTTTCAGTCATATGAATCACAACACACAGCCCCAAACACTTTTAGAGAATGAAGTTCAGAGAACAACAGGCTATTATCTTAAAACAGCTAAGGAAGGAGTGCATAAGAAGCTAAACTTACAGAACTCTTGCAAGAAGAAACGCATACAAGATCAGTTCTTCCAGGAATTTTAAAGCTGTAAAATTTAAAGTACTTCCTGCACAGCCAACTCCTGTTTAACTTCTCTGGGAACTGAAAGGATCCAGTATCTCACTCCAGACATTCAAAATGCAGCAATGGGTATCTTTTAGAATGCCAAATGAAGTCTTGCGTAAATGCACGTCACAAATACTTTTATGAAATTCAAATGACCTTACTGCATAATTACTATTCTGTGTTTAGGCAGGGTAAATTTTCAGCTGTAATTTCACATTCACGTTTTTTCCATCACCTGCCTTTGAAATTCACTTAGTAGGTCTAAAAGCTTAATGCTGAAATATGTACTTACGGTCTAAATTCAGAAAAGCACTAAGAATTTAGGAGGTTATGATACAATGCCTTATATATAAACAAGTGCCTTTGGATTTGTCTTGCCCAAATGCAGGGCTTACAAATTTGCCATGAACTTCACTGGTTTTTTCCGCCATGAAAGAAGTGTTGCTAAGGGGAGGCAGGTACATTGTACCTACAGTGCGAAAAAGCAGAGTACCTTCCTGCAGATTTTATTTTAATTTTGGAACTGGTCTTACCTGGAGCTCCCAGAAGATACTGCGTGTATGTCTATGGTAATAATGTCTAGCCGGGATGTATTCTACTCCGGTTGTGTCAGCTTTCAAATACTTCTCCACATGCTTAAAGAACCACGGCTTGTAGTAGTTGCCAATTCTGTTTATCTACAAGAAAACGTGCATTCACTAGTAAACACCAACACAGATAACAGTTACACCTTACTAGACAACATTAAGTATGTCCCCAAATTCCTTTACTGTGAAGAATCAATGTGACAGTCTGAGTAAGATTGTCACAAGAGATCAAGGGAGCCTTCATTTCTCCACATGCATGTCATCTTCTTACCTTTCTTGTCATTAAGGTTTAAATTAAAGAAGGCTTGCTAAGGCTTGCTTGTTACAAGCCAGCCAAGAGCCCATGAATGTGACAGAACTGGATTCCTAAAATACTGATCTCTCAAACCATCATTACTCCAAAGTCACATTATGACAGAGGAGAAACATCCAGGTTGAGGGTTGCAGTGAACAGTTAGTACGTCTCTCCTGTAAATGTCCCTCATGTGTTATACTAATATTAACTGTATTAAAAGCTTGCTGGGAAAGAGTTACTCTGAATTAACTGCGATTTAAAACAGCACTGTTCTGTACATGAGAAAAGATAATTCTCTTCCTCCTTAGGTGCTGGAATGAAAAGGCTGTAGACTAAATTATTTGCTAGAATAATGAAATCAGTGGGTCATTTCTTATCGATTGAAGAGATTTAGACTACAGACTGCATGATAGTAGCAAAGAGCTGCAGTCTAAAGTATTCTGATGGACAGATCTAACTTTTAGTCCCACATTAAGAGGCTGTTCCAATCTTATAATGATTCTGGTTTTATATTGGCATACAGTATAGCTTCAGTTAAACTTTGGGGGCATTTTTTTTTTACTTTGTGAGTAACTTCACTTTAGTTACCTTGCTTTGCTCAGCTTCATCAGTCAAGACTCCTGTCATGATGACTGCTTCTTCCAAAGAATACAGAAGTCCTTCCACAAAACTGTTCTCCTTTTTCTTAGATTCTTCAGTAAACTTTTCACAAATCTTCTGCAGTCCTCTCACAGGCTTATAATGTATTTTGACATATTTCTTGGCAGGAATCATTTGTATTTCTGCTGCAACCAGGAAACCCAGAGTACCACAAGACCAAGGCACTGCATAAAATAGGTCTGAATTTTCAGTCTGCAAAAAGTATGTCATACCAAATCATATATCCATACTGACAACTGTCAACGACATTGTAAATGATAGCAAAATAACATTTTGTCTTACTGGTGAACATCTCACAAGGCTTCCATCAGCAAGAACAAGTTCATAGGCCACACAGGTGTGTTGAAAAAGTCCATAGATATGAGACGAAGACTCAATGCCAGTTCCCATGATCAGGCCACCTTGCCAAGAGAGCACATAACAAATCTAATGAAACACACTCCAAAATGCAGGTGGTTTTATGAGAACAAAACCCCACTTTTAAGCTCTGGGCAAGACTTTCAAGACTATTTTAAAAAAAGAAAAAAAAAAAAAAAAGGGTTAAGTGCCTATAAATACCACAACAGAACATAAGGTTCAACAGAATATTTCTAAAGCCTTCAAAATAATGCAATGTTACTGCATAAAAAGCTAATGAAAATGCAGCAAAATCAGTGAGTCTCTCATCATCACAATGACCCTTACCTACTGTAAGATCATCAAGCTCTGGTACCACTGGAATAGTCCAGCCCATGGGATTCAGGTGTGCAGTCAACTGGCCCATGGTCACCAAAGGTTCTACACAAACAACCTGAAAAACAAAAACAAAAAACCCCCACCACCACCACCCCCAACCATAAATTAAGTGTTCACCATTAACAATGACAACATACGGCTAACTGGATTGTACTTCCATCTGTTATCAGAATTCAGAGACTTACTTTCCTAAGAGCGCTACTAAAAATAGTTGAAACTATTTAGTGATTCCTCCTCTGCCTCAACATCTTGTTGCTCAGTCCCCAGAACCATAAATCAATCTGGTCTTTTAGACTTCAGCACATAAAAGCTAAGCAATTCCATATGCTGGGTTTTTTTGATGGAATGATCCAAGCACACATTGTAAAACCTGAAATTTGACAGGTCTACTTGCTACAAAAATCCTTTGTTCTTTATGGAATCTAATTGCCTCTTCAGCTACAGATACAGTAGAAAAAGCTGTAAACTTCATTATTATAAAAGCTTTGTGATGACTTTGTTACCTGTCTTTCAGTGTCCACTTCCAGAACATCCATTAAGTTGATCATGATGTTCTTATGAATCTTCTTATACTTCCCAACACGAAGTGATACAGTCAACCAGCCAGGCCGGCCAGTGCACATGTATCTTTTGCTGCCTTCGTTTTTCCATTCCCGAACCTGCAAGAGGTAACAAGTGAACTGACACTGTCAGGTGCACATGTTGTCAGTAATATGTATCAGAAACACTCTTCCTTCACTGTGAAAAAACATTCAGAAATACTGTTACTCCTCTACATGCACGTTACCTGCAAGTAACAATGCCTGGATGTCTCTAAGTTGAGCAGCGACACTTTGGAAGTCTCTCTGCAGACCTCTGAACTTCTAAGTAAAATACCACCAGAGGAGTCTAGTTATATAACGGAAGCATTTCTAATACCTTGAGGCTTTTGGGGTTTTTTTGGAGACAGGATTCAGAAAACTAGCAAGAAACTAACAAGGAGTTTTAAAAATCCACAGGAAAAGCTATGTGCTAAGGGAGGTATTATCACCATCATAAATAATCTTAGTTCTGTGAAGGTTAATAAGCAATGCCTCCTCTGAAACACACAAAAAACAGTCTGAGCCTGCAAATGAACAGGCTAAGAGAGAAAAGTTGAGACTGAGAACGTGTAAGCCAAACACATGATCCCCTAATTTTGCAAAGCCGCAATGGTTAACATCTGGAGAACAAACCTCAATTATATAGCATTTTCTTCAAAGCTCAACCGCTACTACAGCTGGTGATAAAACCCCCAACCTCGAATCCTCAAAGAATAACTCCGTGCACATTAATATCCACCCGTATCTGCAACGGACACGAGAGTCACAGAAGAAAACAGAAGAAGACGTGACAGAACTGCCACAAATACCAGAGAGTGCAGCAACACGAAAGCCACCTGCGTTTCTGGGTGGAGGAGGAAAAGTTTTGGCTCCCCTTCGATCATCTCTCGGAACTAACAAGGCTGAGAAGCGGGATGTAAGGGGTATTAAAGGGCGGTACCGAGCCCACCGTTAGCAGACCAACATTTTCACGGTACAGACGGGCGCCCCGGCCATGCACAGCGCTCGCCACGGAGCAGCCTGCAGCCCAGCGGCCCCACAGCCGCTGCGGGGACCTGCCAGCGGTTGGCGCCGCAACTTGGAGCAGAGTTTCAACGGGAAACAACCAAACAAACCCCTGAAGGGCCGAGACCCCCGCCGGCTGGCAAACACCACCCCCCACCCCCGGCTCCGGCTGCCGCCCCGGGCTCAGGGCCGCGCCGCCAGGCCCCGGGCGGGCACGGCGGGGGGGGGGGGGGGGGGGGGGGGCGAGGGCCAGGCTCCCGCGGAGCCGCCCCCCGGCCCGGCGGTGGGGGTGCGGGGCTCCGGCCGGGCCTCACCTGCGCCTGGATGTGGCGGACGCGCTGGGCGTGCTGCCGCGGGGCGCTGTGCAGGCGCCAGACGGCCCAAGCGCGCAGCTGGTAGTAGACGTCGAAGAGGATGGAGAGCGGCAGGAGGAAGAGGCAGACGAAGACCCAGCGGTGGTGCACCAGCACGGCCTCCAGCCCCCGGTGCCTCACCCACAGCAGCAGCAGCAGCAGCCCCGCGCCCAGCGACCACACCGGCGACATGGCGCCTGCCGCCCGCACGCGCTCCCTCACGGCCGCCGGGACCCCGCCATGCCGCGCCCGCCGCTCGCGCCCTCGCCGCCCGGCCCCGCCCCGCCCCCCGCGCGCCCGCCCCCCATTGGCCGCGGCCGGCCGCCGCCGTGAGGCGACGGGCGGGGAGCGGCCAATAAGAGAGCTCCGGGGAGATCGGACCAGGCGCTGAGGGCGCCGATTGGCTGCGCGCAGCGGGCCCCGCGCTCCCCTCATCGCCGCGGCCGCTGGCCCCCCCGGCCCGCCGCCCCCGCCGTGAGCGGTGAGGTGTGCCCGTCGGGCGGCGGGGGGACCCCGGCCGGGAGGTGGCGTGCGGCAGGGTCAGGTCCCCGGTCAGGGCCGGGCCCCCCGCCGGGGCTGGGTACGGGTCATGAGGCAGGGGACAGGGCCCGAGGCAGGGCTTGAGGGGGGGTGTAGGGCAGGGAACACAGGGCCTGAAGGAGCGGGCATCCCCCAGTCAGGGCTGAGGGGTTATGCCGGGGGGGGCAGGCCCTTGGCAGTTGTGTGGTGGGGGTGCCGTGGTGGCCGGTGTCCCTCGACCAAGGGGCTTGCACCGGGTGCCTTCGCGTTGGGGGGCAGGAGCAGAACAGCTCCGCGTGCCCCTCTTGTGCGCCCCGGTGGTGGTGGCTGAGGTGCCAGGGGACCTGGCAGCGCGGGTGCCCCTGCGGAAAGTGCCGTGCAGCCTGCTTCCTGGGAGGAGGGAGGATACCCCCCTCCAAAACACAGCTTGCTCTCCAAAACCTGGCAGAAAGTTCCTCTCCACAACGGAAGCGCATGAGGGAAGATTATAAAGTCTGTGAGGAAGATAAAGCTTTTTTTTTTTTTTTTTTTTTTAGGTAAAATCCATGATGTCCCTGAAGAGGTGTGCTGTTTGAGAGGACAGTGGCCGAGGTGCCTTGCAGGCAGTGACCACCCCAGGAGATGCTGGCGCAGCGCAGAGCAGGGTCCCTGGTGCTGTCAGGGACCCTGCAGTGGCAGAGGGACCTTGCAGCAGCACTGCTGGGTTTAAGAGAGGAACGTGGTGTCGGTGTTTCGTGAGGACCCTGCCACAGTGAGGTAGCACACTGATGTGTCACATAGTGCCTCTTCCTCTTTGTCAGCAGGACAAATACCTTGTTACCGAAATCTGGGAATAAAGAACTTACCAACATCAATGTGATGCAGATAAGCAGACACTTCTTTATTAACAGCCGGGTGCGCGAGTGAGTGCTCTCACGATCAACGCACACCAAGTTTCAAAATCGTACACCTTATCTAGGACTTACTCATACATATTCATTAACTATCATGCATAAACATAGTATCTCCCGAAAATCGTTAACATACTCTCCTCCCATATCCGATTCTGCGCAGTAAAGGTTAGAAAGGTCTGGAAATGGGTCTGGGGTATTATTCGGGTAGGTGGTACATGAGTCTGTGGTCGCGTTGCCCCCTGCCGGAGTTACCTTTTACCTGCATTCGCTGTTTCTTGGCGGGTAACTACAAGTTGCTTCATTCCACTCTCCCCGGTTCCCATTAATTCTACATTCTGACATCTCAATACATTCTCCTAGGCTACACATAAACACTGCATCCAACCATGAAACTGTTATCTAAGTTCTAAACATTCCTACTAGGTGATTCTGACCAATCCCTTCGGCCTTGGTACGGGGCTGTACAGAGGTTTTCATAGTAGCTGTCGGTTGCTATACAAACACAAATTCCACTAAAATATTTCTTATAACTCTATATTCCTATTTAAAATCAAATATGGTTAATTAATTCAAACTAATAGCAGATATGTAACATTTCCCCCCTTTGAAAGTGTTGAAAATTATTTCAATACTTTCACATTATTTACATAGCATTTGTTTCAGCATATTTTGGTGGTGGACTGTATCCTCATGGAATAATTGGTACTTCTCTCATGATCATGCGATGAACTGCAATTCTGTTGGTAAGTTGTTTCTTCAGACAGGCATATAGCAGCATGATCATCAGAAAGACAATTAGTAACAGAAACAGAGTTTTGATTATCCAAGAGCTTACATTCCATCCTAATTTGCTAAAAATTTTTCTCAGCCAATCTCCTGACATATTTTCTCAAATTGATTCTGTTTCCTTTTCAGTTTTTCCTAGTAACTCCAGATCATGCTCCACATCTTGAGTGACATTTGGAATATGAATACAGCAGTAGTCCAATTTATCCTTGAGATATCCACATACCCCGTGCTCTTTAAGTAGGAGCATATCTAATGCCATTCTATTTTGTAAAGTCATCTTGGAAGTCGCCTGTAACTGTATATTCAATTCCTTAAACCCTTTCTTGGTGATGTTTATTAACTTTTCTACCTGACCTGTTAACTGATAAAGCCATTCTCTGTTTCTATACGAGGCTGTAAGATTCAAAAGTGATTCAAGAGCCCAGCCAATTTTTACTCCTGTTGATGGTTCGTTCCAAGTATTATCATTTGTATCAGACCTCTTGGTTCGTTTTAATTTTAAACTTTCCAAGGATCCTTTAAATGGTGATTTCTTCCAAATCGGGCACAATGTTGGCATGCCTAAAGTAATTTGTTTTACCTTACCATCTAATGGTAAATGAGTTGTCCAGGTTCCATCACTTAATGCCCAAACTAAATGTCCTGGACTTTGAATGGTAGATTTTCTGCAACTAAACAGAGTTCCTTTCCTGGGTGTAAATGTGCTGGATAAATTGAGAGTATTCTTAAGACCTCGGCAAAAACAACCATATTTTAAAGCAGCTGCCAAAGGAGGAATTCTTTGAATTATTAAGTCTGCATTGCTGCAATCGTACACCCTTTCACATTTCCACCATGGCACTATTTTATTCTCCTTCTCTCTAAATGAAGTTGCTTTATCATTGAGTGAGAGTAAAACTGCAAAATCTTTTCCATCACAGGTAAAACACCAAGGAGTTCTGGCCATGTACTGAAATTGAGAAAATATGGACATGGACCATATAGAGCCCCATTGTTCTACTAATTACGTACCTTGGCCATTTTTGTTACACTTCCATTCCATGATACTTTTGCTCACATTGGTTTTAAGTTGTTTGTCATATGAACACCATCCTACTGGGGATTTGGACCCCCAGGAAGAAGAACTTGAGCTATGGCACTAGGTCAGGATCCTGTTATAAAATCATAATTCAGTAGGTTTTTTACAATCTGTTTCTTTACCTGGCGACTTCCACTGTTTTTTGATAACCTTTACTTGTTCATACCATTGAGTTACTGGCCTTTGTTCACAATAAGTGGTCTCATTTTTATGTTCCAGATTGGTCAGATTCATAGTTAAAATTCCCTGTGGAATAGATTCACCTACTGTCCTTGGTATTGGTAAACAAGCAGTAATCTGCGTAACATTCTGCAAATTGGCAAATCCTTTAATCAATCCTAACATCAAGTATTTCTCAAATGTTTGTTTGGGAATGTTAATCACTTGTTCTGTTTCTAGTTGTCTTTTGTTTCTATCCACCAAGTCAGCCCATGATCCTACCAGCACTACTTTCCAGCATAAAATCCAAAGAACAATCAGAAGCTGATATGATAAATTAGACATGTTTCAGAGTCAGTTTTAAAGTCTTTGGGTCATGGTTAACAATCTTCCATGGAGTAGGTGCTTTCTTCACCTGAGTATAATTATCCAAGCATCTGATTCTGCAATCTTGATAGCTGTAAAGGTGGTTAACAGTATCTGGAAAGGTCCTCTCCAGCGCTCCTGCAAAGGTTCGGAGGTCCACGTTTTCAAATAAACATAGTCTCCTGGTTGAAAGTCATGCACTGAGTTTTCCAGGGATAAAGGTTTATTCCAAATTACTGCACTCTGAATTGCAGCCAAAGTTTTCCCTAGAGAAAGCAAATAGTTATACACATCTCGTTTTCCTTTTACATGTATGTTTGTATTTGGTTCTGGAGACTTATATGGTTTTCCATATAATAATTCATAAGGACTGACTGAGGTTCCACTCTTTGGCTGTACTCTAATTTGTAGTAATGTCAATGGAAGTGCTTGAGGCCATTTTAGATTAGTTTCTTGACAAATTTTACTTATTTGTCCTTTTAAAGTCTGATTCATCCTTTCTACCTTCCCACTAGATTGTGGCCTCCAGGACGCATGTAAATCCCAAGCAATACCCAATACTGTGCTAATACTTTGGACTATTTTGGCAACAAAGTGTGGACCTGTCAGAAGAAATTCCAATAGGAACTCCAATTCTTGGAATTACTTCTTGTAGTAACCACTTCACTACTTCTTTTGTTGTGTGGTGTGACAGGGAAGGGCTTCTGGCCATCCTGTAAAAGTATCAACCCCCACCAGGATGTACTGGTACCCATTTTGTCTAGGTAACTCTGAGAAATCTACTTGCCAATAATCTCCAGGTTCTGTACCAGATTTTAACCTACCCATTTAGACTCTTTTCTTAATCACTGGATTATTTTTCAAACATACTTCACATTTTGAAGTTATCATTTTAGCTAATCCTAACATTTTAACTGATACTACTTGTTTCTGTAAAGAAGTTACTAAGGCTTCTGCTCCCCGGTGACATTCCTGTTGTCTTGTTTGGATTACTTGTCTCATCAAAAGAGGTGGAATTATTACTTGTCCATTAGGAGTTACCCACCATCCAGCTAGGTTTTTCTTAGCATTTAATAACTGACCTAATTTGTCATCTTCTTAATATCTTGGCTTGTCCCTGGGAAGGGTTACTGTTTTAGAAGGAATTACTGCCATCTGTAACGTTTGTTTCTTTGCTACCTTTCTTGCCGTTTTATCGGCCAAATTATTTCCAGCAATTTCTTTTGTGTTCCCGATTGGATGTGCCTTACAGTGCATGATTGCTACTTGATCTGGTTTCTGAAGTGCTTGTAATAATTTTAAAATTTCCTTTTGATGCTTAATGTTTGATCCTTGAGAGGACAATAGCCCTCTTGCTTTCCACAAAGCCCAGAGAACATGCACTACCCCAAAGGCATATTTTGAGTCTGTCCAGATATTTACTTTCTTTCCTCTACTTAATTCTAAGGCTTGAATCAAAGCAGTAAGTTCTGCTTTCTGGGCTGAGGTGGTACGCACCAGTGCTCTTGTTTCTATAACAGTGGTATCCGTTGTTACCGCATATCCAGCGTATTGGACTCCTTGCTCCATAAAGCTGCTTCCATCTGTATATAATTCCCAGTCTGGTTGCTCCAATGGTAAATCCTTCAGATCTTCATGACTGGAATAAACATACTCGATAGTAGCCAAGCAGTCATGTTCCAGTTGTCCTTCTTCCTGTATGGAGCTTAAAAACACTGCAGGATTTATCAGGTTAGTTGTCTTTAGAATCACATCATCCTGTTCAGTCAGTACCATCTGGTACTTCATCATTCGGCTCGGAGACAGCCAATGTCCCCCCTTTTGTTCTAAAACAGTTATCACCATGTGTGGGACATAGACTGTTATTGTTCTTTGCAAGGTCAATTTCCGAGCTTCTTGTATGAGCATTACTGTTGCCGCCACTGCTCGAAGGCAGTTTGGCCACCCTCTACTCACTGTGTCCAGTTGTTTGGAGAAGTATCCGACTGGTCATTTCCAGTTTCCTGACTTCTGAGTTAACACACCCAGTGCAAGGCATTGTCTTTCATGAACAAACAACTGAAAATCTTTGGTTAAATCCAGAAGTCCCAAAGCAGATGCAGACATTAAGGCACGTTTTAACTCTACAAAAGCCCTTTGCTGTTGTGGGCCCCATACAAAGGGAGAATTCTTTTGGGCCTTATACAACAGTTTAGCTATTAGCCCATAGTTTGTAATCCAAAGGCGACACCACCCTGTCATTCCCAAAAACGCTCTGAGTTCATGAGTATTTCTCAGCTCAGGTATACTGCAAATGGTTTCTTTGTGATATTTTCCTAATTGTCGCTGCCCTTTTGAAATCTCGAAGCCCAGATATATCACAGTCTGGTGGGCTATTTGGGCTTTCTTCCTGGATACCTTGTACCCATTTAGTCCAAGAAAATTCAAGAGGTCAATAGTCACCTGTATACAAGTAAACCTTTCTTCTGTAGCAATCAGTATGTCATCCACATATTGTAAAAGTAAATGTCTGGGCCTTGATTTGTCCTGTTTCCAGATTTCAAGCTCCTTTGCCAGCTGGTTTCCAAAAATTGTTGGACTGTTTTAAATCCTTGGGGTAATCTTGTCCATGTTAACTGCATCTTTCGCCCAGTTTGTGGATTTTCCCATTCAAAAGCAAACAGTTTTCTGCTTCCCTTTTCCAAAGGTATACAAAAGAAAGCATCTTTCAAATCAAGCACTGTAAACCACTGATAAGTGTCCTTTGATGCTGTTAACAACGTATAAGGATTTGCTACTACAGGATAAATGTCCTTAACTATTCGATTTACTGCTCTCAGGTCTTGCACTAACCTATATTCACCCGAGGGTTTTCTGACTGGTAAAATAGGAGTATTATACTCAGATTCACATTCTTCCAAAATTTTGTACTCCAGAAATTTATCAATCAATTTCTTTAGTTCCTGTCCAACTTCTGGTTTGATTGGATATTGCTTAATTTTTACTGTCCCTGCTCCTTCCTTTAAGTTCATTTTGACAGGCTCTGCTAGTTTTGATTTACCAGGAATATCTGTTTCCCATACTGTAGGATCACTGCAGAATCCACCTCTGGTGGAATTTCCTGCTCCTTTACCTTTTCTTGTATCATCAAGATTTCTCCCGTTTTTGACTCAGGTATTTTCAAGAAAAATTCTCCTTCCTCAAAAACAATTTGTGCATTTAATTTGGATAACAAATCCCTTCCTAACAAGGGTACCGGACATTCTGGTACATACAAGAATTCATGTGTAATTATCTTATTTCCAAATTTCAAATCCAGGGGGTGCAGGAATGGCCTGTTTTCTTCTTTCCCTGTTGCTCCTATTATATTGGCTGTTTTTGCTCCAATTTTTCCTTTACAGGTATTTAATACCGAAAATGTCGCTCCTGTATCCACTAAAAATTTAACTTCTTTTTCTCCCAGCTTAATTATAACCAGAGGCTCAGCTGGGTTCCCCTCCGGTCCCCTTCAATCATCTAAAACCATTACTTTGGCTATCTCCTGCTGAACATTTCTATTTTTAGGACAATCCCTTTTCCAGTGTCCTTCCTCCCTACACAAGGCACACTGATTTATTCCTAAGGGGGTATTAAAATTCCGATTACCACAGTTCGTAAATCCTCCCCTTCCATTGAGCCCTTGTCCTTTTCCTCTGCCTCTTCCTCTGCCTGTCATCTCTGTCATTATGGCCAGTAATCTACTTTTCCTGATTTTTCTTTCTTTTTTTTCTCTGTTGTAATATACTTTCCATGCTGCCTCCAGCATTTTATTCAAACTTCTTGAATCTTCTCCCTCAAGTTTCTGGAGTTCCTTTCTTATATCTGGTGCTGATTGGCTCATAAAAATCAAAGCAAATTGTATCTGAGCTGCCTCTGTCTCCACTCTCAAATCAGTATATTTTCTGGCAGCTTCCTTCAGTCTCTCCAGGAATGTTGAGGGAGATTCATTCTTATCTTGTCTCACTTCATATAATTTAGACCAATTCAAAGATTTAGGCATGGCATGTTTAACTCCATATAAAATCCATTTCTGATACCGACTCAGTCTTTCTCTGTGCCCCACATTATTTGGATCCCACTGCGGATCCCCAGATGGGAAATTCTGCTCTAATGTTCCACCTGTTGTTCCACTCAACACAGCCACTTCTGCCTGTGCTTTGCCAGTCTTTAATACCATCTGCTTTTCTGTATCATCCAACAAATTATTCAGGATCACCTGTAAATCATTCCAGTCCCGGTTCTGCGTTCTGATTATAGTATCTACCACTCTGCCCACTCTTTCAGGATCTTCTCTATAAATTCCTGCTGCCTGTTTCCAAGCCATCAAGTCCATAACTGAAAAAGGCACTTTCACATACACTGGCCCATTATTACCAACTCTCTGTCGCAGGGGAGCTATTGTTTGTGCCTGTTGTCGAGTTCTTCGGGAAACAGGGTCCCGAATTGCAATCTCGGACAGTCCCTCCTCCACATCCTCTATTCCACTACTTTCTGGTTCCTCCACCTGTTCCTGTTCCCTATATTCTCGACCCAGATTCCTTTCTCTCCTAGGAGGGAATGTATCTAATTCTGGTCCTTCATCAGTTTCAGAGACAATTCTCTTCTTCAAACAATCCTTTCCAATCTCACAAGTTGAACAACATTTTTTCACTTTCTTATTATCAGAAGTTATAGCCATTATCAAATTATCTCCACTAGTTAGCTTGCATTCATTCTGCCAATCCCTTCTCTGTCTTAAGTAAAAGAACAAATCTACATATGGCATTTCACTCCATTTCCCCTGTCTTCTACAGAACAGCATTAACTGCAGAGTAGTGTTATAATTCAGTGTCCCATTCATGGGCCACTTTTCCTGATCATCCAGTGTATACAGAGGCCACCAATTATTACAATACTCAATCATCTCTTTCGCAGATCATCGTGTAAATCTCCCCAATGTGCCAATAAACATCCTAATGGAGAATTTTTTGGGATTTTGTCATTTGCAGCCAGATTACCCATACTTTTACTTTTAAACAAATGAGTTAACATAGATGCCATGGTATAATATAATCACTTTACAATACAATATACAATCACTCAAATCTGTCACTTCGATCCGCGGATCCGAACTCCACACTCGCTTTGTGCTCAATTGCACGTCTCACCACACTCACACTTTTCCACAATTGTTACCTTAAATAAAGGTATATAACACAATATTACACACTCCTTAATTCTTACTCGGTATACAATCAAAGAAAATTAAAAAAATTCCACAAAATAACACATGAAAAAGTTCTAACTTCTTGTTAGAGGTGCTACCTTTGAGAACACTATAGCATATAGCTTCTCTTGTCTCCGCAATCCACTATTGTCCAACCCTGCGCAGCTTTCGCCACGTCTGATAGGCAGACATATACAGTGGGACTCTAACCCACTTACTACAATTACACACAAGAAGTGTCATACCAAAATCCAGGGAACGTCGCAAAGAGCCTTACAGATCGGGGATTGATGGGTATCCCTGAGAAATCCTCAGTGCCGGCTGGAACCGATCAGGTCCCCGACTCCTCCGGTCTCTCTCAACGAAGTCCCATCTGGGTTGCCAGAAAGTGTTACCGAAATCTGGGAATAAAGAACTTATCAACATCAATGTGATGCAGATAAGCAGACACTTCTTTATTAATGGCCGGGTGCGCGAGTGAGTGCTCTCACGATCAACGCACACCAAGTTTCAAAATCGTACACCTTATCTAGGACTTACTCATACATATTCATTAACTATTCATGCATAAACATAGTATCTCCCGAAAATCGTTAACATACTCTCCTCCCATATCCGATTCTGCGCAGTAAAGGTTAGAAAGGTCTGGAAATGGGTCTGGGGTATTATTCGGGTAGGTGGTACATGAGTCTGTGGTCGCGTTGCCCCCTGCCGGAGTTACCTTTTACCTGCATTCGCTGTTTCTTGGCGGGTAACTACAAGTTGCTTCATTCCACTCTCCCCAGTTCCCATTAATTCTACATTCTGACATCTCAATACATTCTCCTAGGCTACACATAAACACTGCATCCAACCATGAAACTGTTATCTAAGTTCTAAACATTCCTACTAGGTGATTCTGACCAGTCCCTTCGGCCTTGGTACGGGGCTGTACAGAGGTTTTCATAGTAGCTGTCGGTTGCTATACAAACACAAATTCCACTAAAATATTTCTTATAACTCTATATTCCTATTTAAAATCAAATGTGGTTAATTAATTCAAACTAATAGCAGATAATGTAACAACCTTTTCCTTTAGCTGCCACAGGAGATACTTGGGAGCAGCAGGCTGGGAGGGGTTGCTGCATCAAGGTTCAGAGTTCAGCTGTGGCAGGCAGCCATAGATTAGAGCAGGGGTCCTCAAACTTTTTAACCAGGGGGCCGGCGTGCAGATGAAGTGGCAGGCAGTCATCTGCGGCTGCTTGGTTTCCCCCCCCAAACCCCTGGCGTGGAGGGGGCCAGGGGGGGTCTGTAAATACCAGGGGCCGGATTGAGGACCCTGGGGGGCCGTATCTGGCCCGTGGGCCGTAATTTGAGAATCCCTGGATTAGAGTCTCCTTCAGACAACTTCAGAGGCTTTGTTTTGAACCCTGTCCTTTTTTTTTTTTTTTTGTCCCACTGCTTTTATTGAAGACTAGTCTGAAACTTCACAGCTCTGATATTTGGAAATGGTCTCCTCATTCCCAGCCTAAATTTATTCATGGCCAAATTATATTTGTTGTGCTTGTGCCTAGTCTGCCCACTAGCTCTTTTCCTTCTTACATCCCAGTTGATGTTATCTGCTTTTATTTACCTATTTGTCTGCTGACTGAAATTATGCATGGAAAAGAAGTTTCCCGTGCCCTAAGACAGGTTATTTTAACCTCTCTGAAGGAGCTAAGTAATTATTCTTGATTTGAGTGTGATCAAGTGCAGGACTTGTTGGATAACAGCATCATTTATTCATAAGGGAAGATTTATACCTTCAGTGTAAATACTGTTTTGAAATTGGTTTTATGAAGACCTATTAAAAGCGTTTATGATGTTTTCCGTGTAAGGCCCTAGGCAGAAAGAAGGGAGTAGGTGAGCTCAATTGAGGTGTGAAACTGCTTTAAAACAAAAAGAGGAGTGAATAACCGTTTAGATTATGATGAAATTGCCTGTGTTGCAGTGCATACAGCAATGCTCAGCGTAGAAAATACAGGAATCAGAAGGGGATGAGGGAAGGGGAGACAGATATTTTAAATGCTGACGTTTTTCAATTTTAATTATTATAGGTGTGAGAAAACATCATCCAACAATCTGTGTAGGCTTAGGAAAACATCATCTGCAAATCTGGTTTGGAAGGCTAAGGTTCCCTTGGTATCTTTGTATGACTAAAATCCCCGGTCTCTTCAATTAAATTATCATTTTAAGTGTGTTTAAGCTGTTAGTGCTTCTTAAAAAAGCAGCCTTCTTCCTCTCCTCCCTCCCCCTCCTGCCATCCCATCCACCCACTCATGCTGTTCTGGGCACGCTGTGCAGTACAAATGCTTCTGCTGTCACTCAGTAAAGCAGGCTGGGGAACTGATCTGACTGAAGAAATGAACTGGGTTTTAAATCGATTTTTTTTTCTCCCTGGCTCAGCTCTCTGGTGAAGCTCACCCCACACACACTTGTGTAGGTGTGGTGCAGTGAGCAGAGCGGGGACCTCTCGTTGTCCCCGCCAAAGGTACCCATCTCCTTGGTGAGAGCGCATCACAGATTGCCCTGCCAATACTGTGCAGGACTGTTCATTACCAAGCAGGACTTAGTAATAACTGTGCAAAGACTTTTGGACAAAGAAAGAATGACAAGGTTTGTCTAAGGAGACAGCTAAAAAGGGCTTGATAATAACGCACAGAGCGTTTGAGCTACGGACAAATGTAGGCTGAAAACGTAAGAAAAGTATCAAGAGGCATTTCAGTGTGTTACAGATTTGCTAATGGTTAGAATTAATTAACTTCATTTGATTTTATAAAATAATTTTAATAGAAATATAGAGGAATAAGAAATATATTTTAATGAAACTAGTAGTTGCACAACAAAAGCTGCTATGAAATCCTCTGTACAGCCCTGTACCAAGGCCAAAAGAATGGGTCCGAATCATTGAATAAGAATGTTTAGAACTTAGATAACAGATTTGAGATTTTAGATATTAGTCAGTTAGAGATTTCTTTGTATTTGATTAGCCTTCTGTAGGTAGAAAGTGTATTGAGATGACAGAATACAGAATTAATGGGAACTGAGAGCAACCGAATGAAACAACTCGTAGTTACCTGCCAAGAAATCATGAACTTAAATAATTGATATGAATAAATTGTATGGAATAGGGGCAATAAGTTAAGTGTAAATATATTTACTCAAAGAATGTAGGTATAGTAATTAGGTCATGTAACCATATAGTTTGAAAGAAATAATTAATGAAATAACTAATGAAAGAAGGAGTCTGTTTTCTCTTTCTCTAACTTTCTCTAACAAGGGGCCTGTTTATAAGTTCTCTAGAGGGAGTGACTAAAAGAAACAAGAAGAAGAAACAGATGGTCAACAAGGACATAAATTAGCTCAGACCAATAAGAACACTGCAAACTTGCAAAACCATCACATTCCAGGCAAAGGGTGAGAAGTACACCATGAGGAAGACCTACGGCCTTCCTCCCAAAGACCACTGCCCACGTCCCGGAGACCCCTGCCCACAATTCTTGGAAGAATTTGCGCAAGCGCAAAGGACTGATAAGCTAATTAACATACGAAGCGAGAGTATGTTAATGATTTTGGGGAAATACTATGTTTATGCATGAATACTTAATGAATATGTATGAATAAGTTCTATATAAGGTGTATGATTTTGAAGCCTGGTGTGCGTTGATCGTGAGGAGACTCACTCACGCACCCGGCCGTCAATAAATAAGTGTCAGCTTATCTACATCGCCTTGGTGTTGATAAGTTTTTCATTCTGAGATTTCGGTAACAAGTGGAACCAAAGAAAGGCATTGAAAAGCATTAGAAAGCCCCTTTTTTCGTGCAAGCTCTCATAGCCCTGGTACTGACTGCCACAGAGCTGCTGTTGGGTGGTACCAGGACGTTGAAAGGATGAGCCTTTTAATAGTAATAGTTATGAAAAGTAATGAAGAATTTGGGAAGGCTGCAAGCCTTCTCAACTCAATAAACAAAACAACCCATGGTTACTAGGGATAGGAGCGCTTTTCCCTAATCACCCACCTTCAGGTTTCCTGCACTTTAGCTTGGCACTGGGCCGGTGCTGTCAGAAATGGGATGTGGTTTCAGAGGGCTGCAGGGAGATGGTGTTCAAACTGCTGTGTGAGAAGCTCCCTCTACCGAGAAACCCAAAGTACGTTTGGTTGCCTCAAAGGACAAGCCTGCTGGGGAACTGGAGTGGGGCTTTCTGTGCGACACTGGGCAGGTTGTCACGTGCTGTTCTGGAAATGGGCCGGGTGGATCTTGAGCGCTTTCGTACATCGAGTAATTGAAGAAAAATGTCAAAATAGAGGGAAATACTGTGAGCTGTTTTATAGACTGATGATATCTGAACAACTGGCAGAATATTCCAGAGGGATGACACATACTTATGTATTAGCTCTGAAAGAAAAAAGTCGTTTTGTGACATAGCAAGATTTAAAGCCACCCCGGTTTGGGGTCTGCTCTGTGCCTTTCTGAGGCAAAGCAGGTCTGTACCAGGCAGGAGAAGCACGAACCCCACTTAACACCTGATAGCTGTGTGCTGGGATTGGGGTACATTTCCAGGGAACGTGAGGAGGGGCAGCCAAACACTGCTAAATCCTTTTGATAGTGCAAACCTAAATGGAAAATAGCTGGTGTGACAGTCCTACCTGTCTGAAGAGCAGGGACTTAGGAACTGGAGTGGCTCCATGGGACCTTTCTCCACCTGGATGCACATTTGTGAGGCCCAGGAGATTTCAAAAGACAGCTGAGACATTTCTACTGATGGTTGATTCATCAAACCTGCATACTGTACCTTAGAAAACCTCTTCAGAGGGTGTATGGCAAGAATGGGGTTTACATTGTGTTGCTCAGTTGCCTGGCTTCCAGCATTTAACAGTAGAATATCCATGACCCAGGACCCGCTTCTCAGGTTTCACAAATATTTCACATGAGGGAGTAGAGATGCATGACAACTTGAGGAGGAGGAGGGCAGAGGCTTAGTACAACAGCTAGCTGTAGCTGTGGTGGCCGTTGGAGAATTGATCAAAAAGGGACCATGGGATTAGAAACTGCCAGGTAGCTATCAGGGAAAATGAAACACCATCTGAGGGCTTAGACAAAGATCTTTAGGATGATTAGGTTATTTTAGGTGTAGGTGGACCAAATCTAATGTGGAAGGATTTGTTTAACATCTGTGATAGGAAGGGGTCTCCAGGTGGCTGTAGCCCAGCCTGCCTAGCCCACCTGGTCCTCAGGGTGATGTTACTCTTTCTTCCTTGCCTTGCGCTTGTCCTCTCAAGGCTGCAGTCACCCTGTTTGCACTGGGAATGGCTTCACCAAGAGAAGGAATAATTGGTGCTGCAAGGCAGGACAAGGAACCAAAGATCCCTGGGCTGTACCCTGTGTGCTTGCATACTGGTTGTGTTGTGTGGCTCCGGTCCCCCAGCAATGAGTTATTTTGTAGATGGCTGGTGGGACCCCAGTAACCATCTTGGGAGCAGATCTAGTGTGTGAACTGCAATCTGGAATATCAGCGATGGCAGAATGGGGTCCATCCTTCGATGGCCATACACTGCATCAGGAGGCAAGGTCAATGCGTTCACAGAGCTGCCGAAAAAAAATGACTGTGCTGTAGAACACGTGAGAGCTTTTGTGTATTCTCTCTGACACGTATTAAATCCAGCTTTACAACTGCCTGTGAAAAGACACACTGTCTGGGATTTATAAAAAGAATCACTTGTCAAAACAGAGAGCCAGGCTGGGAAAGGATTTCAGCCCTCCCTTCATTGACACTGGGGCCAGTGTCCTCAGCAGCAAAAACGAAACAGCTGTGGCAAGGTAGCAGGCGTGATGGGCTGGTTACTGAAGGACCTGGGGTTCCAGCACTGAAACTACAAATGGAGGGAGGCCGCAATCCTTGTGGGTGAGCACTGGGGAAGAGCAAGCTTGTGGGCAGCCATCAGTTGGCTTCATAGTCCTGCCTGGGCGTGGGGCTGCCTGAGCACGAGGAGGGGCACCATTTGGAGAGGGTGGTCCCCTGTCTCCTTCCATCGGTGACACCCTGGGGACATTGACTGTGCCGGGCATCGGAAAGGAGCTGCAGGCACCGAAAGGCAATAAAGGTATTATTCTGGACTCGTGGTATAAAAGACACCTGTTCCAGTGGCCTCCAAGATGCTCAGAGTGAACTTTGTGGTGAAGGCCATTACGAACCACATTTGGCTATGAGTGACTCCAGGGTACCCTTGCCCATCACTCACCTCTGGCCTCCTCTTGCCTGCAGTGGTGGCACATGCTGTGGGAAAATGTGAAAAGCATTTGGGGCTAACAAGATGGTGAAGGCATGCCAGTGTCACCAGAGGAAAACACTGGAAGTTATTTTTCTGTACAGGCCACATTTTTCTCCCGTTTTCAGCTCCCAGCCAATCCGCATGTGTGTTTAGTCTCCCGGTACAAGATGCGCTTGCGGGCCCTTTTCCTCCAAATAAAGCTAAGACTTTTGCTGCCTTGGCCATCGCCATTCTCTCCATCCGGTGCTGTCACTCTGTCACCTGTCTGCTTTCATTTATGTCAACGTTTTAAAAATTTCATGGGCCCACTCCCAGATGATGTAAACTGATAAAACTCCAGGCCACGCTCCAAAAACATCAGTGTAACTGTAGGATCTAGCCCTTTGGGTTTACTTACCTATGCCAAAGAAAAGTAGAAAAGCTGAAAGCAAAGTAAAAAAAGGAAAAGACCAGCTGGAAAAAGAAGTTTAAAATGTTGGTTATATAAGAGTTGTATAGCTATTACAGTTACGTAGCATATCCTTTTCATAAGTGAAGCAATTTCAGCCAGATAAGTTAATAATTAAGGATGACAAAAATATACCATTGTTCTAATAATAAGGAACTGTATTAGTCTTATTGAAGATAAATGGAGGCGTATTTAATATGGTTCAGTGCTATGCTGATAGACTACAAATGTCCCTTTTTCCCTGGAAAGCTCAGTATAAAATCAGGTCAAGAGCTGATTGCTGGTATCTATTAAGCCATTTTACTTCCCTCTGAGTTGGTCACCTCCTTTTGATGGCAGTTGTGCCTCAGTGGCAATCCACATCGGGAACTGACTCCCACATGTATGGAGCTGAGCAGAAGGAAGCTGAAAGCTTCGAGAAGAGGTTCCTGCCTCTTTCTATCAAGAGTGACAAGACATGTCCCCACGTGTGGATCATTGCATGGAGGTACAGAACAATTATCAGTCTGAGGACTGAATAAATAGACTGGTTCTCACCCCTGCAAATAAGTGATTGGCAAAGGTGTCTGCACAGGAAGGTGACGAGGGTTTGATTGCTCAGTCTCCTTTAATATGAGAGATTCCTGTAAAATTCAGTTTGGCAGACTCGATTATAGCAATACCTAGTAAAACGAGACAGCAATTTCAGTACCTCCTGACACAATCAAAAAACAATTTTTTTTGTACCTCTGGCAAGTGCAGAAATGTGATGGCTGCAAAACTACACTGATGGGGAGCAGTGGCCTTTCTACACCCACACACAGAAATTCTGTGACTCCCAGATTAGGTCTGAGAATGGATAAGCGCACAGATCCGGTCTCCAGCTCACGTTAAAACCTAGGCATGCTTCTGCAGCCTCGCATGCTGAGCTGGAGATTTAGACAACAGCTTTCTCTCTCCTTCTGCCCTCTCCATCCTTGGCGAGGCCCATTTTTTTTTTTTTTTACAAAACGCTTAAGAAAAGCATCAGGACATCAGCCAGCAATAAACCATTGTCATCCCAGAGCGGTTAATTACCATTATCTCTTTTATCAGCCAAGAGCCTGTAATCAGCTCTGAACTTTTATCGCACTGAGGTGTCCGTTCCCATCCAGACTAATGCAGATTATAGGGCTGGGATGAGCTCTCCCTCATGCTGGAAGTGGCACAGTGAATCACTGAGGGAGGAGAGTTTCACCCCTCTGCGAGGCAAGGAGTCGCCCGCCAACAAGAGTTGACAGTTTTCTGGCACAGGAGCATTGACACCACCAGCGAAGTGAAACTACACTCTTTCAAATAAGATGAGTAGCCAGACTAGCTCCTAGCTAAGGAAAGGACAGGATACGGTTTTGGGGAGAAAGATTAACTCTCTGGGTTCTGGATGATTTCACAGGGAAGTTGAGCAGGGAAACTTACATTCTCCATCAGGGTTGGAAGGTCTCTATCTCAGAGGTGCTACTTACGGGTGCTTTCTCTGATGTCCGGCCACAGTCTGAGGTGCTGATGGTGTCATCTTGATATGGGAGATAGAGACCTTTTTTTTTGGTCTGAAGGTAAGTAATTTAGGTTATGTCTTCCATCTGTTTCATCATGTGCATAACATCTGTGACTCCTGTTCACATCCTTCTCTTTCTCCCAGGCTGGCAGAGGGTCTGTTTTTCTCTGATATGTTGAGGGAAGAGATAGAAACAACCTGCTCCTGCACCTCCAGAGGAGAAATCACCCACTCCTGATCTTTCTTTCAGGAGTAACTGAGGAGGATATGTTGGGAGGGGAGTCTGCACAAAGCCTCAAACTGAGAGCTAACCAGGGTGCGAGCCAGATTCACTGTTGAGGGAGCTGCTGCACTGTCCCTGGCTTCACTGGAGACAAGTGTTGATATCCTCAGTCAGCCTGGCTCTGGTGCTTTTAATGCTATTACAGAGGAGTTGCTGCCCTTTATTTCCCAAACTCACCTCCTGTCGTTTTGTGCAGAATTTCGGAATTGTCTCCAGTTACCTAGAGACTTGGGTAAGAATACGTAACTGTTCCAGGTTAAAAGCAAGGCGAAGCGTGCAGGCAGAAATCACAGCTTTTCCTAGGTCAATAGATGACATTGCAGACAAGCTTTGAAGAAACCAGACCAGCTTTTGGGCACAGCAGTACAGCCAGAGCCCTGTCACAGCTGCTGGAAGGAAGAAAGTGACAGTTGCTGTCTGAAATGGAGACCATGCTGTGTGAAAAAAGAGAACCGAGCTGAACCCACCTACCTCCAAGCTGGTGTGAGTAACACAGCACCTTTCCCACCACCTATAACCCTCAGACACCAGATGCTGCCCCAAATACTCTGAGCTGCAGAAGGGCTTTTGTGCTTGAAAGCGTGTTTTGATTTTTTCAGCTATGTATCCCTCGGCCTAATAAAAGGTGCTCCCTGTCCTTTCAGCCACACCTTGCCTATCTCCTCAGGCTGTCATGCTTTCAACAAAAGTTTTGCAAGGTTTGCTGCCAGTGTGATATCCCTCAGTGACCTCCCAGTGCAGCACACCGGTGTAAGCAAGTGCTTGTGGGCACTCTGATGCCAAGCCAGGCAAGTGACATAATGCAGGGGGCACTGGGAAAGGAAACCAGCTGCAGGGCATCGGGGACGGGGGGGGGGTGTTGGGCACCGAAGGCTTTCCTGTGGCTCCATGCATGGTGGCAACCAGAAGAGCTAGCTGGCTGCTCCATCCTTTTTTTAAAAATCATAATTAATGTCGCTTTTAAGCTTCTCTTCTACAGTTCTGTGCTGGGGAAAAAAAAAAGAAAAAAAAAAAAAAGCAGCCATTTCCTACTCCCTGGAGACCGCTGCAAATAGCGGAATGCAGCAGAGGCACAAAGACTGCTCGGGGTCTCGGGCATGTCAGGGTAGCTGTAGTTCATCCTGTGAGTTCGCTGGAAAGCGAATTTAGCCAGTTTTGTCTTTAATTGTGAGTGCTTGCTACTTTTTTGACCACCAGCATCTGCAATCGAGGATACACAGGAGCTTCAGATACGCAGTGTGCGGAGTAAAGCTAACTGCTGCCGTGTTTCAGCAGCCAGGGCAGATCTTTGATAGCTCTCTCTGCTCAGGTGTGACAGATGCGCTCACAACCAGGATCAGGCTTGACTGAGGAGCCTCCAGGGCTGAAAATCGATGTTTCTTCACCGCAAGCCAAATGGCAGCTCATGCTCTAGCAGAGCCGCAACATCTGCAGCATGTCAAACATGCTAGGTGGTGGGTTACACACGTGTTAGCGCAACGGTTGTGCCTCTTCCCGGAGAAAGAAGCTCACATCTGAAACACTCAGAGCACATGGGGCCTCCCTAAGGCAAAAATCTCCAGGAGCTCTAGAAAAGTTTTGCCTGACTAAAGACTGCGCAGAGATATCAGGATTTAACTCTTTCCTTCCCCACCCCTTTTTAGGCGAATTTGAAATTCTTTGCAGATTTTAGTGGAAAGCTCCTAGGAAGCTCTTACTGTCCCCATTTGCAACACAGAAATTTCCCTTGCAGGAACCCCACAGTTTTATCATGCCCATTTATCTACACAACAGCCTCAACAGGAGGTGGCACATCAGCCTGGTGCTCCTGCACTGACACAAGTCCCACATGAAGAGCAGAAAGAATCTGAGATCATTGCTCATCCATGAAGTGCTCTGTGGGTGAAGGTGTCAGTAATTCTCCCTTGTCAGGGCTTCCCACCCCAGCTGCGTTCCTCAGCATGGTGCAGCTTTTCAAACTGCTGGTTAGGACACTGTTACGGTCAGGTTAGGACACATATAAGCTTTAAAACTCTCAGAGGTTTTGGATCCAGAGGGTTGCTAGATGATGGACATAGTGCAGAAACCACTGATACTGAAGAAGTTATTGCGCTGAAAGTAGTTTATACGCTTCTTGTTCTTCTGTTATGATTCAAATCCAGTAAAAGCCATTGGAACTAAATAATAAGATATACTATGTACAAAATGGGCTTTTGGAGTCAGTGAGGTCTCCGGGCAAAAACCTAGTTGTCCACAGAAAGAGTACTACTTGGCGAACCTGGCCAAAACAAGCAAACACCACTTTGCAGTCATGGGGATGATCAACTTCCACACCCAAATGCTAGGCTTTTCCTGCTGGAGAGCGAGAATGAGGAGTTCCAAACCCTCCAGCTGCCCATACAGCAGAACCACCACAGAGAGATCTATGGCCAGCTGCAGGTTCAACCCCAAATAATCCTAAGGGCACTGGTGAACATTGCATAATTTGAAGATGTAGGACAAATATCTTCAATGTCTAGATTTACTGCCTGGATTAGGTAGGAGTGCCTGAGCCAGTATATCAACCCATGCAACTAATTAGACATTTTAAGAAGTTGTAAATTAAAGCAAAGTTAAAGAGCAGGAAGTTTCTCCCTTGCTTTAGGTGTGCCGGGTGCAGGAACTTCCCATCTGCACATCCTCATGGCTGCGTGCTGCAGCCCCTTATCAGCTGTGCCACACGGCCTGTGCTAAGGGAGAGCACGAGGTGTGCCAGCCCCTTGGGAATGGCTTCCCTATGGATCCAGGCAACGTGGGCACCTTATGCCTGCAGAGACACGTCCCCTAAAGCCTCATCGGTGGCTCTTTAGTGGCTCTGTTATGGACAGCAGCACCCTGGAGGCAGCTGGGCACAGGGAGAGTGGCCCAGGCACCAAATCACCGACGGAGACCTATGACCTGGCCCAGGGTGTTGATGCTCCCGTCCCAGCTATGAGGGCCCTGGTGGGGAGCCTGGGCTCCTCTTCTCTGGATTTGGTGCCCTGGTGCCCCCGAATTCCCTCTTGACTTGGTGCTCTGGTATCAGCCACCTTGTCGTGATGGGGTAGAAAGTGCATGCGTGTGCCCACACACACGTGTGCACACGAAGGTACTGAAAAAGCTAACTTAGCCTAGCCTGATTATACAGCGAAATACACCGTTTTACATGTGATTTGCTGCAGCAGCAAAATGTGGTGAATGGTGAATCAAAAAGCAGCACTTTTCCGTGCCGGCAGCGTTGATCAGGCACAGCATACTTACCTGGGGGAGGCAATTACTGGAACAATCTCTCTCTGTTCCTCCTTTGTTCCTGTTTGTGCAGGGGCTGTAACTGTCTTTTACATCTTCTTGTTTTCTCCACTGCGGTTTCAGCATGCATGGGGTGTTTTACATATTTTGCACAGATATTCTGTCTTTATTCTGGAGAAGCCCTTTGTCTGTGCCCCATGATGTGCCGCAGCACCTTGTCTACCAGCAGGAAAGCTCTCGGAGAGCAAAAATGTGGTTTGGCCAAGGTGCTGCTAAGGTGACAGAGGTGCTGGCACCACGCAGTGCTTATAGCCTCTACCTTGTTGTGGAATATTTGTTGTTGGTTTGTGGCTGCCTGTAGGCCAGCTCTCTGGGGAAGACAGAAGGTCGCAGATGGTTATGGGGCTGGAGGACTGAAGGGCCAGAGCGACGTGTTGGCACAGAGCCACCTCACTCTCTGCAGCCCTGTGCTTGGAAGAGCACGCAGGACCATGCGCTCACGCTGCCTTGAAGTGCTTCAGAAGTCATTTGACAATCAGATTTCCCTTAAATATAATATCTGAACAGGTAATGAGCAGAAGATGTCTCATTGTCCTTTAACAGTGGATCCGGTGATTCACAGCACCCGCGTCACTCGTGGGTGGTAACGTGAGTGCCCAGCAGTAGTGTGTCTGCGACAGCCCACCCAGATGTGCACTCCTGGGATCCCTGGGACCAAACTCTCTCCTGCCAAGGAGTGAGTACCACAGTGTTTGGAGGACACCTGGGATTCGTTGTCAGGGATTACGCCCTGGGGTTCAAGGACCTTGCTGCATCCCAGCCCAGGGGTGAGGCCACGTCTGAGATGCTGCTGGTAAGCCCCATGCTCCTCTGTGATGGAGGCCCAACCTGCTACAGGGCCAGCCCCGTGTGAACCAGCCCGCCTTGTGCCTCAGTTTACCATCTGCAAAACTCCCCAGTGTCTGCAGGTAAAAGGGGCTGCACACCCACACGTTTTCAGCTAGGCTGAGTGGCTAATAAACAAATAGGAAGCAGATATGAATTCCACAGCAGGGCTTTGCACCAGTCCCTGCAGCCTGTGCAGATAAACCCTGAGCTGTTTTTGAGCCAGCAAGGTGAGGAGCTGCAGGCAGCACAGGAACAGCAGACCCGGGTTCGGCTACGGTGCAGGTGTACCCACAGAAACAGCTTTGTCTGTCAGGGATGCTCAGCTGTAGCTCAAGAGCAACGCGATGGATCCATGAGCACGCACAGCACGAGCACAGCGTGGCATGGCGGCTGTACATCAAACCTACCTCCATCTCTGTGGTGAGGAAGTGTGCCTGAGCCAGGTGCCAGTCGCACAGGCCATCCTGAGCCTCAGATCAGAGCATCCTCGTCTTGCTTAATATCCAGGTGTCCTCGTGGGCGCCGTGGGGTCAAAGTGTCCAGTTGGAACAGGGAAAAGGGGTGATACTGGCATTTAACAGAGGTGAGAACTGAAGCAGCCACAAAGCAAGCCCGTGGCAGAGATCCCCCGTGCTGCGGTGTGGGTGTCCCCCCCATAGGACAGTGGTGTGTCCCCCATAGAACAGCGGTGTCCCACCCATGGGGCAGCAGCATCCGCAGGGCAGCGGTGTCCCAGGCACGGGGCACCACGTGTGGGCTCTGCAGCTCAGAGCTCTCTCCAGGCCCCTGGTCCGCCTGTTCCTTGGCTCCTACACCCAGGGGTGACCGAGCTCTGTGCCTCCCATCCCGTCGGGGCACGGGCAGCGCCACTGCGGCTGAACTCACCCAGCACCACTCGAACCAACACAGGCGGGTCACATCCAGCCCCACCGGCCTTCCCTGCCCAGCACCGGCCCCGCCGGTCTGCCCCGGCAGCTCAGCTCCTCCAAGCAGCGCGCAGGAGGCAGTGCCTGCGGGGGGTCGCCGCTGCCTTGGCTTTCCCTTTTTTTAAATTTTTTTTTTTTTTTTTTTTTTTGGTCACACCCCCACCCCAGGGCTGCGGTCCCGGGAGCGCTGCGCCCCGACGCGACGGGACGGGAGGGGAGGGGACGGGACGGGAGGGACGGGAGGGGACGGGACGGGACGGGATGGACGGGACAGGAGGGGAGAGGAGGTGAGGGGACGGGTCGGGACGGGACGGGACGGGAGGGGATGGACGGGACGGGACGGGATGGACGGGACGGGACGGGACGGGACGGGAGCGGAGCAGCGCTGCGCGGAGCCGGGAGCTGGCGGGGCCGCCCCCCGCCGTGCCGTGCCGTGCCGTGCCGTGCCGTGCCGTGCCGTGCCGTGCCGTGCCGTGCCGTGCCGTGCCGGGGGAGCGCTGGGGCCCTGCCCGCCCCGCCGCCGCCGCCCGCCCCCGGCCCCGCCCGCCCCGCCCGCCCCGCGGGACGGGCTCCGCGGAGCCGCCGCTCGGCCGGAGCGGGGCTGGCGGCGGCGGGTGAGTACGGCGGCGGGGCCGGGGGCCGAAGGGGGCACGGGCACCCCTCCGGCTTGTCGCTTTGCCAGAGAGGTGGCCGGGGGCACCGACCGCGGCGGGGACGGGTGTCCCGGGGCTGCCACCGGGCGACGGGCGCTTCAACAGAGGGGACGGCGGGTGCAGGCGTCGCGGCCGTCGGGGCGGCCGGAGCGGCGGCTGAGCCCTGCTGGGGGCACGGGGCCTGGGAGCTGGGGGGCTGCAGGGCTCCACGAGGGCTCCCCTCCATCCCCACCTGCCTCTGGGGGGCTGCCGCACCGGTGCTTCTCGGGCGCTCTACGAAAGCGTCGTTACTGCTGTGGTTTGGATGGGCACCAACCCCCTGACTACTACTGATGATAACAATAATCATCCTTATAACAGCAAATTCAGATAAAGGCAGGGAGCAATCTGCCTAATGACACGCCTGCACTTCAGCACGTCTCTCCCCGGCGTTTCTCTTGGCACATCTGTGTGTGGTTAAAGGTCTCCAGCCCATGTGGTGTGGAAGGACAGGCTGCCGGCGTTGTGGAGGGACGGGGTGTGGAGGTGGCTTTCTGGGTGATGGCGGTGGGAGAGATTCAAAACTCTTTTCGATTCTTGTGTTGCTCGATAAGAGTGGTTTTCTGAGTAATGCTTAGTAGACCCTATGAATCACCATCTGCATAACTTTATATGGGGGATGCTATTCTCAGCATCTTACTGGAACTATGTAAACTATTAACATTCGTATCTGCTTGTACATGAAATGTGCAAATCTGTTTCCCTGGGAAGGCTATTTCAGAGCAGGTCAGAGGAGGAGACGGGGCAGAACAAAATGTCAGGGTGGCTCGGTGAGTGGAGATGGGTGTTTGGGAGCTGGCAATTGCCATCTTCAGAGGGGAAGCCCCTCCATGGAAACCTGGGCTGGAAATGCTCACCGGGAGACCTGACGTGCGGGATGCTGAGTGCCCTGGGAGCGGAGCCAGGGGCAGGCTTGGGGAGCGGGCACTTGGGTCCTGCCCTGGCCTCACACCTTGCTTCCTGCCCCTGCTCCTTCAGCCTCTTCTTCCAGCAGTTGGTGGGGCTGAGAAAAACATTGTGAGTCTTTTAAAGAGGCTCGGGAGAGCTGTGCCAGCCAGAGAGGGGGTTTGGCAAGGGGACGGTGCAATGGCAGCGTCACCCAGCGCGGAGGAGCCACCCCCACACACGCGCTGTGGGAGCACGTGCCGGGTAGGCTGGAGGAGCGTTTTGCGTTGCTCCTCGCGCTGCACTGGTTTTGTCAAGAGAGAAGAGTTTATTCTCTTGAGCTGTCAATCCATCACCTCCCAAAGGCTCTCCGCCTTCCCTCCATGCCTGCCTCCCCCTCACTGCTACCCCTCCCAGATGTGTGCAGCACCAGGGGCTGCAAAAATCTCTGTGCCCAAGCAGGGGAATCGCAGCATCTCCCAAACCTCACCAGGGGAATCACAGCATTTCCCAAACCCAGCTAGGCTGACCCCAAAATGAGAAGAGTGTTGATGGCAGGAGCTGAACATTTCAACTCTTGGTGCTGTTTCAATCCAGGCTTTCGGTTTGGAGTGACCCATTGGATTGAGAGCTTTGCTGTAGGGTTTTTTGGTTGTGGGTCTTTTTTCCAAATAATGTTGGCTGAAAATTTTCCAGGAAAATGCAATGCTCTCAAAAGGAGCTGGATTCACAGGTCAATAGGGTCCTTGCGCTCTCCTGAACATTCACTGCTGCAAGGCAGCATGAGCCCAGCTTGTTTGCTACGTCCTGCTTGTGTTCAGTGGTGAGTTAGAGGATGCTGATCCCTAAGAGCATATCGTAGCAGCTCTAACCAGTCCCTAACAGTCCCTTCTCTGTCTCAGCTCAGCCAAGCCCCTGCCATTCAGGGGGTAGCATCTAAACATGTCCCGTTGTCATGTCCCATTGCCGTGGAGGGAAGCTCTGCCTCCTCTCAGCCCAGGAACGCCACCTCCTTCCCGGTGGGTAACTGCACTGCTGCTGGGGATCCCTGGCCATCACCAGCCCGGGCAGCAATTTGGGCTTGTGACCACAAGACGAGAACTGGAGTGTGTTGTTGGGGCTCCCGGTCCAGCAGCCTTGCCACAGGTTTCCTAAAGCTCACTTCTCATCGGATTCCTTCATTAAATGTAGATTAGATCAGATGGCATTTCTTTCACTACAAAGTAATTTGGGTTTCCATGTAGTGGGCCCATCTGATAAATAATGGCTTGAAATAATGTAATCGCACCCGCCATTGATCCCACTGAGTCTGTGCTGGACTTCTGCTCCCTGCCTAGGCTCTTCCAGAGCCTCCCTTGGCTCGGCTCTTCCAGATCACAGGGTACAATTTAAGTCCCTGCTGTAGAAGGCAAGCTGTGCCTGGAGGAATGGAGACTAAAGCCATCAGATCATTTTTACTGACCTATGGGCAAAGTGGTGAAGGTAGAGGTGGGGGCTGAGTGCGGATTATCCAGCTTTCTATCCACCTCTGAGCTTGAGTCCCATCTCCGTCCTGGCTGTTCCCCAGTGTGCAGGCTCTCTGCCGGCACTGCCACCATGAGAAGCCCTCACAGAGGAGTCACCCAGGACTGAATCTGTAAGAGGGTGCTAGTGCTTAACTCTCACATGGTCCAAAGCTTTTTGTCCATCAAAAAGTGGGAGCTGAACCTGCATCTTCTTGCTGGGCATGAGCAGGGCCAGAGAGGACGTGGTGGGACCTCTCTGCCTCCCTGGTTGTTTCGTTAGTTGGGGCCTGGGGATCCCCAAGCCCAGGGAGCAGATGCTTGCTCTTTGCTGGAGAAAGTGAGGGGGAGTGAGAGCCCCACAGAGGCCAGAAACCAGCTCCCCCTCTCCAAATTTTCCTTCACCAGGGGAGGACAGTTGCTCTCAGCACATGACATTTAGCTGAGAGGTGCCACCAAGCAGGAACGTGTGGCACTGCCTCATCTCCTTGGTTGCCCAACCAACCCCAGACCACCCTGGTAGGGACGGTGAAGGTGGTGGTAGCACCTGCAGGATCAGTCGCCCCGGGGAGGTGAGGAAGTGTGCACTGGAGCTGACCCAGGGATGCAAGATTTTGTGTGCCAAAGCTCATTTTGGGTGAAGATTGAGCAGGCTCCTCCAGCGTCAGGATATTTACCCCACCTTCAGAATAACCTGAAGCCCCTCTCTGCTTCTGGAGTGTCTCAAAATGGGACGTCACAGCTGGGTCAGTAAGAGCCTCGTAGATCTCAGTGGTCTGCTGCCTCAGCCCCCCCTTACCAGCATAGCAGAAACACCCCCCTCAGCAGTAGGTCATACCCTCTCCGAGGGTTTAGCTTGCATCCCAGCACATTCCTGACTTTGAACGGAGATACAGGTGGATTTCTGCTGCCATCCTTGCCCTGAGCTTGGTGGCCGCAGGGAGTGCAGCTGTTGCAGGCTCCAGCAGTGACGGCTGAGCTCACTGGGGTCACCGCTCACTCAGTGCCTGAGGAGCCATCCCTAGGTGAGGTTCTCTGGGTTGCCAGCATCTGAGGGTTTTCCCCCCCCCCCCCCCCGAAATAGCAGCTCTGTGACTTTCAGAGGTGGTACTTGGCTCTTTTCCCTGAGAAAGCAAGAGGCAGTGCAGCCCCAATTCCCCTGGGCTGCTGGCTTTCGAGCAGTGGTGCCAGCCACCCACTGTCACCATGGGACTGATTTAACTCCAGTTTCAGAGGAGAAAACATGTGTGCTGATAATTTGGAAGCGATGACATCTTAAATTAATGTCCTTCTCCCTAACCTCTTCCATAAGCCTTGCTTTGATCAGAAACCCAGCTGGCATTCCTCCGAGCTGGGGAAGCAGTCTGGAATAAAACCCGAAGACAAGAGCTATGCAAATCCCCGGAGCCGCCTCCATAGCTCCCCTGGCTGGGGTTTCCATCCTGCTTCCGTTGTTTCTTGAAAATGAGGATGTTTTTATGAGGCTGTTGGGAAATGTATGGGTCCAAACTGGCAGCTGACTTTGCTGTGCTGAAGGGCTTTCATCTGAGATGGTGGAAGTGCCCCTTCTGATAGTCAATAATAAGGCGCTAAAGATTGTGCAATCCCCAGAGAGGTCCTCGCTCAGTAGTTTTCTCCTCTGGCAGCTCTTCCATGACCTTGTCCTGCTCAAACCCTTTCTTGTCTTGCAGGACGTGGGCTCTCTCATGCCTTGTCTCGCTCTTCTCCCCCCCTAAAACCTCCCTCCGAAGGATGGCAGCTGCATCTTTCCGCTACGGCATGACCATCACCGGGGCCGTGCTGCTGGTGACGGGGACACTGTGCTTTGCCTGGTGGAGCGACGGGGAGGTGGGCTCCCCGTCTGGCAGCGGGGCTCGCCTCCTGCCTCCCCGAGAAGCTGAGGCTGTTCCCAGCTCCTCCTCCAGTGCCCTGCTCCGCTCCGTCAGCTTCTTCTGCTGCGGCATCGGTGGCATCCTCCTCCTCTTCGGGCTCCTCTGGTCCGTGAAGGCCAATGCCAGGGTGGTCTCCCGCCGCTACCAGTACCATTTCCCCAGGGACCTGCAGTACTTCACCGCGGAGCCTCTGGAGAAGTGGAACTGCAGGTGGGTGCCACATCTCTGTGCGGTGCTTGGGTAGGAAGAAGTCGAGGGTGGCTTTGAGCGCTCCGGCACGGCCGCGTACATAAGCCTGTTCTCAGGCTTGCTCACTGGCAAGCTGGGATGAGCAGTAACGCTGCTGCACTGCCGGCTGTTGCTCAGACCCTGTCCTGCGCTCTCCTCCTGCTCCTGGAGCAGATGCTCTTGCTCATTAGTGTCAACCCTTGCCCAAGCCCCTGCGCCCCCCCTCCCTGCAGGCACCCTCCGTGCCCGCCACACTGGCTGCTCCCACGGCCAGCTCAGTGGCACATGGCTGTCCTTGCCCTGTGGGGCTGTCACCAGGCCAAGGCAGACATCTCCTTAGCAGAGCCACTGAGCAGAAGACCACATTGGTTTTTCTGGCAGAAGGTCTGGATTTGGAGGGAGGGGTGGTGTCATCTAGACCTCCAGCTGCTGAAGCTTTCCCCGGTGCCGCAGCTCTGCAGTGCTCTGTGAGGATGAGGGGGTTTATGCTGTCTTTAATGGAAGAAAAATCCATGTTAAAAGGGAGTTAAATGGAACAAAGGAAAATAATCCTCGGATTGGCATTGAGATGGGAGTGTAGGCAGGGTATCCTGCGAAGCCTTTTTTGGGGTGTGGAAAGACCCCTCGGCTCACCCTGAACACCACTGCTGCTTGTTGGGTCCCAGACTCTTCCTGTGTAAGCCAGAGATTTATTCCCCCTTCTTAATTTAAAAGACTCTTGATCAAAAGGGTTTTTTTTTTCCAGAGACTGCTGTGGAAGTCGAGCCAGCCAGCCCTTCCCAGTGCTGTTTTATGGGGTCACAGCAAAGATCTTGGCTCCAGCATAAATCAGGCTCTGGGGAAAAGCAGCATTAAAAGAAACTCTTCAGAACATAAAACCGTAAAAATTCAGTTAGGCGGGAGGCACATTCCTCGTCCTCTGGGGGTTTTGGTGCCCATCTGAATATCTGGGGGTGAGATCGTGAGCCTGTCTGAGTAGTCTGGGGGGGTTTCCTCCTGCCATGCAGGGCTTTGCTGTGTCCCAGCAGGGAATGTCCCTTTCCTTGAGGTCCCAGATCCCACACCGGACGGGAAGGCAGTGTCCTGGCACTGCTGGTGCTACTGCAGCTCCTGCAGCCCCAGCTGTGCTGGCATTCATGCAGCAAAGCATCCTGAGCTGGGAGAAATGCCCCGCTCCACATTCCAAGGCAGCATGCCTTGGCAAGCTGAGGCTGTTTGGCAAAAGCCACGGCACAGATACCCAGGGCGGTAGGTCTGGGACAGGGGGCTGCCAAGTTCAGGATGGGGGCATCCCTGCGGAGCACTGCAGCTTTCCCTTTGGACCAGCTGTGCCCCTCTGATGCCCGCAGACTCCCCGAGTGTGCTGCACTGGGTTTTCATCTGCAAAAACAAGCAGAGATGGGTTGCTTTCAAAGCCCTCCTGGCTTTGGGGCTGCACCGTGTTGCAGGGTTCTGAGCGGGGCCAGGCGCAGGGCAAAGGTTGGGCAGCGGTTTTCCCTGTACACAAGCCACGTTTGCTGAGCAAAGCGCTGCTGGAACCGGCACCAGGCTGGGCCGGTGCATGGAGGGCTCCGGCGGGCGTGAGGGTGAGGTGTGACTGCATTGAACCGGGATGCCTGGCTCTTGCCTGGCTGCTCGTGCCCAACTGGTTGCTCAGCTTCTGGCAGCGCCTGTGCTGCAGGGGGTGAGCTGGCGGTCAGGTAGATGATGAGGATGCTCTTCTGCCCGTGGGAAGCCTTTTTTGGGGTGTGGAAAGACCCCAAATGCAGAATGCAGGTGCGGAATGGGGGGCAGATGTCTCAAGAGCCAGCACCTCTGCTGCTCTGCAGTATTTTGCACCTGCAGCTGTAGCCCTTAACACCGGCGGCGGCAGCTCTTCGAGGCTGCCTTACCAGGCTGTCCTGCCTCTCCTTGGGCGAGGGGTTAATAAACTCAGTGGGAACTGGGCGGTGTTGCCTTGTCACAAGGTCTGATGGACCGTGCCCTTCCTCCTGCATGGCTCCCCACCCTCCTGGTGCTGGGAAGCAGCTGACATGGTTTTCCCTTGACCCTGGGCACGCGAAACCTGCCTGCGTGCTGTCCCCAGCATACATGTGTCTATCATGCTTAGGGATGCTCCAGCCAATGGGGTTGATGGGGTGCTGGGATTCTGCAGTTGATGGGTGCTGGGATGCTCCAGTTGGTCAGGTGCTGGGATGCTCTGGTTGACAAGGGCTAGGGTGCCCCAGTTGATGGGTGCTGGGATGCTCCAGTTGGTTGGGTGCTGGGATGCCCTTGTTGACAAGGGCTGGGGTGCTCCACTTGTTGTGTGCTGGGATGCTCCAGTTGACAGAGTGCGCTGCTGGGTTTCTTTGTCTTCCCTCGCAGCACCTGGGATGCCAGTGCCATCCCCACCTACGAAGAAGCCCTGACCTGCAGACCTGCCCATGGTGCCCCAGCCTATGTCCAGCCCCCGCAGAGGAAGGAGGAGTTCACGCCGCCCCTGTACCGCTACCTGGAGGAGGATGAGAGCTGGCAGGGCAGCCGCCGGCGCAGCTGCTCCGACAGCGCCTTGTTCCGCCCCAGCCCATCCTGGCTGGAGACCCAGCACCCCGGGGAGCCGCAGGCAACGCCTCCCCCCAGCTATGAAAACATCAGTGTCCGGGGCGTCTGAGCTGGCGGCACCATGGGGCTGGGACTCTGGGGGTGGCTGCCCAGTCCCTCGGCTTTAAACTGAGCCACTTCCTTTGCAGGGGCGAGAGGAGGGTGGGTGAGAAGGGGCGAGGGTCTGTCTGGATTTCCAAGCGATCGTTCCGGGGTTGTTGGCATTGCGGGTCCTGTGGGCAATGTGTTTGGAAGGTGGGGGTAACTGGCATTTGTATTTTTAATAAAACCACTGCTGGTTGCAGATGCTTTGCATTCCCTGCGCTGACCCACCCTGGGGAGCCCATACCAGGCCAGGGGCTGCCCACTCAAAGCAAGAGCTGTATAATAAAAGCTGCAGCGAAGAAAGAGGAGTCTGGCCAGAGAAAAAAACAGCTCCGTGCCACCCCGTTCTCTCCTCTGCCTTTTCAATGCTCCTTCCAGCCACATCTCCATCCCTTCCACCTTGCTTTCTGCGCAAACTGCCTTCCCACGCTTCACTTCATTTGCTTTAGAGATGTTCAGTGGCTCGTGCGTGCGTTCAGGGCAGCTGAGTGCACTTGGCATTTCAGGCAGCATCCTATAAAAAGACACCCTGAGCAGCACAGCCCCCTCCTTGCCCACCATGGTCGGGCTTGCAGCCTTGCCCAGGGGAAAGGCCAACTGTGTGTGGGCTGCTCCATCCCCCGAAATAAGGGGGTGCCCTGGGCCCCCTGCAGGGCTGCAGAGCGGCCGTGGAGCCACAGCCGAATGTAATATATTGTTTTTAGTATAATATATTATTTTTTGTAAGCCAGGTATATGTGCTCCCAGGTGGGCAGGCAAGCAAGGGAACAAAATGAAGGTTAATTAAAGCCACCGCCACTGTCTGGCTATCAGATGGGGGCGGGGTGGGGTGGGGGAAGGCGACACTTTTTAACATCCCAGCTCCATCTTAAGCAAACACAGGGCACAGGGATGCTCTGTCCTCGTTCCCCCTGGGTGGACCAACACCGCTCCAGCTTTAGCCCCCAGTTCACAGCCTGGTTGCTGCCCCATCGGTTGTTCCCCAGTACCCAGCTGGAGCGAGGAGGGGGCTATTCCCAGAAAGACCCCAGGGCGCTCCCTCTTTCCCTCAGCAGCCCCACCGTTCTTGAAAACTTGCTGTTCCCTGGCACCCCACTTATTTGGGGCTCTGCCAGCCAGTCCAGCTCCAGCCCCCAGGGCTGGGAAAGTCCCGTGGGATCAGCTGCTCTCCAGGTCCCCATCTCTGCCGACATGCCCCCCTCTCCCTCCCCGTCCCTCCCCCAGGCATGGGGTCCAGCTGCGTGTGCCTGCAGGGAAGGTTACCCGGACACGTGCTGGGCAGCTTCACTGGAGTGTGAACAGTGGGTTGGTGTTTGCATTCATTACAAACCCATTAAAAACTGGCTGGCTCAGCCCTGGGCAGGACCAGGCTCAACGTGCAGCCGCTCCTCAGCCCCTGGCAGCCTCCACTCCTCGCCTTACCCTGGAGGTGTGCTCAGTGGGCAGCAGCCGCAGGTACACGGGCTTCCCGGCATCTCTCCTCCCCCGCCTCTCCCACCTGGTGCCCATGGCGGAGGACAAGACCTTTCGTTATGGGTTCATCATGCTGGGTTTCTTCCTGGTGATGACGGGGATGTTCATCATGAGCGTGGAAAAGCCCCAGATCTACATCACTTTCTGCGCCCTGGGTGTCCTGCTTATAGCTGTGGGCGTCACCTGGAGCATGTGCCAGTGCTACCCGAAGGTAGGGGCCATCCTGCCACCGCGTGCCTTGGGGGGCTCGAGGGCTCAGCTGGGTTTGGGGGCTTCAGCTGCTGTGAGCGTGTAGCCTCAGGAGTGGGGTAGTGGCATGTTCTGGGGGAAAGCCTGCTGGGGTGATTTGGAGTGGGGGTGCTGGTTTGGGAGGCTCATGCCCTGCTATTCCTCCCTGCTGATGCCTTCAGGATGTGGCCCTGCTTCCTTGCCCCCCCCTCCACAGCCCTGCATCTCCCCGAGCTTTGCTTCCAAGCGGGCAGCCAGGAGTAAGCCCAAGGAGATCAGCTCCCATACAAACCCCCTCCAAACCAGGCCCTTCCCTGCAGCTGTGGGGGATGGGGGCTTGGCGGGCTCCCGGGACTTCAGAGAAGGGGCTGTGGGGGTCCGGAGGGGCCCGGCCCCCCCGAGTGCAGCCCTCACCTGCCGGTCTCCTTGGCAGAGGGCACTGCTGGTGTGCCGGGACAGCCACGCGTCCCTGCCCCGGGAAACAGAGCTGGCAGAAAAGGCTTTTTTCCAAGGAGAGAGCGGCTGTGGTGCTGATCTGGGCACTACTGGGTGGCCTGGCCACATCTTGGCTGCACCCCAAAATGTGAGCTGGTGCACGGGACCCCGGGACTGGGGACCAGCTGGGTGCCCTGGGACAGGGTGAAGTTGACCCCAGCTCCCCCCAAAGCCAAGCTCAGCCCCAGCGAGGAGGGAGATGTGGCTTTGTCACCATGCTTAGGGAACCCTCAGTGTTGTCCCTGGCCACCGACCTCCCCCATGGGCCCTGGGATCCCCCCAAGCTTGGGGACACACATGTCCCCACTGGAGACAACGCACTGAGAGCGGGGCTGGGCTGGGTTCATTCAATCCCTTACTGATTTCCCCCAAAAAAACATTTCCAAGCAAGACAACCAAACGTGCTGGGAAAAGGCCCCAGACCCAGCTGAAGGGACACTCCAGCCTTTTTGCCAGGAGGGCCGAGAGTCCCCGTGATGCCCAGCGCAGCCCCCCTGGCTCTGCCTTTCTTTTTCCTCCCAGATAACGTTCATTCCTGTGAACCTTGAGGCTGAGCAGTTCCTGGACCACAAATCCATCGTTCTGCCGGAGGGGGACACATGGTAGGTCCCAGCACCCAGCCCCAGCTGCAGTTTCCCTTTTGGCAGGCGCTTTCATCTGTACACAGTTATCTGCGTGCCCCCGGGGACAAGGGCAGCGTTGGAGCACACTGGCACTGGGGACAACTGCATCCATTGCAGGAAAACATGACAAGCAGGGTCTCCCTCCCTGGGGTGGGGGAGGCAGGGGCTGGCTGAGTGATGCTGGAGCTGGAGTGATGCTGGGGGATGCAAAGTACCCAGCTGCATTCCTGCGGGCAGCCCCCTGCCAGGACCTTCCGGCCCTGCTGCTGGTGTGGGCAGGGATGTGGTCCCAGTGGCTTCTACAGCATCTGATGGAGCTCTGCCTGCGTGTTCTGAGCATCTCCCGGCTCTGTGGGGGTCCAGGTCCTGCTCAGCACCCTGTTCCTCCTTTGCCTGCAGCCTGATTGCAGCCTGCCCCAAGCAAGAGGCCACCAGCACCTACGAGCAAAGCCTGCCGTCCTACGAGCAGACCCAGGGGCAGGCGCTGGGCTCAGCCCCACTCCCACCCACGGCCCATCCCAGACCCCGCCGCTGCTCCCAGCCAGCCGTGCAGGCCAAAGCAGAGGTGCACCGGGAGCTGGGGGGTGCGGGGGACCCCCCCCAAGAGCTGGCGCCTCGGCTGGAAGAGGCAGAAGGCAGCTGGTACGTGATGCCTGTGGGGTCCGGGTGGCACTGGTGGGATGTGGGGTGAAACTGGGGGTGTGTGGGCGTGTCAGACCACAGGCATGGGGGAAGGAGAGGAGGCAGAGGGGTCTCTGCTGCTCACACAGCACTGACCCCCAGACCCCCAGCCCACTAAAGATGGCGTCTCAGCCCATGGGGAATCTCAGTACCAATATATTTAACAGGAGGAAATCTGGATTGCCTTTGGTTGTAATTTGCTTTTTGCCTTTATTAATTTTATAAATACAAACTATGTCCCTCACCAGAATAAATTCCATGTTCCTGGTCAGACTTAGACAGAAATGAGATGCTCGGTACGTGTTCCTCAAACGAGGTGCTGTGTATGATGCCCAGGCTTGGTTTGGGATTGGAAAGCACTTTGCAGGTGATGGGGGTGATGGTGCACCCTCGAGGTGCAGCGCTGGGGCACCCCCTCTGCCACAACACAGCTACAGCTGGGACGGAATGCTCCTCTTTCCCCTGGGACGCAGGCACAGCATGAGGGCAGCCCTTACTTCATCCCATGGGCAGGAGAAGGAACCTGGCAGGCAGGTTGTCCCCATAAAGGCATTGGGGGGGGCTGAGGTGGGGCCCTCCCAGGACTCCCCAGCCACCCAGCAAGGGGACTGGTGATGCTGGGATGCTGGCTGAGCAACACTGAGGCCAGCCCTGGGTCCAGCTCCAGGGGAAACCCCAGCCCATCTGTGCTTAGTGTAACCCCTGTGCTGCCCACTGCCCATCAGCCCTCCCTGTTCCCGTAGCTCCCCCTGGACAGCCCCGGGGGCCGCGCCGCTGGCATCCCTCCTGGAGGACATGGACACGCCATCGCTGGGGGGCTCCGTGCCCAGCAGCCCTGTGCCACGGGGCCGGCACCCACCGTCTGCTGCCCGTTCCGGCTGCACCCTGACCAGCTCCCCAGCACGGGGAGAACACCCCAGTTCGTCCCACGAAGGTGCTGGGGAGGAGGATGACTTCTATTATGGGCTCCAAGAGGGGCTGGATTCTCTGCTCGAGGATAGCGACTGCCTTTTTGAGCCTGAAAACTGATTTCCTGGAGAGAATGGCCACTCGGCACAGACTCATCTCATGGAGGGGACGTGAGCATCACAGCCTGGAAGGGGGGGGCTGGGGCTGCCCCTGACATCGAAGCGCCTGCAGCGGTGGAGGAGCCCCCAGGCTCCTGTCTGTGCCATGCTGCGGCCCTGGCGCCCACCCAGCCGCACGGGAGGCTGCCGTCCTGCAAAACCCAAGGAGAACACTGCTACCTCCCAAATTTCTGCAGCAGAGGGGACAAGGTCTCCCTGGCCAGAGCCCTTTGGGTGGGCGCAGATAAGTGCAGATGCTGGGCTGGGCAGGATCTGGGCTAAATGGTGTGCTTAGGAAGGGAAAAGATCAGCTTTGCTGCTTGAAATGGGGTCAGCGTTTAGGCAGGTGAGGAAGTATTCACTCCAGGTGGGTGTTACGAGGCGGAGATGTCTGCAAAGGCTTTTTTCCACATGTCAAAGCCCCCTTGGAATTAAAAGTAGATCCTGAGCATCCAGGCAGCCTTCACGTCTCCAGGTTAGGAGAGGGTTGATGGGGTGGCAGACTGTGCTGCCCCCCATTTCCTGCACAAGGACCAGATGCCAACACCACTGGGGACTGAGGGAGGAGGACTCGGCTGAGCCGAAACCCCAGTGACGGCTGTGGCTTCCAGAGGGCCACTCGGGGTGGTGGCTCTGGGCAACTTCTTCTCTCTCTGCTGGGCTGGTGTCAACAGCCGCAGCGCTGCGGGTGGCTTCGCATGCCGGCGCCCACCATCCCCAAACTCCCTCTGAATAATAAGTGTTCATTTCAAGTCACGTTGGCGGTGCTAAGTCTGGTTTGTCACCACGACAGGGGAACACGGCGGCTTTCCGCAGCCTGTTTGCAGCACACAGAGATGGCAGCGCTGGCGGGAGCCGCGACCTCCACCTGCCCTTTGGCTGCTCGGGGCTGCGGGGACATGCGTGGCTGAGCCTCCCCAGGGCAGCCAGGTTCGGATCAAAGCATCAATGGATCCATCAGGATGGGGGTGCTGAGAGTCCCTTGCCCTGTTTTGGGAAGGCTGACTGGATGCTGCATGTGCCCGGCATGGCCCCAGGAGGCTTGGGAGCACCTATCTGCTGGCAGAGCAGCTCTTCAGTGAATTTATGTGTGTTGACAAGCCCAAAAGCCAGGGAAAAGCTGTCCTCTGGCACCCGAGGGGGATGGAGCATGGGAACCCTGGAAACGACGCGCCCTGTGCTCCCCTGCCGCCCAGGCAGTGCTTTGCTGGTATCATCCAGGGTGGTGCAAGAAATGGCTCTACATGGGGGCTTCACACCCCTGTGACACCCTTCCTGCTGTTTCTGCGCCATTCGCTCACCTTCGCATCTCGGCGGCAGCGAGGGGAAGGGCAGGCAGTGCCCCACGCACTCGGCGTGTTTATGGCCAACAGGAGGGTGTGGAACGAAGATGCTGGTGTTTGCTAAACATGATCGTGAGCGGCTGTCCAAGAGGAAGCATTTCCCAACTGTTTACCCTTGCTCAGCTCCTGCCTGTCATGCCAGGTGGGGGGGGACAGTGGTGGCCGTGGGGACGCCGTTCAGACAGGGCCAAGTCTTGCTGAGTTCTGGAGGGTTCCCCGGGGCAGAGCATCGTGCTGTGTCATTGGCTCCTGTCCAGCGCAGGAGTCGTGTGGAGACCCTAAAGCGTTTGCCCACCTCGTGTCCTGCGACTCTGCCACTGTTGGCAAAAGAAACGTAACTTTCCCAAGGGTTTTCTTTGGGCAGGGGCAGGGAGAGGGATGAGACCAGGACTGGAGCCCCTGCCCTGCCACCTCCCCCCCCCCCCCCCCAAAAAAAAACAACTTTGCAGCTGGGTTTGTGTCCCTGCAACCCTCAGCGAAGCATCCTTGCTGCGCCCACGGGCCGGAGGACCCCAGGCACGGAGTCTGCGGGGGCCACGGGGCTGGGCTCCCCCGCGCCGGCCGAGGTTAAACATTGTGGGAAGCGGGACATTCCTGCATGGCATTACGAGCTCCGGGAAGCCCGAGGCCCCCGCCGCCCCCGCTGCCCCACGCGTCCCGCCCCACGGGCAGGGTCCCCGCGTTCCCGGGGAGGGGGGGGGGTCCCAGCCCCGCGTCCCTCCGCGGGGACCCCCCGGCGGAAGGCCGGGCCACCCAGCTCGCACGGACGGGGCCGCGCCGCGGGGCCTTGAAGACGCGCGGGGCGCAACAGCCGCAGCGCACCAGTGGTGTAGTGGTATCATGCAAGATTCCCATTCTTGCGACCCGGGTTCGATTCCCGGCTGGTGCAGCGCAGGCCGTGCGGCGGGCGCTGGCTCGGTGGCTTCCAAACACACCTCAGTCACACAGAAGTGCCCTGCACACGCACGTTGCTTTTTTTTTTTGCCCCAGACTACAGCCACGGTGGGATGCAGGGAGCCCCGGCCCCGCCATCACCCTGCCCGCTGCTGGAGCTGCGCGGCTGCCCCAGGGCTGGAGGGTGGCAGGGCAGTTAGGTGCCCTTTCCCCTTTTTGGGGTCTTCTCTGTCACCTTTTCTGCTCCCTCCTTCCTCCCCGCTAAACAGGACCCCCCCTTTACAGAGACACCGCCGGAAGGCACCGCTGCTTGCAGCAGCTGCTGCTGGAAGCTCCCCTGGGTGCCAGGATGGGAATCGGATCTCTACCAGGTGCAAATTTTTTACTATTTCTGAATATTTTTTCATTAAAAGAATAGTTTTTCTGCATATATCCACTCCTTCCAAAGCACTCCGGGGCTGTGGGTCTCTCCCACTCTTTGCACAGGCCTTGGGGATGGGTAGTCGTGCCAAGATGGATATTCACACCCAGTCCCTGGGGTTGCTCCTTTGCCACCCCCTCCCCTTTGGGCTGTCTCCATCCTTCCCTCAGACACAGCTTGTCCCTGTGCAAGAAGGAAGCAAGTGACTCTGCAGGGGGAGGGAGACCCCTCGGGTCAGGGCTCCCCAGTACTGAGCTGCCCTGAGGGTGCCCTGAAGCACCAGTTACTAGTGGCAGGGCAGGACATGGCGGTGCCTGGCTAAGCTGAGCCAAAAATCAGTAGCCAGCCTGGTCCCTGCGAGGGGCCTGCTGGGCACCAGCCCTGGTGACATCGGCTCACCACGGCAGAGTGGGTGGCACATGGGGTCCGGTGTCACCCTAGTTACCCAAACCAGGGCGCATGCACCCACTTGAGGTCTCATTAAAAATAACATGTGCGCATCTATATAAGCCATACACATCTGTATAAGACATATACATCCCTATGAACTATACATATCATTGTAAGACATACAGATCTGTATAAGGCACATACATCCATGTAAGTCATACACATCCGTATAAGACATACACATCCCCATCAAACATATAAGCTCTGAGGAGCTTATAAAGAGCCAGCAAAAAAAATTAAAATCCCTATTTCCCCCAAAAGCAGAGAGCAGGGCAGGGGCTTGCCGAAGGTCACCGGGGCCGTTGGCAGCACAGGTGCCCGGCGGTGCAGGAGGTGGGAAGCAGCAGTGGGAGCCACGGGAAGGCACCCACCGTTTCCCAGAAACATAATATTTGCGACATGTGACGACTCTGTAAAAAATGCCTGAAGAGGATTAGAGGCTCTCATGGCACTCTGTCTGCGAAGCGAGCCAGTCCGGGGCGCAGAGGGGCTCTCAGCCCTTTCTGGAAATAGTCCTTGAGCGTCGGCGTTTTGCCCGCCAGGGCCCGCAGCGGTGCGCGGGGCTGGAGCGGCGGGAGGGCGGTGCGGGTCCGGCTGCAGCCCCCGCGCCCTGCCCGCCCCCTCCGCGGGTAACGGGGCCGGCGGGGCCGGCGGTGGCGTGATCCCGCCCAGCGCACCGGGCACGGCCGAGACCGAGCCGCCCTGCGCGCCGCTCCGCCGGTGCGCTCCGCTCCTGCGCCGGTGCGCTCGGGTCCTCCGCCGGTGCGCTCCGCTCCTGGACTCGGCTGCGCCGGTGCGCTCCGCTCCTCCGCGGGTGCCCCTCGGATCCTCTGCCGGTGCGCTCGGAACCCTCCGCGGGTGCGCTCGGGTCCTCCGCGGGTGCCGTTGGGTCCTGCGCTCGGCTCCGCGGGGGCGCTCCGCTCCTCCGTCGGTGCGCTTCGGGTACCCTGCGGGTGCGCTCCGCTCCCCCGCGGGTGCCCTTGGGTCCTGCACTCGGCTCCGCGGGTGCGCTGCGGCTCCTCCGCGGGTGCGCTTGGCTCCTCGGCTCGGCTCGGTGCGTTTGAGGGGGCTCGGCAGCTGCGAGCATCCCCGCGGCGGGCATGGCCCCGCGGGCGCTGGCGCTGGTGCTGGTGCTGGTGCTGGCACGGGGGGCAGCGGAGCTGGTGGAGGAGCTGGTGCTGGCCCTGGGGGCGGCCGAGGAGGGGGCAGCCGCCGTCGGGGCTGCTCCGTCGGGACCCGCTGCCTTCCATCGCGCCGCCAAGGTGAGGAACATGGGGTGGCTGGGGTGGCCACAGGCGTGTGTCCCCCAAATCCAAACCTGCCGCTCACGTCCCCACAGGCATCGTGGCGGCTGCCTGGGCGCTACGTGGTGATGCTGCGGGCAGGCAGCGGCGAGGCTGAGGTGCGAGGCACGGCACAGCAGCTGCAGGCCCGGGCAGCGTGGCGGGGATACCTGACCAAGCTGCTGCATGTCTTCCACCTCCTGCCCGCCTTCCTGGTGAAGATGAGCAGCGACATCCTGGACATGGTGTGTGGGACGGAGAACAGGTCCCAGGGTGGCAGGCCAGGGTGGGGGGCAGCAGCAGGGTGGCACTGGTGGGGGGTAGCAGCCGCAGCCTCGGGGGGAACGGGAGCTTTGCCGCTATGCCAGGCACCATGTCTCCTCCTGGCAGGCGCTGAAGCTGCCGCATGTGGAGTACATTGAGGAGGATGCCTATGTTTTCGCCCAGAGCATCCCCTGGAACCTGCGCAGGATCATGCCACCACAGCCCAGCTCAGGCACCTACAACCCTCCCAGTAAGCCCTGGGTCATAGGGGGAGGACCACACGGGTGTGGGGAAGGGCCAGTGACCCCATCCCCTCTCCTGATCTTGAGGGGATGGGGAAATCTCCCTGCCCCGTGGTGCTGCGGGTCTGGAGCTGCAGTTTGGGAGCATCCCAGGTGGCCTAGGTTGACCATGATGGTGGTGGCCTTCCCGCCCTTTGTCTGTGTCCCTGGCAGATAAAGGTGACCTGGTGCAGATCTACCTGCTGGACACTAGCGTGCAGAGCACCCACCGGGAGATTGAGGGCAGGGTGTTTGTGACCGACTTTGGGAGCATCCCTGAGGAGGACAGCACCCACTTCCACAAGCAGGTGAGCCCCGAGTGGCACATGCTGCAGCCTAGCATGAGCATCCCTCTGCACCCACCAAACCCTGGTCAGGCTCGTGGGGCTTCCAAGGACAAGAGGGATGTAGAGGAATTCTAGAGGAATGAAGGCAGGTTAATTAACATTGATAATATACAGCTGTGGGCTTGCTTCAGGGGCAGTGGGTTGGCTGATGTGGATAATATGCAGCTGTGGCTGGTTCCTGCTAAGTAGGTAAATAGCTCTAAGGGGTATGGATGAGGAGGAGTGGAAGAAGTGGAAGAAGTGGAAGAAGTAGAGGGGAGAGAGTGCCCTGGATGTAGGAGAGACAAGGAGAGGCCCTGGGAGAAGCAGGGAGAAGGGGGCCTGGATGAGGAGAGGCCAGCTGGAAGAGGAGCCCAGAGAAGGAAGACTCTGGAGGCAGCAGAGGCAAGAAGCAGGGTGGACTGGCCCTGAAGAAGATAAAGAAATGGCACAGACAGTAGATAAACCTTTGAAACCTTGTGGGGTGGGGTTGGTGGCTGTGCCGGGGCAAGGCGGGGGAGCTACTTACTGAAGTTAACCTGGTATGGGATGGTAAAGGCCTTGTTGCAGCTGGCTGGTTTGGATAGTGCTGTGACAGAGGGACACTTGGCTTGTGGTGAAACAGTAGGCAGGACATGCAGCAGCAGGAGCTGTGGTCCTGGGAGATGTTGGGACCCTCAGTGTGGTCTGTTTGGAGCAGTGGCTGAATGGGGCAGGGCTCCTGTCTGGGGGGCATAGGTGTGTGTTAAGCTCTTTTTGCAAGAGGGAACCCAGGTCCACACCGCACAGGCTGGGACAGCCGCCTGTGCCTGGCGGTGGGTGCTAGTGCTGCCTTGCATGGCTTTATCGCTGCTTGCACGGAGGAGCCCAGAGCTAGCACAGCCCTAGGAAGGGCTGCCTGTATCCACTGTCCTTTCTGCCAGTTTCTCCTTCTGCACAGGAAGGTTTTTTTAATCTTCCTGCCACCTGAAGATGTTTTTAAGGATCTGTTCTACAGTGGGATTTAGCTGGTGCAAAGCACAAGGGGTGGGATGGGGTGGGGAGGATGCTGTGGGGTTGCAAACCCACTTTGATGCAATGGGCTGGTGGGTACAACTGTGGTGCCTGTGCCAGGTCAAGTGTGACAGCCACGGGACACACGTGGCTGGGGTGCTGAGTGGGCGTGATGCTGGTGTGGCCACGGGTGCCAAGGTCCGTAGCCTCCGTGTGCTGAACTGCCAGGGGAAGGGCACCATCAGCGGGACCCTCACCGGTGAGTTGCCCCAGACCCCAGAGAGGAGCACGCTCTCTGCTGGAGCCCCCTGCTTTGTCCCCCTCCTGTGATAGTTTCCTGTCTCTCATCTTGTCCCTCCCAGGCCTGGAGTTTATCAAGGCAACGCTGGAGGCTCAGCCCTACGTGCCGCTGGTCGTGCTGCTGCCCTTCGCTGGCACCTACAGCCGTGTGCTAAACGCCGGCTGCCGGCGGATGGCACGGATGGGGGTGGTGGTGGTCACGGCTGCCGGTAACTACAAGGACGATGCCTGCCTGTACTCGCCAGCATCTGAGCCAGAGGTATGGCCTGTGGGGGTTCCCTGAGGTGTAGGGACATGCTGCCAGCTCCCCAGGGTCATCCGCTCCAGTGCCACATCAGCTCAGCGGGCTGGGGCTGTGCATCCCACCCTGCCCATGGCCCCTTCCATCACTGCCCTGGCAGGTCATCACAGTCGGTGCCACCAACAGCGAGGACCAGCCGGCCTCCTTCGGTACCCTAGGCACCAACTTTGGCCACTGTGTGGACCTGTTTGCCCCGGGAGATGACATCATCGGTGCCTCCAGCGACTGCAGCACGTGCTTCACTGCGCAGAGCGGGACATCACAGGCAGCTGCACATGTGGCAGGCGAGCTGGGCTCTGGGGTGGCAGGCAGGGCTGGCCCTCCACTTGCTGCTGCTGGGCACGTGTCCCTGTGGGCACAGGGCATCGGGGCTGCCTGTGCTGGGGACATGTGTGCCATGGTCTTGGCACGTTTGGCTCATTTGGGTGCTGCAGCCTGTACAGAGCTCCCACATCCCACGTGTACAGATCATGGGTTGCAGTGATGTCTTTTCCTCTCTCCTGAGTTGTGTTGCTCAGGGGAGTTGTGTGGGTGGCTGCATTGCCCCTGGTTCTCACCGTGCCCCTCCGGGCTCTCAGCAGGCATTGCCTCCATGCTGCTCAGCGCCGAGCCCCAGCTGAGCCTCGCCGAGCTCCGGCAGCGCCTCCTGCACTTTGCCACCAAGAACGTCATGGACATGGCGTGGTTCCCTGAGGAGCAGTGGCTTCAGACCCCCAACAGCGTGGCTGGGCTGCCTGTCTGGCTGGGCACAGGTAAAAGCCTTGGCTGCCTGCTGGTACCTGGCACAGCTCTGCCCTTACCAGGGAAAGAAGTGCCTGGGTGAAAGCACGGCATGCTGGCAGGCATGTCCCTCCCCGAGCTGTGCCTGGGACAGCCCAGCCCGGGCACCATTGCCAGCCCTCGTTGGCAGCCTGGTCTGTGCCATGGGTGCCGGGTACTGCTGTGGGTGCCCACCCCGCCACTGATGCCACCTGCCCCATTGCAGATGAGCAGCTGTACTGCCGCTCGGTGTGGTCGGCACGCTCGGGGCTCACCTGGCATGCCACGGCCATGGCCCGCTGTGCCGGTGCCGAGGAGATGCTCGGCTGCTCCAGCTTCTCCCACAGTGGCAGGCGGCTGGGGGAGCACATGGAGGTGAGCAGAGCATATGAAGACAGAACTACTGCCTCTGAGGCGTGCCCCTGAGCACCCCTGGTGATGCTGTGCCACCCTGGCTGCAGGAGAAGGACGGGCAGAAGCAGTGCGTGGCCCACAATGCTTTCCGGGGCCAGGGTGTCTACGCCATTGCCAGGTGCTGCACATGGCCCAGGGCTGAGTGCCGGATCCATGCCAGCTCCCCGGCTGCTGGGGGGGCCGGCTGCTCCCTGCAGGACCACGTGCTGACCGGTAATGCCCGACGTGGCAGGTTACAGACCCTTGAGCCAACAGCCTGATGGTCAGGGGTGTTTCTTCCAGTAAAACTGTGACTGGGGGGTAAAAGGGTGGGTGTGAGTGCTGGGGTGATGGGGAGGGGGACATGTGCTGTGTGCATGGAGGCAGGGAAGTCTCAGGGCTTGGCAGGGACATCCCTCAGTGCCTGTGTACACTGGGATGCTGCTGCAGCCACTCCACACTGACAGCCACTCTCCCCTGGGCAGGGTGCAGCTTCCACTCGCCCGCTGTGGTGCTGGGTGACGGTGGCAGACCCATCACGGGGCTGGGGAGTGAGCCCAGTCACTGCGCCAGCAGGACGGAGGTGATGGCGCATGCCTTGTGCTGCCCTGCTGCCAGCCTCGAGTGCCGGCTGAAGGAGCACATGTCCCTGGGCCCTACAGAGAAGGTAGGGATGGTGCATGCTCCTCCACCATGGTGTGTCATCACCTCTGCTCGTCCCTCTGCCACCCTGATGGGTGTTGGGTTGGCTTCAGCATCTTACTGTGGCTGCCCCAGCCTTCACTGGTGCCCCCAGTTGCCCACCTGTAATGGGACACCCTCCCCCAGCTGGGGTCCCATGGCTCAGTGTGACACTGGCTACACCGTCCTGAGCCCCAGGGACCGTCAGGGATGGGCTGACCCATGCAGGATGACATCTTCTGCCATTAGGTGATGGTGTCCTGTGATGATGGCTGGACGCTGACGGGCTGTAATGCCCATTCCCAGAGCCCCGGCACCATGGGAGCCTACGCTGTGGATGGTACCTGTGTGGCAGCCAGTGTCCGTGGCAGCAGCACGGCTGTGGTCATTGCCATTTGCTGCCGGAGCCGGCAGTAGGGATGGGCTGAGCTGGAGACATGGCTGCCCTGGCCCGGGGTGCTCAGGGGATGGGCGCTTTGCTGCACTGCTGCATCCCCAGCTCGGCACTTTCCCAGGTCTGAGCTGCTGCTCCCGGCATGGGCCACACGCTGACACGTGGCTGCCGATGACCTGTGTGCTTGGGCTGCCTTGATGGTGGGGTATGGGCTCATCCCCCTCTTGCACGCAGCAGGGCTGAGACCCAGGGCAGCTCTGCAGGAGCTCCCTGAGCAGCCCCCGTGCTGCCAGAGCCCTGCCCCGTCGCAGGACTCATCCCTTCCTCACCCTGTACCACGTTTTTCTATGAAAACCCCTGACTATATGAGCTGTCTCGAGGCTGTTTGTTTGTGTTGTGACCCAGCATATAATAAAACCACTTCTTTAAAAAAAGAACAAAAAAACCCCCTAAAAAAACCCTGTGGTGAGGATTGCTCCTTTCTTGCTTGTTTAGTTGCTCATTAGATGTCAGCTAATGCTGTTTAGCACCTGGAAAATCATAGTTTAGCCATTTTTTGGCAGTTTCATAACTGCCTACTCATGTACCTAGGAGGCTCCCTTACTTTTTAGTCAAGTGTAAGGGCTGTAGTTTAAACAGTCTGCTTGTTTAATTAGATTTTAATCTGCATTGCTACAGTCAGCTACTGCTTTGTTAAGTGGGTTTTTTTTTTGGTTTGTTCTTAAGTCAAAGTTAATGATCTGCTGGTGTTATGTGTTTCTTTAACGGTTTCCCTTTCAGGTCTCCCCACAACACATAGAACTAGCTGTAATTCCTTTTAAAAAAGGAAGAAGAAGAAAAAGCTTTTATAGTATCTTAGTTTTTACATTTGTACCTTAAATATTTATTTTGAATTTTATCAATAAACATTTTATAAATGTCTCTTTAAAATAAAATTCATAGACCGGTGCTTGGTAGATACGATGTACGTACATGTCCACAGTGAACCAGTCTGGAAGGGGGAGCTGGCACCTGCCCTGCAGGGATGCTGCTTTCCCCCAGCTGAGCTCTGCGTTGTTAGTGAGGCAGCCACAGGCCACCACCTCGGGCTCGGGTCTCTGCCTGGGGTACCAGGTGGCCCTGGATGACTGCTGGCATGCTCAGAGGTCAGCACCGACAGCTGGCCTGAGCTCTGTCACCGGCACAGAGACCAGGGGCTGAGTCTTGTTGTCCCATACACAGGCAAGAACAGAAGTTTGTTTTTAAAACAGTGGTGTAGGACAAAAGCTTCCAGTTATGGAAACAAACAGTGCCCAGCTTTGGGCAACGTGCCCTTGTGCTTTCTGTTGCTAGTGTCACTGGGCTTCACCCAGTAAGCACTGGAGCCCTAGGAAGATGAAGCACAGATGCTTAAAGAGAGATGCAAAGCAGCAGCGAAAGGCTGAGAAGCACCAGAAGCCATCAGAGCTGGGTCTCCTTTTTTTTCCTGGTGATTAGCAGCCTCCTGGTACTACAATATGTAATTTGTGTGGCGTTACCTGAGGAGAGATGAAAAAAATAAAGCTTGATACCACAAGCACCAGGCTAACCTGTCACACTTGGGCTGATCTTGGTTATGTGTTTCATCCTGTCAAAAAGCTCCTTACAGGTCTGTTACTCCAGCTTTCATTGGCAAGAAAAGACAAGAGACCCAGCAGAAAGCACCACTTTCAAAGGTTTAAACTACTTCTAACTTATTAGCTAACAATAGCAAAAGCTCAATCCTAATCTAAATATGTAATTACATAAAATTATGGGCTGTAATTATATACATGTTATCAGCTATGATCTGGATTTTGCACAGAGAGGCAGAAGAGAAAAAGGGATGTTAGCTTAAAGAGCTGAACAGCTTTGACATAGCTGGTAATTTTTCAGCAGACTTACTGGGCTGTAACTTCTCAAAACAGGCACCAGCTATTTCACCTCTGCTGACTTCCCTGCGAGAGGGGAAGGTCCCTGCCCCCCGGCCGGCTCCCAGCAGAAGGTGTGAGCACGTTCCATGCACAATAAGCCAGATATAGCTTTCATGGCTTAGCTGAAGCATGCATAAGCCTGGTGGAAGGAAACAATATTAAAAGATTAGCCCTCGCTTAGTATCTTACACAGGGGTAGGCAGAAAAGCCCCTCTCGTTTGGGAGAAAGCGGCATCGATCCCAGGTATGCTGCAAGCAGTCCCATCAGCATTGCAACATCCCGTCTGTGCTCCCAGGACTGGCACTGCCGGAGGAGAGCACAGGCTGGGTCATGCTTGAAATGCGGAAGTCTTTGTCCTTATCGTGGAGGACAAAGGCACCCACGTCAGGAAGGAAGAGCGGGGCCAGCAGCCCTGTCTGCAGCTCCTAGTTCTGCTTATGAAGGCAGCAGGCAGGTGAGGAGGGGAATACCAGCACCGTGGCACTGCTGCATGTCCAGCCTTCTGCATCTTGCACCAACCGAAAAAGCAGTATTTATCCAAGTCCAGATCACCTGCAAATCTTGCTGACACACAGAAGTCGGTCTAATCCATGACTGCAAGCGTATCCAGGGTATATCATTCTGCTAAGAAGGTGAGGCAAAGAAACTGCACACAGATACAGATCTGACAGTGCACCAGAAGGTGCCATGGCATAAGGATATACAGTGGTGCAGCTCCAGGGGCCGTTCAGCTGCTTTGATTTACTCTGGACAGGAGCCAAAATGGCAATCAGGGCAACCTCTCTGAGCTTATCAGCTGCAGGACTGGCCTAAGAAGTTTCAAGATAAGAGGATCAACAAGACAACAGCGTAGCCACGTATGCGCAGTCTAAAGATTACACTAGTTTTCTGTGAAAGGAATAACTTTATTCCATTGACCAGGAATCCCGAGACTGTTCATCAAGACTGCCCATTTTTCCAGTGCCAAATGTCTATGTATTAATCGGACAATATCTCCCCGAATGCTCACAGGCAGGCTGCGGCTGCTCCTCACTGAACATTTTGTAAGCTGTATAAAAACATTTTCATCCAAAAAGATTGGCAGTAAAAATTACAACATAGAAATGCATCACAATTTACACAAAAACTAGTTTTGTTGAACTCTATTTTCCAAAAAATAATCTTCAGCAGGTTCAAATGACAGCAGCTGGAAACAAAAATAATTGACCAAGTATCATCTTATTGCAAATTATAACCATTGACTTTGTACAAGCGTGAGCAGAATCATGAAAAAGCTTGTATTGGTTTCAAGTATACAGTGGTGATGAGCCATCCTGATGCAATTTTCTTATCAATGCTTCTCTGGGCCTCCGGTAATCGAGGACATTGTTTCCATAGGAAATAACAGGAACCTGAAGTGACAAGTGGTGCCAACCCATAGGAACATTACCAGCTTCTTCCGTCACCATCACCGCTGTGTACTGACTTCTTGTGATGATTTATGACCCATTAACAAAGTATTAGGGATGGGGGAAGGAAGAAGGGGTATCTGTAAGAAGCGATTTAGTCAAAATTAATTTAAAACATCACATTTAAAATGTCCCAGCACATTATCAGAAACATTTATAAAATGCTAACTCTGCCATGTGTCTATGAAGACATCGTTTGGAAAAGCAAGTGAGAGATTCACTACAATGCCACCCTTACTTCTTTGCACACGCAATTTATGACAACGGCTCTCTTAACCTGCAATAAGTTACAAAGCTGTACAGCTGAAATCAGATCGGATGTCTACTTCCAACAGTGAAATGACTGGTTAATTTCAATATTAGTGCACAACAGTGAAAAGCTGTCTGCTGCTTCTTGTTTCCGCAACAGTATGTAAAAAGAAAAAAAAAAAAAGGCACTTTTTGGCTGGTTGTGCCTTTAACTTGGCAAATTTATCTATTCTGGAGGTACCCAGGCACTCCTTAAAGATGTCCCCCATTTCTGTGCATGTTTGTTTATATAATTTTTTTAAAGTAAGGCAGAATCCATAAATAAAGGCAAAAAGCAGTGCAGAAAATGTGACAAACGCAAAATGTACAGAAGATGAAGAGTCAGTTGGCACAAAGAAGCTTGTATCCAGAGCCAGAAATCACTGAACTGCACTTGACGTGGAAAACAAAACTGTGCTCAAATCATCCCAACTGGTTTCTAGTTGTTTATGAGCAAATCAAAAGAGCTGTGATATTTTAAATGTTGCCTGGTCAAGTGAAAATACAAACAAAGCCAAATCATTCTTTCCCTGTGTTAAAATTGCTATAAAATCTGCACAACAGTGTCCCCAACTCAGTCAAGGAATTATTCATCATATACAACCAATACCAACTTTCTCAGTAATTTCAAAGCACAAGCAAGTGATTGCAGATCACATGATTGAGACTACATTTTATTCAATATGTCTCCAAAGGTTAAAAAAAATTTAATGAGTAAAACTGCAACAGAATTTCATCGTAAAGTGCTTTTTTCTTTTAAACTACTCATTAACTTTTTTTTTTAAATTCACCAACATCCTTTATTAACAAACGCTAGAGAACAAAGCTTTTCTTTTATTGCCCTTCCCAATTGTCTGTGGCTTTCAGAAGGGTACCAGAAAAGACTACCCATTCCAGAGCTCCTTGACCAAACCATTCTGTAAGGAATCACTCTCTTTACAGAGCAATCTTGCTGATCCTTCTCATAAAGAGCTTTACAAAATAACAGGGAGACATATTAAATACAGAAGTCCTTATGTAAACCCATTCTTTAACTAATATTTTACAATGAAATGTAAGTCATCACACATCTTTACAGAAATTTGAATATTTCTATTCAATATTATCAGAAAGATTAAAAATTTGCCCTCCATACATAAGGACAGTCTGTTTTTGTTTTCTTTTCCTGTATAAAAACCAACAGAATTTTTTTGCAGCATCACAGAAAAGCAACAGTTTTACATTCACTCATTTAATGTTCACATAAAAATTCAACCACTAGCGTTTGTGTATTTGATAAAATCTTCTTGTCAAACTGTTTTCGGGTGTCTGGACTGTCATAAGCTACTGCAGGTGAAGATGCAGTTTTCTAGAGCATGTATTGATCTGAAGCCTTCGTGGTTAAAAATGCTTTTAGCTCTCAGGGGAACAACCTCCTCCAGCATTGCCTCTGATCCTGTAAAGCCACTCCTCTTCCAGACTCTTCTAATGGTATAAGCAACGGGACTCCAGTTTCAGTAGGTACCAGGCATTAAATATTTGAGTTGATCTGTTCTTGTGTTCATAGGTATCCTCTATGGGTCAACATCATCAAGGTCACTTTTAGGCTCACCGATCATCATAGGAGACTCTGAGCCCTTCCAATATACACAAGGGATTGGGAGAGAAAGATAAGGCACATTACTTCAGTGGAGGCGCACAACTACCATGTCCACATGCAGTGACCATTCTGACCCGAGCCCCAGGAACACGTTGTCTAACAGAGCAACGCAACAGAAGATAACCATGCCCTAATTTTATTGTTACCTGTTGCAGATGTCTCTCTCCGTTCTCGTTGGCTGGACTACTTTCTGACCCGTTACTGCTTCCAGACTGATCTTTCTCATTCAGCAAGGCTGTGGCATAGGCCAGCGTGTCCTGAGTTGGAAACAGTCCAAGAGAGTGTCAGGGGCCACAGCAATACCTTTATTTATTTTTATTTTTTATATATATGTATTTATTATTTTTTTTAAAGGTGATTCTGAAACAATATAACTGCTGTAGTGAGATAGCTGAGTCACCACAGATAGCTGTGAGCTATTGACTAATGTCATGCAAGGGTTAGTTATTTCGGGAACAACCACAGCGTCTAGGCTTCTCAAGGAAGAACGGTCTTAAATGGACTGGAATATGCTAAAGTTGCCAAAACTAAAGATGCTACCTGAAAAGCAGAAAAGGAAATGAAGCAAGTTTAACGTTGTCTCCCAAGGCTGACACATACCTGTGCTGAAATAGTGCGCTGGAATGTTTTTGCAGTTGATGTTTCATTGGATACGTTACTCTGTGGAGCCCAGTAATGTTCGGACATCTGCGTAAACAGCCAAGAAAGCCACAAAATTGCTGTATGAGTTTTACATCTGTAAAGCCTTGTCCATTTCTGATGGTAGGTGAACTAACAAGTCTGGAACACACTCCCTGCATCCTCTGCCAATGAGGCAGAGATCCGGGGTACAGAGAAGCATGCACTTTTAATGCTGCCAAAACAGAGAGGCTATTGCCCTCAGTTGAAAACCAGCAACCAGCTCCATTTACCTGGTATGTGTGTGCACACATGTATGTGTGCAAGTTACTGGATGCCAGCTGAAGAGCGGTGGAGCCAGGGTTTACATGAGCCAGTAGAAAGGAAAAATGGGTACAGCAGGACTATCCAGACCTGTCAGTTTGCTGTGTTTCAAGAGAAGAGTGGCAACAAGTTGTGCCAGCTGCACTGCAAGCGTCCCACTAATTCTGCTTCCAGCATTCAGCACAGTACTAGTTTACGCATCTGACATCTGCCTGGCAGCAGCTGTCAGGAAAGAAAGGCAGCCTGGAGCTGGCATACTATCGTGTTGTACGTGCAGTGCTGTGAGACCAAGCATGGCCCTGCTCAACTGGAGGCAAAGCTGGGCCAATTCTGCAGAGCTTTAAGTTTTCCAAGTGTCCTTGGGTTTTTAATAAAGATGTGTTGTCCAACCTATGTTAAGTTTAGAGGGAAGAACAAAAACAACACGTGGGAGGAAAAAGCTGTTATCTGTCAACAGCTATGTTTTATGCAAAGCTGCAACGATTCTGTAAGGAATCCACTCATTTACACATTCTCTCGCATCAACACACAGGCAAAGGAAAAACTGCTTTTTTAAAAAAGTGAAACCTTCCAACACAAAATACAGTGGCACTGAAAGCTTCCCATATGGCAAGGAATAATCACTACGATCATTCACACTTGGTTTTACTCACTGTACACACAATCTATGCCTGAAACACGTGGGGCTACTGAAGTTCTTGCATGCATCAGATTTAGCTTCATCCAAACTGTCCTTGTCAAAAATGAAGTAGCTTGTATTTTGTCTTTAGAGTCATCTCAGAGAGCCATATAGAGGACAGAGACTTCATAATTCTCACTGTAAACAAGTGGTAGTTTCTCCACGAAGTCACAACCAGATTTACCTTTTTCTGTAGCCACTGCACAGCCCAACTCCAGTGGTGGGAATTCTCCTTGAAATAATCTTTCGCAGTAGGGCACCTCAGAAATTGAAATGATAATCATTAGTCACAAACAGGGCATTCTGGCAAACAAAAAAAATAATCCAAGGTGTCTTCTCTGTGCTGCTGCCCTCTGCAAGCACTGTTATCACTGCAAACACTGACTAGAACTGTACAGCCCTGCTATTAATTCAATTAGCAAGAGCAGTAATACCTAGTAAAGTTTACACAAAGCAGTCTACCACACAGATTCACGTATTTCAGAACTATGCTTTAATCGGGACACACATCAAGTTCTAAACAAAGAGAATGTAGGAATTACAATATTTCACAAATCTGGGACAGTTTCTGTAAGTTTATCTCTGTCTTAATGCCAGGCTCCTGCTCTACAGAATGTAGCTTTATATAGAGCAATTATCAGTTGTTAAGCGAGAAATCTGTCTTGGGTACTAATCAGTAAAGATTTCACTTCATACTGACCCATGTACTTTGAAGATCTTTGAGCACCACTTGTATCACAGTAACAAAAGATAAAGCTGACCAAAAGTTGAAAGAATAGCAGCCTAAAGAGTCACAGAGGGGCCTAAGGTAGGGATGGGGTTACACTCTGAAACCCATATCACTCACTTCTGAGCCAAGGTAACAAGGAACTTGACACACTGGTAACAACGGCTGCTGTCCACATGGTTGCTGTGGTGCATCAAGGCTGCAGGAGAAACACGTGGGAGCAAAAAACATAATTCAGATTTCTGCGTACCAGCCAGTTTGAAAACATAAAGATGAAGCCAAAATTTCCAGTTAGGTGGTAGAAGTTATTTCTACAGATGTTAAACGCATGAGTATTTGTGTTAATCACAGTGCTGTACTGCTTGCTGGCAGTTTTGAGTACTTCCACAACTCTATTGGATTAAAAATAGATCAAAGTGAAAAGGCAGTAATTCTTTCAAATGTGGTACCTGAATTTTAAACAGTCCTCTCCTAATGCAGTTATTCTTCCCCTATAATCCAGTCTATGTTAGATAATTGCTATGGTTACATCTATCTGAAGGGGAAAAAAAAAAATGTCTGAAACCCCTGTAAACGGACCAGATCACCAGTTTCCACCTGGATCAAATTTGCAAAGCTGGAAGAATGTTTAAAGCTTCTTCACACAAACAAGCATAGCAGAATTCAACAGCCATGAAACTCTTCTATGGGAGATTTGGGCAAAACCCCAGGCCATTCTTACCAGGAAGTTTTCTATACCGTGAATTCCCACATCTTTTAACAAAATTCTTTGACTGAGGAGAAGCACAAAGATTTCCACAGAGCTGCCACAAACAGATCTGCTACTCAAAAGTTGCTCTGTCCATAGCAGTCAGCTAAGAACACTGTAGTGAAACATCTGAAGTTGGTAAATAAGTACTAGGGAACTACAGATTGCCAGTTTTACTACTGTCAAAACACAGATTATTAAAATCACAGCACTTGATGTACTGCAAATTATGCACAAACAACCTACTGAGGGCCACAGAAAACTACTATTTGCTGATTTCTTTTCTTGGAGTAAAACTAAGCCGATGCGATGGATACACCATGGTCCACGTGCAGTGAGACTGGGTGCTGTTCAGTGCTGTTGCAAGGGAACTCCAAGGTAAAACTACAACTTTCACTCCCAAAGCTCACAGCAGTTCTTGAAGCCTTCAACATAAAAATCCAATTGGATAATTACACCTCTTCTGTAGAGGAAAAAAGGTCACGTATGGCCCACATTACAGAACAGAATTGGTCCAAGTGGGAACAATTTACCCAGAAAAATAAAGAAACCACTCAGTTATTCCCTTACACTGCCGCATGTTATCTTTTCCTCTATCAGTCATACATGGGAACTACCAAACAGAAGAGCACTGAAGTATAAAAGAGAAAAAAAGAACAAAGCTTCCTTCTCACAGAAGGAAACAGAACAGAATCTAAAATAACTTAAGGTGAAAGCCACAATCTGAAGCAGCTTCTCATCCAAACAGCTATGAAAGACATGCTCAAGCTGCACTAACTCATCAGAGGTGCTCTTTGAGCACCATGTGGCTACCCCACGTATCTCTTGCACGCAAAACCCCTTCTCCTGATTCATATGTAGCTCTCATCACTTCTGGGACTTTTCTGTTGCTTCTGAATGCTTCAGTAACTTCACTTCAGTAAAGTTTCTGTATCAAATGGAGAGACAATACTTTGTATGAGCAGCAACAATCGGAGCCACCTGTCAGATTAAGAGGCTGTCCTGCAATTAGTAGTATTAGCATCCTTCCATGCTGAACCAGTTTCTTTCAATGGTAATTAGGATGCTTACAAAACAAAAAGATTGGCAATTCCTTGAGATATGTAGGAAATAAAAACTGATTTTTAAGGTTACAGGATTCATAGAGCTACTCTGTTATGTTAATCACCCCCTTCCTCCTCCATACTTCCTGATCTGCTTCTTATTTAAAAGAATTAGTTCTCTTGCCCAACCTCTTGGTTAAGGTTCCTTAATGTCACTTTTTAAGTATGTAAGTACTACTCTTCTCTGGGTTCCTGACTGCTGTTGTGGGAGATAATGAATTTTTCCCAGTTAAATTCCTTTCCAGTTTGCCCTTACTATAGTATTTTAATGCTTATTTTGGATTTCCTTAGAGCGTTTTCTGAGGTGGTGGTGGCTAAATGAAATGTGTCAAGTTGTTTTCCCTGAGAAGTAAAACAGTTTAGAAGGATTAGAAACTAGGACATGGTATGAACCACTGTCAACATAAGGGTCAGTAGGAGACAGGAGTGTTCACCCACTGGCTTACTTGCCTATTAATCCATTTTCAGTTTCAAAGGCAAATTTGATGCGCTCCACTTGTAATGGGTCTTCAATAACCTGTTAGGAAAGAAAAAGATCAGTGTAAGTTGTGTGTGATACCTGAATCTATTCTAAAGAATGTTTTTAACCACCTCAACATGAAAAACAAATGAAACGTGAGGTTTCATATATTACCAGATTATCAAGACAGTAATTTAAAAAGTAATGAAAACTCCAAACTGAAGGATTAAAAGATACATGGATGTTGATGTTACCAGTGCATCCTGACCTTTTTGTTATGCATCGATACAAAACCTATCCTGTACAAGTCTTTACCCTTCACCTACCAGTATCTCATGGAGTAACTGGAATATGTTTTTCAGTTCATGAGGTGGAGCAGTTTCCAGCTGAGTCTGAATGTAAGAAACACAAAGTTACTCAGATAGTAAAATATGCTGATGATGCAAAGAATTACAAGACAGCTTTAGAGATTTTTGAGAATTTGTTGTTTTAAATAGTAAAAGCCTAGAAAACCCCCCAAACCCACCAACACTCCCCTGCAAATCCGACAAACTGTACTGATTGCTCTGCAGATCCCAGTGCCATTATAACCCACAACACACAGTATGACCAAAGCCTAGCAGAAACACCTATGCAAATAGCTTATCTTGATTATCTCTGTACCTTGATGAAGTGTAGCACAGTAAAGGAAAAGTGCTCATTACAAAAGCAGCAGTACACCACCATCTCAATGAGAACTGACAGAGATCCAGTTAGCTCTCGTAACGCATACATCACCTAATGGAAAAGTGCAAACAATTTCACACACAGCCATACAATTATTTTTAAGTAAGTTTGTAATAAAGTGTTAAGTCTTTTCCAGGAAGGGTGCAGCTTCTTCCCCCGCCACCTGCATGGCTCAGTGAGCTGAACCCTTGCCCTCACAGCACTCCATTCAGCTCCTGCTGCCCACCTCCAAGGGTCTGGTCAAGCATGAACCATTAAGTCAGAGCAATTCAAGTTAGCACACCTCCAGCTGACATGGTAACTGACTGCACAGGCACTTGCCAAATGTGTTCAGCTGCCTTTGCCAACTTTGTAAACTCTCAAACCGGACCCCTAAGTTTAGAGATATACTAGAATAAACCAAAAGTGCCTTCTTGCTTAGGCTGAAAACAGTAATCGCATACTCCCCAGCTGCTTTTTAACATTCAGTGTTTCTGGTACAAGGATACTTCAAAGAAATGACATCAGACCAGCTTTTACGTTCAAGCAGGGCAGAATTTAGAAGATACCTCCATTAAGTAGGGTTTTCCCTCAGACAGGAATAACAAGGCTTCCACTTCTTCATGGAGTGTCAAAAGCGGACCTGAAGCAGTGATGCTTAGAGGTGGACGCTGCTTAAAGAGACCAGGAGCTACAACAGCAAATACAAAAACAATCCACTAATAAATGAGTTTGTTCTACACACCTTGAAGACACTGCTGCTCATTTGGCACCATGTAATCTCTAAAGACACTCATCCCAACTAGCTTATAGCTCGTATGGTACCACTCCCAGTAACAATCTTTTGCACACTGAAGTGTCCTTTACTTTAGTGATAACATAGGCAAAGGAACTGCAAGGACAAAGCAAAATGTTCATATTTACTATCAGTATTTTGAGCTTTAGTTTCACTCCCAGTCACTGTTGCACATTCATCATATTCAGAATGTTTATAATTCTTTTACTTTGTGACTTTTAACTGCCTCCAACTTCAGAAACTTTTAACCCTAGACAGAAATCAAGGTATTCTTTTAAAAAGATGACTTAAAGTTGCTCCTTCAGGAAACTGAAGTTCTGAACTTATTCCTTTATTATCTTTATTTGGATATTTCTGCCTCTTGTAAGAAATATCTGGGAGAGTATTTAATTGCTTGTTATTCAGTACATCAGTCTAAATACTCCCCTTCAGACTAGCAAAAGGCATAACAGATCTAAGCAAAGTACAGCCTGACACAGCTTGATTCACATGAGGAAAGATCTTCTAGGCATATGGGGGGCGGGGGAGGAAGACACAATGTTAATATCAACATTTCTACCCACCCCCCTTGCCAAGTACCTGTAATACTATCTGCTTGCCACAGCCTCTTAGTACATTTACAGCAAAATAAAAAATAACCAAACATACATTAACCATTATTGACTTCAATTCAAAGTTACTGTATTTTCCTCACTGTTCTTAAGTTACTCCCAGTCAAAGTAACTGAAACGTAAAGTCACCCAAAAGCAAAAACGCAATTCTTACCAACATTTCTTTGTGAGGAGACGTCAGAGTGCAAAACAAGTAGTGCTACAGTATTGTGAAGATATCCAAACTCACGTGCTTGTGCTGAACTCCACCTGCGATTCTGCTTGACCCAAAGGAGAGATGTAATTAACTTTTGATTGGTTGACTTAGTCAACTTCTGTTAAGTCAAACCAAAGCAATGTCCTTAACTGTCCACCACCACATTCTAATACCTTGAAGCTGATGAAAATTTTGTTATTAACAAAACCACAATGCTCTCTTCTGGCAAAATAGCTATTTCCATGCTAACTACACATAGGTAGACTAAGACTTGCATGAAGTTTACAGAATAAGCCAAGGATTATTATCCTACCACTTGAAAAGTACCTGTCCGTAATTTAAGCATCATTAAAAACATGGAGATAGACAAACTACAGCACAATGCATGCTATGTATACTTCACCTGATTACTCTGCCGATTGGGGCCAAGGATAAAGTTGATCATGTGCCTCAAAGCAGAGTGTCTGAGAAGGAGACTGCTAGCCTTTATACCCTGCTGTTTAGACAACAATAAGAAGTTACATTCCTGTGCAGACAGAGAATCAATGCTCTAGGGAACAAAAGTAAAATGCATGGGCTAAAAAAATATAAAAATTCATCACACAGATCAATAAGAAACACCTCTCAAAGCTGTTTTGTTATACAGAGCACACTTTATAAACCAGCCGAGAATCAGCATATGCTAAGTAAGTGTCATATTAATGAAAAGAATAAAGAATAGGGGAATAAAGAGAAATCATACTGAGGTGAACAGTCCAGTCCAGTCAGTCATTCTGCTTCCTATAGGTCATAAATCCTGAACACTGAATATATATATTTTATTTTTTTAAGAACAACCAAGAACATCCCCACCATAACAGAACCCCAATATTCAGACTTCTGGAAATTACATCTTCAATTGGTATACTTTGCCGGTATATTTTTGTGTGATTTTGTCCTAATCTAGTGTTTAAGGACATCTACTTTTCAAAAACAGAAAAAAAGAATACTCTAATAAAAGTTCTGGAAGAGTTTTAATGTGCCACTTAAACCTCCTATGAATATAGATGACTAGCTGCTTTATTATTGTCCTTCAAAGTTAAAATAGCATGAAAAACCAGCATCTTCTTACCTTCTGTACAAAGTTATTGAATAGCAAAAAGTACTGAGCACAGTTTTTACAGTTTTCAGGTACATCTTTATCCAGCAGAGCAAGTAGCACCTCCAGTAATTGATGTAGCATTTTTAACTGTGAAAAAATTATTAATTTGAATGTAAAGAGTTGGCTACTGCTTTAAAAACAAGTGTTTCACATATCAGAGTTAAGGTATGGTTAACAAAATTGCACGTGTGGTCAGATACGCTTGCTGTGATGACTACCAGTAGCTAACACAGGACTGCAGCTCTCCCATGTTGCTCCCACATATGCTGCATATGTGCAACACGGAAGTAATGAAAGCATTAACATGTAACTTGCTCAAAGAGGACTCAGCAGTTACGTAAGTTTGCAATCTATTTAAAGCAATTCAAATTACTCCTCAGGCTGAACGGATGTTCAAATGTTCCAGTCACCATAGTAATGCAAAACAAACGAGATTAGAAGTAAACTGCCACTCAAGGTCTCATGTTAGTATGCTATCACACTCAGCTATGCAAAAAGCAATGGTAGTGTTTAGTTTGCAAAGCACACTAAGGGTATACACACTGGTATGTAATTTATTACATCTCAGTTAATAGATAGCAACTAACAGCCAAGAGGAAGTAACCAAAAATCAAATGACACTGTAAATGTTCATCTCCCTGCTACTGTATTCAGCTTGTAGGACCCTGTAGAAATCTTTCCTTAAAGCTCTAAATATGACAAACATTAACAGAAGCCTATGCAACATTAGTATCCTCCCTCCACGACACTAGATGAAAAATAACAGATAGATTCCAGAAACGGGATAGAAACAGCCTGCACACACCCCACCCCACCCCGCACTCTGTTGCGCCAAATATTGAAATTTGTTGTAAAAAAATTATTTCAGATTAAACAGACTTGGACATTCAAAAGCATCCAAGGCCCCATTGACAACCTAGAGAAACATGCCAGAACATAGATACCGCTTCTGTCTGAGTTCTCTTAATACAAAATATTTGGTTCAATTACCCCAAGGGAAATAAGTCAAATCTCAAACATTCGACAGTTGACACCTTTTCACAAATTTCCTGCTGGGTTTTCTTAGAATATTAAGATAAACAAAACGTAACAAAGCTGTACTTCCCAACTTGCTTGCCACAATTTGCTAATAGAAAATTAAAGCTCTAAGAAGAACCATACTTATGGTCTCTTTGCAACAAGACAACTCAATTACTACTGCTATACGCTTCTGAGCGAAGAAGGAGAATCAGTGAGAAATTAAGCTGATTTCTGGAATCAGAAAAAGATAACAAATTTTAAGAAAACACTGTTTCTAGCCTATTAAAAGAGCATGTGATACCAGTTTATAAGACAAGCTGAAATTAGGCAGAATTGTTTGTAAGTAATACTTTGAACTTACATTCTGAGAATTACAGCAGCACGTTACCTCCTAGGGCGTGAGCAGACAAGCATTAACCTATTCAGTAAACTAAGAGCTTTGAGCATGATCAAGACAAGACCCTTTCAGTTTATAATTTACAAATCACACAGCACTGTCAGCAAACACAGCAAGAGCCATTAGGTAGAGACAACCCACAGGATCACTGGTGATGAGGTGACACTGACCTTCTCCTGATAAAGCAAGGCACTGTCGAGGGTTTTTTCAAGAATAGTGGCTACAGCAACTCGCACCTCTCTCACACTGCATTCCAGGAGGAAAGTCCTGGAAGATAAAAGGTGAAGCTGCAAAAAGAACTGGAATCAACGTGTACAAAGATAAAGATAAAATTTTCTTTACATTGACACACACCTCTCTGTATCAGAACTCCAATAGAACACCATTTCAAAACACTATTAACTGATCTTGAGCTTTTCAAGAAAAAATACTTCCAGTTTATCTGTCATCTTTGTCAGGTAAGTATTTAACTTACCCCAGACACCTTCACCATGTTCTCCTTTCCCACCACTTGCAGGAGCAACTAGATGTGAACACATTCCAAGGCACTCCATTAGAATTAAACTTCTCTATCCTCCTCCATGTACGCTGCACTATTTTATTAGATTTTCAGAATTACTCAGAAAGCTGCACAATTAGAGAAAACACTAGAAATAAACCCCTAAGTGATTATCTAGACTGTCTGTTTAAAGAATGCGCACAGTCAGCTCTTTGGGAATACATCAGTGTAAGTCAGATCATGTTATTGGGAAGCTTTATCCGCACAGACACAAACCACCCAAGACAGAATTACCAGTACTTACTTTACAAGCTCCCGGCCCTCTGGCCCAACGAAATATTCAACTAACCACTGACAAGCATCAATGCTTTTGGAGAGTAGTGCATCTATGGTGGCAATCCATTCTTCTGTATCAGCCCTTTAACAAAACAGGGACAACTGCCAGTAACGAAAGAGGAAAACCACCTCCAAAACCTAAGCCATTATTTCTTGTCAAATAGGAAGAATTTTTTACTTTAATTGAACATACATTAGATGGCGTAAGACAAAAACACTTCAAGAAATACTACAGAATAACTGGCTGTCTTTAAACCCATTAAAGCCTCTCCATGCCCAATCCACTACCACCGAAATAACGGACAGCTGGCAGAGGCAGCAAACTCAGGTTATACACAACCCTCCTTCCTCTCTCAGATTTCTTTGTCATGGGACTCCAATGCAAAGCAGAAATGTATTGCTACTCCTGCGAATGTCTATGCTACCTGCAGTATTTCAAGGTGCTGTAGGTATGATAAGCATGAAAGCCTCAGAATATGTGGTTACAGCACCCAGAACAAGGCCTTACCTGAGTTTCTTCTTGGTTCGGAGATAGGTTTGGAAGAGGAATTGGACTGCCAGCTGTAAGCTCACCTTTGCCATGCATGGATAATAAGGATGCTTTACCTTAGTCTGAAAGAAACATCAAACTTATTTCACAGCAGAAGTATGCCTGCAATGCATATACTATCTCTTTAAACACATCAACATGTTCTATTCAAGTAATTTACTTCATCTGGGGACACCCCCCCTCCTCAAAGCATTACTTTGTGCTAAAAACAGTGTCCAGTGCCGACTATGCGAGTTAGCAAATATGCTATAACCGGAACAAGTTGGCTGTAAAGCCCACTGTATCTCTGGATTTCAGAAATGTAAGAAATGCCAGTTCTTTTATTACTCCACTCAGAAAAACTTAATTAGTAAACTGTACTTCCAATGAAAGTCTATCAACTTTGAGGTGACTAACACCAACTTTTGGATCTTCCACATAGAGAGGAAATTTTGTCCCTCTAAAGCTCAGTTTGCATTAATGAAAGAGGTGTGCGCGCTATTTCCTAAATTTTACTATGTCACAATGATGTTTCTGCCACTTCTAGAACAGCAGCTGGTGTCTGCTGAGACAGATGTTATCAGCATGAAAAATTATTGGAGTCAATGAATTGCTCATCTAGAAAAGCACAATCACACCAACCCTTCTCTCCCAGTTCTCCTAGTTGTGACCCTTTCTACATAACATACTCCAAACACCCTAAGATTAAAATCTAGGTACTTACAGCATTCAGTGAAGCTAATGACAGAACAAAACTGAAATAGTCACTACTGTATACATCTCTGTTCTTCATAAATTTCAAGTTTTCATCTCTCACCATCTGTAAAAGAAAAGGTGGCCAAAAAAATTAAAATGTTGTCAAAGAACATTTCTCTAACTAAAATTGCATCTTTTATGTAAATATACGTGGTGTTTAAAAAACAGCGTCCCAGTTTCAGCTGGGATAGAGTTAATTTTCCTCCTAGTAGCTGGTACAGTGCTGTGTTTTGGATTTAGTATGAGAATAATGTTGATAGCAACAACTAAGAGCATGAGCGTGTTAAGCAGCACTCACCCTAAGTCAAGGACTTTTCAGTTTCCCACACTTTGCCAGTAAGGAGGGGCACAAGAAGCCAGGAGGGAGCACAGCCAGGACAGCTGACCCCAAGTGGCCAAAGGGATATGTCATACCATAGAATGTCATGCTCAGTCTATAAACTGGGAGGAGCTGGCAGGGAGGGGCTGATCACTGCTGGGGGACTGGCTGGGCATTATGCAGCAGGTGGTGAACAACTGTACTGTGCATCAGTTTTTTTCTTGGGTTTTATTCCTCTCTCTCTTTTTCCTTTTCATTACAACTATTATTATTTTAGTTTATGTCAATTATTAAACTGTTCTTATCTCAACTCACAAATTTTACCTTTTTTCAATTCTCCTCCCAGTCCTACCGGGATGAGGTCGGGGTGTGTGTCAGTAAGCCAGCATCTGTGTGGCACTTGGTTGCTGGCTGGGGTTAAACTACACCAACACTCTGAATCACTACTTCAGTTGAGGGGAAAATACATATAGGAGAGTCAGAAGATTTGCATGAAAGCAGTGATTTTCTTCCAAGGATAATACAAAACAGAAGACAACTGAAGGAGGACTTAATCATTTAGGGAAAAGAAAAAGGAAGAAGTAGTTGATGAATTCTATTTCTTGCTTGCTTTTAATAAAAAAGCCAAGAGGAACATCCTTCAAACCCGAAAGGCTTGCTTAGCAAATTTACATGTACAGAGCAAGAAGCCATGGTATAATTGCAAGCTGCAGCCACCATAATGTACTTAAATGCCAAGCCCTTCTTTTTTCAAATGAGATCTTGCTGAAAGACTCTCCATAAATTCAAGCCAAGTTCTGTTTATTGTAGTAACACAACCCTGGATACAAGAATGCCTAAAGTGACTGTTAATGCCCTGATAGAGCCCACGTGGAGGGCCATACATAGCCTGCACAGTTTATTCTGACTGTGTATGTGATGCAGGCCCTCTTGCAGATGTGCGTATCAGCATGGTGTGCTGTTCAGAAGGCCAAACGCAAGACTGTACCCTCTCCTGTATGGACCAGAGCTGCAGGCGTGCAGACTTGAGACCTTCCTCTTATGACAGCTAGCCAATATCCAGGTTCTACTATCCTCTCACTGCTCTGCCAATGCCATCACACCTCCGTTTTCAGTCCTGACTTGCAAATTTGCCTTCAACATTCAGTTTTCCCCTTTGAGATCATATTCAGTATTATGTAAGCTAACAGACATGAACAGAATTGAAACTGGTTTTGATTTTTCTTACTTCTCCTCCTCCTTCTACATTCTTGTGAACTCAAGAGCTCAAGGATGACTGTAATTTGCCATCGTCTCCATTACTCCTCAAGTGTACTTTAAATGAAGCATCTCCTCTGCTCTTACCTCTCCCTGCTTGCATGCTGACTGCTGCCATATCTCACATTTGACTAATTTGCCTGCAGTTTCTTCAAAGCAAAGAACGATGGGTCAATTTTGTGAGAAGGGACATCAAAACTTAAAATAATGTACCATTGAGCAGCTTGTTAATAACCTTATGTCAGAATCCAGAATTATTTTCTAGCTTTGCGTTCAGTAAGGGAATTACTTCGAGGCCACCTTCAAAGTTACTGTGTTCCTCTTACTACATACTTAAATTTCCTATGAGTAGGATTTAGTTGCCACTTTCAGGGTGCTCTACCTGATATATCCGCACAGGCATCTTCTCTACAAAAAGCCCCTTTTTTTCTCCTTTTCGAACCAGCTTAGTCAATATGGAGAGGCGGTCACTGTTGGGCCTATGGGGTCGAGGTGATGACTGGGGTGAAATTTCTGGTGAAGATGGAGCAGATCTGAAATATATACAAGCTCAAGGTGAATAACGAAATCACATGACAAATCTACAGTTCAAGTTTAAAATACTGGTACAGCCAAGATAACCTTAAGGCAAATTTAGATGATACTCTAAATACCACTTGAGGCTGTCAGTTAGCTTGAACTTCTTACTGCAGCAGAGATGGCAATATGGAAGAGGAAATTATAAAAGCAATAAAAGACTGTTCATTAAGCAGCTTAAAAACCAGACCAACACAACAGATGGGTCAGTATACTCCTTTGTCAAACAGGAACTATTAATTTCTTAGTTCTGAAGATAGGGTCTAGATATGAACATAAGAAAAACTTTTACAGACATAAGAGGAACTTACAATGAGAGGTCCTCGGCTTCCTGACGCACAACACTCACTCGACTTTTCTTTGGTAAGACTGGAGAGTTCTGATCAGACACTCTCTGGTAAAACAGCATATAGGCATTCCAGTAGCGCCGACGCACATCAGGGTAAGGGTTAGCTGATGGGAGAAAAAAACGTTTGATGAAGGCCTTTGAAGTTTTAGTACCTTTTTCATACCTATAGGAAAGTGAAATTGGGTGTGCAAGTAACGTGCACTGTGGCAGTACAAAGTAATCCGTCAGATCAAAATATCAGTCCATGTTAGTGAATAACAAAAACCTGAATTCTAAAATATTTTTGCAAAAAGCCTATGTATTTGAAAAAGATAATTATCAGAATTATGAAACAAGTGAATATTGGTGGAAATGTATTTGGAATTAATTCCTTAAAGCATTGGAAAGTTTAAGTGTATGATGCCACACAATATTCTATGCACAGTCATTTTTACCAGCCAACAGTAAGGTCTGTTTTGTGGTTGGGTTGGTTTTTTTTAAAGAAACTATTTTAACAAGATGCCATTTTACTTTTGAATCTCCTCTGCTACTAAGTCTACAAAGTGAATATGGTTCAGCTAATACTAGGCTGTATATAAGCTGTTATGTCCTTCAGTAAACAGATGACTTTAGGAAAAAACTGCTTCAGAAGGATTAGTAGACAGACCAAGTAACTCGGAGTAGACATAACGGACCGAACTCTACCTCTAATGAGAAGCAGTGTGAAATATAAAGCTACTGAAAATCAGTCTGTACTTCTGCTTACATTGATCATAGACTTTAGGTCTATACTCTCCACCAAAACATTCATATTCCAAGGTTTCATCAGTTAGATCAAATTCTTCAACAACAGTGTCATTAAATTTATACCACTTTCCTTTTCCACATCCCCTGTGATCAAAGCAGAAGAGAAACACAAGAGAAACAAAGTTACTGGATTGTCGAGTGAGAAACCAAACCACCCTGAATATCCTAGAAATGACAACCCTGAACTCGTACTTGTTTTGACAGTAAATAGAAAGCTTAGTTCAAAGTTACATTTTAAAAAAATAAGCTTGATAAAAATGAGTAGCACATCAAGTGCAACTAAGCATCATAGGAAGCCCTCAAACTAGAATACAAGGTATGTAAGAATTGCTGAGACACTTATAATGTGGTGTCCCATATTATTGTGTTACTGTCTTAACACTCACGTCGGGTGTTAAGAAAGGGAAGAGTGCTTCCAACAGAGCTCTGCATGGCTCACCATACCTTCCCAAAACAAGCAGTCTGTAGACTGCTCTCAATCCCCCACGCAAATCTTCTTGGCCATTACCTCCTGTCCTTTATAAAGGAGTAGTAGTGCCCTGCATGTGCCTGGCCACTGTGAACAATCACACCAACAAGCTCATAGTTTTCCGTAGGGGCAACTTTCTTCCTCGGGGAGCCTCCGCCTCCTTGATCTGCATTTCTACCATTGTCCCCCACTTCTGAGGAAGAGTCCTGGCGAGCCATCCCTGACACGGTGTAAGGCTCCATGTTCAGCATCCAGGGAAACTGTTTGAAGAGATATTTCAGATTAACTGAGAGGTTATATTGTGTACGTGTTTAGGGTAATTTTATGAGAATTGTATTAATACTTCCCACATTGGGAACACCAAAGAAAAATATGATGGAACTTCAACTTTTTATCCTTATGACGCAGAAGTTAAATAAACTGTCTTTATGGGGGTTTTTGTTCTTGCTTTCTGAAAGGACCCTGAGAATGTTGCAGACAAGAAAAACTCTAAGGAAAAATACTTATTTTCTGTAGCATCATCATGTGGTAAGTTTACCACATAATCAAAACCACTGCATCAAAACATGGAGAAAAGAAGGAAGAATGAATATGAAGAGTGAGAATCCACACCATGAAGAAGCAGGGGGGAGGGTGCCACAGAAAAGTTTTCTTACCCTTATTTGTTCATCATATTTAATAGAACGTCCGCTCTCCCAATCAAAGCCAAATCTCATCAGGTGAATCACCAGCAGGCTAGGCAAGACCTTAATGCATGTGCGCTTCACTGTAGTTCTCTTAAAAAGGAAAAAAAGAGTATCACCTCTACCTATATACCTCAAGCATTCTGTAGTATTCTTCTACAGATGCACAATGCCAGCCACCTCGAACTGAGGCACAATACAGCCACGGGAGGCAGGACAACCACAGGATGACTATAATACATACAGACAGGGCATTATTACAGGTATTACACAGTTTATGCCATGGGCTGGTACGTAACAACATTTTACCATCCTGCCATCCCCTCTAAATACGCAGTCTACAATATGAGTTTCAGGGAATAAAGAATGCTATCTACATGGATTTAACCTTTTGATTAAATCTTCAGAATAGAAAGAGTAAGCAGTATCTAAGTATGGCTTCTATGACCATGTAGCGCTTAAGAAAATACCAAGCTGTAGCTGAATCTTCAAGAACCCATACCTTTTCTTTGCACTTTTCACAGTAGTATGCATTGCTTCCTTCCAGCACTTCGCCTCTAACAAACTGATCCAATGATATTTCCAGACTTTGACATGATGTCACACCTAGGTTGAGAGCCATGAAGGCTTCCTCGCGCTCATACCTAAATTCAAGCAGAAAAATAGTCAAGGCATTGATGGAGCAGCACCTACCCAACTTGCACTAACAAGATGTATGCACAGGAAAGAATACTGCATTTGCCCCATAGCTATCCATAGCTGTGAGGCTCACAAAGGCACGTCTCTACCTTGTGCTATTTTGACCTACATATTTTAACAGTAATGGGAGCACATAACTTGGTAACTGACGCACTAAATTCAACATTACCTGTGAGGACAGTCCTTGCAGATCTTCTGATCAGAGAAGATTCCTTGAAAAGTATTCTTAAATATTTGGTCTCTTCCTATTTTCTGTTGAAGATACATTTAGACATCAGGTGGATATATTACAGAGCAAAAGACTAAGAAAACAATAGGGATTTTAAACTTCTGAACGCTATATAGATTATAAAATATGTTGAATGGCTCTCTGCCTTTTTTTCTGAAGAACAAAGGAGAAAGAGAGAAAAGGTACCAAGGAGATGCATATAACCAAGGGAAGAAATCCCTGAGGTTTTTACCTTGAGGTATTCATCCATTTGATCTATAAGACTGGTGAAGAACTCATAAGCATCCTGTTGCTCTCTAACATAAAGTTCCTTATTCCACATCTTGAAAATCTGTATAAAGTATAAAAATATATAAAAAGGTGGTTGTTCCATATACCTAAAGATAGTGATTTTTTTTAAAAAAAGTGTGTTATTTTTACATGTTTTTATTTTCTGAAGTAGAACTTTATCTCTAGAAATTCTGCAATGAGAAAAGGCTGAATAAGTGATTACTTGTTAAGGAGGAACGCAACATATTCTAAACAAAAAGATCTAATACCTTCCAGAAGTTCTCAGGTACATAATACTGTAGCTTGCTTTCCATCAAATGACCAAAAAGAGACTGAACTTGATAGAACACGTTGTCATCTGGATTGTCTGTATCATCATCAATGGAAAGCAAGGCCTGGAAGGAAACAAATAACCGTATTAAATTGGTTCTTGGCAAAATTACTTCTGTAAGTTGTTATGACACACAGCACAGCGACTTATAAATTATGTATTTATGCACACACACATGTATACGGTTGTTGGGTTTGTGTTTGTTTTTTTTAAAAACAATTAATTTACAAATGCTGCTGAGATGAACTTGCAGTTCAGGTGACAGACTTTACTGGACGTTGAACCAATTACCTCTGGGAGACCAGGCTGCATATATAGTTGCTGGAAGACGGCATTCATGTAACAAGTAGCACCACCGTTCTTCAGTCCCACAAATCCTGAAACGGAGCGACTATCCACTGGTGGAAGATACTAGAATGAAAAACACATTTTTTTTTTGTCCCAGTAAGTTATAAAAAGCATAAGACTCCAACAACATACCATAGTTTTCATAATCACCTTTATATAAGCTGTTCAGAGCAATTTAATGAAAACCTAGGAATATAAATTCTGAAAGATCGTAACAGTGCTGTATTTGGTCATTTAGACATGTATCTAAATAAAATAGGTGATATTTAGGAAATAATTCTTTCTTATCCAGATAATAACTGACAAAGTGGAGTATTTGCTTTGAGGAACATCTAATGGGTCTGCATTTACTCTTATCAGCTTTTTGTCTTTTAAATTGAAGACCTTGGAAATTCCATGAATGGAGCCATTAAGTAGATCACACACAGTACTCCAAACCACACTCATGCGAATAAAAAAAGGGTTTTTGCTTACATCAAACTCCTTGGTAAGTGCAGGGTCACACTGGTGATGCATAGAAAGCAGCTCTTTTGTAATAAGCTGGAGATTGGAAGGTGAGCTATCAGCCAGCATTACTAACACTTCATAAGCAGCTAATCGGCTATCGGCTGTACTGCACCTGAAAAGAAAATCACATTCAAGATCTATTTTGTGGATGACTCAATTATTTCTAATTCCATAAAGCCATATTACTTGGAACAAGTGACAATTAACGTGCAAAAGGAACATTCCTGAGAGACTGCAGAGTGCTATTTTTATTTTCTTGGGGAAGGAGAACGGGGAAGAATCAAATCAGAAAAAGCAGCATCAGGAACACTCCTTTAAAATAAGCCTCCCTTACTGACATGGAGACAGTTTTTAATATTCAGTAGCAAGGAAGAGTAGGTGCCCTAAAAAGGAGAGACAGAATTGGTTGTATGGCTGAGGACAATCAGACAGATAGTCTCTATCACTGTAACACTGATGGAGACACAATGACTTATTTACAGGGAGAAAAGTTTTGAAAGAGATAACATACTTGCTACAAGAGATGACCTTAGACCTAAGCTGGGCTAGACCGGTACAGAACACTCCTACTTAGCTCTTTTCAGTGGATCAAACACACCAGCCTTTTCTTCTAAAGGCCAAAGAAAAGGCTTTATTTACTTTAAGCAAACAAAAGAGCATGCTTGAACTGCAGTAGAGCAAAGCTGGAGCAAAACACGAAGGTGTAGCAAGTCCCATTCAGTTCAGGCATTGCTAAATGCTCCACTGGAACCTTCTTCAGGGCTTGTGGAAAGGCAGTGCAGATATGACTGATCCAGCTCTTAACACCAACAGGTCAGTGTGATGTAAGCAATCCAGCTACAGCAGCACAGAACTCCACATAAGCTAATTTATCCACCCCTTCAGATATTGTAAAGGCAACAGAAGGCAGGCGTGACACAAAAGAGAAAGCCCACTCCTTTTCCCCCCATTTGATATATTCTGTGCTATTATCAACTCTCTCAGGTACAAGGAGACTGGCTCAGCATTAGCTTTTTACAAAACAGTTCTTTTGAAGGGGGAAAAATAGCAGCAGAACTTTTGCAATTCTCATTTACAAGGGGCTTGGAAAGTTCACTTCCTGGTCATGCTCCAACTTCAGCCATTTAGCCAACTTCCCAAGCAATGAAGAGCTAAAGGAGTACTCTTTGGACTCGTGAAGCCAGCACTCAGTTGTGCTTGCAGTTCATCAGTGATCTAACAAAGCACAGACTTTGGAAGTACAGAAAAGCAAAGATTCTGGGTCACACAAAAACTTAGAAAAACGCTGTTTGGGCACTTATGTAGGAAATGTAGAGAACTGGAGAAATGCGCCAACATTGGTATTAAAGCCTAGTAACTGTAGTCCCAGTGTGACATTTGCATTCATGAGAACATAAACAAAAAACCACAATTTTTACTTTGGATGAAAGTCTTGCTGACTGATTGCAGCACTGCCTGCTGGAGAATGGCTATTCAGAATAATCCTGGATGCTCGGAAGAGGAAATCATCCAGCAATGGCTTAATCAAAGATGAACCTGTAACACAGTAATCCACATCTACTGTTAAATACTTACATTATCACTGCAAACATCAAAAGGTGTTCCATAACAGCAAAATCACTTCATAGCACCATATCAACAAAACCCACATTCAAATATTTCATCACATGTCAAAGGTACAACAAACATACTGCCAAAATTACTCCTTATAGCTCTGTATCACTTCTACACATGGATTATGTCTTCGTACATACTGTCTACTGATCAAGTCCTCTGTTACTGCTATGAAGAATTCACACTTGTCTAGCCATTTTTGAGTAAAAAGGAACACTTACCAACCATTTCCTTCTCTGCCCCACAAAGTGAAAGGAGAGTTTTGATAAGCCTCAAGTGTCCTGCTAACAGGATGTTATCAGCTTCACTGGTCTCACACTCAGCTGTACGGTTGGGTTCAAAATTATCTAGCCAGGTGATCTCATCTTCTAACATGGCAGCTGGGCTTATGTTTAGCTGTTCCATTTCCGATGCTGCAAGAGAAAAAGAAAACCCAGAAAAATGAACAGCTCTATCAATATAGACTATAAATACAAAGAATTTCGAAAAGTTTGGTAGTAGTCTAGTTTCTCCCGCAATGTGTACAAAGTATACCTTCCACAAAGGAACTCAAGTTCCCTTTCCAAAAGGAGTGAGCTGCCTTGCTGTTACTCAACGCCAAGAACAGTCCATGCCAGGCATTAACACAGGACAGCCAGCACACTGGCAGGTCACATCGAGTTCATGGTGTGGTAACCCCTCTGTGAAGGCAATCCTACATCTTGTCTATGGAAGGAAGACATGCTTGGAAGCTGCAATCAGAATGACATTTGTGCCTGTACATACTTACATGTGAGGTCATCCAATAACTGACATCTCAGGTCAAAATACTCTGTACACTGGGATAAAAGTCTGAAACAGGTACAAACAGAAGAAAGGTTTAATTTAAAATCAGAAACTTCTTTCTAAGCTGTTGCCTTTAAGGCCTGTGTGCTCTGTCCATCTAATGCAAAGTAGCTATCCAGGTATCCTTCTGCATGTACTCACTGCAAGTTTTAAAACAAATTCCTTCCCCACAGCTACTTCTGAATGTTATGAATGACATTTAATCCTGCCTTCTTCCTTCACCTCATAACGATTTCAGTCAATTGTCAACCAACAATAAAACTATGTGTTTTAACTTCTCAGTTACTCCTCTATTTAGATTCCTCTAGAAATTGCTCCTTAAAGTTACTGTCAAATTCAACAACCTTTGGCCAGTTAAGGACAAGTTAACAGGACTGACACCTAACAGTCTTTATAGGTGTAATGGGCAACACAAGCAACAAGAAATCAGGTGAAGCCATGGGTCCAGACACTACTGACAAGGCTGGAGCCTTTAGCATTGGTTTCTGATCTGGATCTATGCAATGCTATCAAGTAAATTCAACGTTACTGTCATACATCCCATTGCCTCTATGTCTCATGCAGGATTCCAGCCAGGAACTGACTACCATGACCACATCCTAGAAAGAGCAGGTCTACTTAGCAATTCTTGCCTCCCAAATGGGAAGTCAATTAAGGTGAACTGTAAGAGTTCACAGAGGAAGAGTTGTACCTTGAGAACTCAGCTTTATTTCCCTTCAGTTTACATATTTCCAAAATCATCGGGGGCGTGACAGGGATGGTCTACTTTTGACAGACTTGCAAAGTCCTAAACCCTTGTGCCTCAGAGCTTCCACAGCACTACTCCAAAAATGTGACAGATTTGCTTCCTCAACACACACACATCTGACTTACCTCTGGTTGATTCCTCTCATGATGCTGGTTGGTGACCAAAGAGGCAGCTGGGCATGAAGAACAACAGTCAGGAGAAACTGGTTGGGCTTTTGTACATCTGGGTGGGCTGATGTGTCTGTCTGACTAAGGGTGTACAACTGGTCACAGGCAACACGACGAATCTGAAAGCGTCATTTGTCAAACATTAGCAATTGCTCAAAGGTTGCAAAAAAATACATTTCTGTTTTGCTAGAAATCTGACAGAAAATAAAGACATTGAAAAGCTTGTGTAAACCAGACCATGAGCTCTGCACCCACCAGCTAGGTTTTCTCTATTTATAGGGATTTAGCAATCCACTTTCATCCCTGAGCTAAAAGCTCTGATGCTTTATTAAACAGAGATTATAAATTCAGATAAGGAAGAAAAGATGCAATGACTTAATGTAAAATATATGAGATGCGATGAAATGAAGTAAATGTGACTTGAAAATCTCTAGATTTTAGAATATCCAGAATAATCTTAAATCAGAAAGAATGAATTTTAGGAGCGTTCTGATCTTCAAGTTCAGAAGAGTCCATTAAATCTTACCTAGATCTTTCGAGATTAAAGTTATTTGGAACTTTCCCTAAAGTACATTTTTACAGGATGTGTCTCACCAAAATGACAGTATTTTCTTTAGACTAGCCACAGCAGTGTCCTACGTGCCTCATGGATTAAACGACCCTAAAGAATGTAATACTTCAGCATTTTCTATCAACACATCACTAGAAACTGGCATTACTAACAATTATACAAAGGTTATTTGTTCAAATACAAAAACTTGGGGGAATATTTGTAATGAATAATTTTTACCTTCAGACCGTATCAAATGATCATAGTGTACACATTTCAGAAACACAACATTTAAGAAGTTTACAGAGAAACACCCTCACCTCAGCACTTGGTGATCCAAGTAGTATGTCAATGATGAAATCAGCAACACAAGGCAAATTGTAAAAAGATCCTAGAACAGAAGAGTACCAGGCTATTTTTTAAAAAAATAATTTAAAATCAATCAGTTACAGTCTTGCACTAAAATACCATAGGACCTAGAGGACATCCCCCTATCAATGCTGAAAAGTGGTAGCGGCTATCTGTGTATTTCCCATCTCCTCTTCTCCCCAGAGACTGGCATCACGTTGTAACAGCATTTTTCTTCGCCTTCCACCACCATCACCAATGTTTACACACCCTGTACACAAAGGTTCAAGTACTAAACACTTGCTATGCAAACAGCAGCACTTACAGAATTACCTACTTCAAAGCCAGTGCAAATATTTAATATACTGGTAGGAAGTCAGCTTTCCCAAAACGTTTCACCAAGGCACACCACTACATGCCTTGTTTCATGCCACACACACCCCCACCCCGCCCCCCGCCTCAATTTTTAGCGAAATTTTGTGGTTTTAATTTTACCTGTCTCATCTGACAGCGCTACAAGTTTCTTGTGATTTTTTGTACTTGTGTGCCTCCAAAAGCCTTCCCCCACCTTACTTATATTCCAAATAGTGAGTAATCCAATTCTATTTCATACCTAGTTGCTGACTGCGTAGCTGAAGGCAGGTTACTAAGAGAGACAAGGCTTCTCCAGCAATCAGAGCATCTTTGGTGGATACGGACTGCTGTCTGACACAGATACCAGCATGCAGCGCAGTCGGCTCTCCTTCACTTCCTGAACTGCAATTACTCCCTGCATTAAGAAATGAACAAGTGCTGTAATCCATTATATTTTTCAGATGTTTTCAGCTTCTGGTCAGCTCTCTGCAATTCAAAAAAAAACTTCTTCAAATGCCATATGGATTACAGCATTTTGCTCAGATTTGTGTAATGCAATCATATAATGTGCTGAGCTGGAAGAGACCCAAGAGGTTCATTGAGCCCAACTCCAATGAATTTAGCTTCAAGCTTCAAAGCGTTCAATTAAGAATAAAACAAACGCTTTCTTTAGACTGGTTTAGAGACATAGTTAACCTACCTGAGCTGCTAAGTCTGTTTCGAATCCCAGCAGGAAATAAACTGTTGCTCTCTTTTATCGGCTGACTACTTCCCACGAGGTCCAGTCGTCCTGCAGCAGCAGCCCAAGAGAGTCGCATAAAGCAAGCCACTGTGGAAGTGAAATCATTCACCTCCATAGTCTGAAGGAACAAAAACCAGCAGTTACTTCTGTGATATTCAACAGCCTTTGTTAATCATAGGGATAAGAGGAATTTATCTTCAGGATCGCGTCAAACTGACGTTTGGATTTGTTCTCCCCTCTCTTCTCTAAGCAGGCTCAAGGATACAAGAGTCTGTCTGTTCCCAAGAACAGATCAGTGTTGCTCCCTTAATAGGAAATTCTCCACTAAGATAGACACCCTTTTTGCCTATCTGGACTTAAGCACACCGATTTCAATCGTATTGATCCATCGATCCACTGCCCAAGAACCTAACACAGCATACATGTTAGATTAACCATGAATTTCCTTTCAAGTGGACTCAACTTTCCAATGGGTTGAGTTCTTGTCGATTAGATTGTTTTAGTAAATACCCAGTCTCAGATTCGTTACACTGACATACCTATAAAGGGGAAAAATAGCATTCTCTTAAAGTATTGAAAACAAAAATGTCCTTTCTTCCCAGGGTACTATCAAGCAAATTTAATTTTTAATGAGTTACTTGAAACAAAAAACTTGCCCAAGATTTCTAATTCAAAGAAATACAGACTATAAGCCACAAGTTCAAGCAGGAACGTTCTTTCTATTCCCAGAAAATTAACAAGAGTAAGATCTTAGAGTTAAGTGTGACTGACAATAAATTTCAAGTAAGATTTCTGTGTAGAGCTATTTCTGGTAAGCGCTTTTGGGGTACTGCTTCCCTCTGTACTGCCAAAATAATTTTTGAGACTATGTTAAAATTCAGATCAAAGTTGGGAAGACTGATGGTCAGGATCTTCAGAGGCTTTTAAATGGAGCTTGGGCAAGAACCTGTATAAAAAGACTTTTGATTAAAAACCCAGGAGTTATACAGCTGTCACTGGAGACGTCACCACTACATCACCACAAATCATCAAATGCTTCCTTACTTGTATGGCAACTCTTGCTGCTGGTATGATTTCTTCTACCCTAATGGAGGATCTATCAGATACAGAGAGCTGTCGGTAGGATGACTTCTCAGGTGTTCCACAAATGGACATCTGCCTACTTGCTTGCCGGCTGACATTACGGAAGGGGCGCGAAGACAATGCTTCTACCCCATCTTTAATGAAATCCTCATCCAGTAAGGTAGGCATTGTCTGGCCAACAAGCAAGAACCTACATTCACAGAGCAAAAATATCAGGCTTATATTTGAAAGTTCACAGCAAGTGAATGAAACATAACTCGAAGTACCAATTAATCTGAAATACTACAAACCACACTCTAAAAGCAAGGAAAGCAGCACTTTCTCTAATGAAAGGCAATTACATACCTTGCAAGTTGTAGGCAGATGGAATAGACTCCCTGTCTTGTTTCATAGTCTACTTCTGATGGGATGGAATCTCTCTGCATCACATTCACCACCAAGCTTAAAAACAAATCAATAAGACTGTTTGAAAATGCTTTACATTAGGAGAGAGATGCAATTAATTTATTTCTGTCCTCCCCTCCTCCTATTCAGCCAGCAGAGTGTCAGTTAAAACTGCCAAACTGGCATCTTTGGAGACTAACATCCCCGTTTTCCCCTCCTACATCTACAGATGGAAGCTTTCTTCTGTTCCTGTTGGAAAATGCTTCAAGGTCTATGGGGCGAGGTGGCTGTGGACAGAATTTTTAAGAGCAACACGTACTTGGTAAATCTGACACAGCACAAGCAGTATTGCCAGGTCTTCCGAACCACTCACACTGTGCCTCAACTCGTACCTGAAGGGTCTGAATTTTGGAAACTGTAAAATTTAATATGGTTCCCACTGCACGATCTATGCTTTGACTGCTTAAAATATCCATTGGTATCTGTGCAGGACATCGTGTAATGCATACACTTGCAAATTTGAACTGAAACACTTAAATGCTAACTGTTCAAGCATCAGCTACCTTAGTAAAAGCTACACTACACATCTTATCTGTGCCTAACTATTTTGGGGTTTAACAAGTACTCTGTTACAGTACTATGGTAGTGTCCTGGTTTCAGCTGGGATGGAGTTAATTACCTTCTTAGGAGCTAGTACAGTGCTGTGTTTTGGCTTTGATGTGAGACTTTTCAGTTCCTCAGGCCTTGCTAGCAAAAAGGCTGGAGGGGCAGAAGGAATTGGGAAGGGACACAGCCAGGCCAGCTGACCCAAACTAGCCAAAGAGCTATTCCATACCATGGGACGGCACGCCTGGTATATATACCTGGGGTTGGCTGGGGTGGGCAGATGGTTGCTCAGGGACTGGCTTGGCATCGTCAGTGAGTGGTGAGCAGTTGCATTGTGCACCACATGTTCCTTTCTTCCTCTCCCTCTGGGTGTTATTCTCTCCCTTCCCCTTTTCATTGTAACTGTTATTGTCATCATTATTATTGCTCTTTCATTTTTTTTTATTTCAACTATTAAATTGTTCTTATCTCAACCCTTGAGTTCAACCCTTTCCAATTCTCCTCCTCATCCCTCTGTGTGAGGGGGGAGCGAGTGAGCAGCTAGGTGGTACTTCATTACCAGCTGAGGTTAAACCACGACAGGTAGCTACAGTAGCTTTTCAGACACTGGAAAATGAACACACAGCTTTGGGTGGATGTTTTTTCTCTGAAAAGGAAGCTGATAGGTGTGCTAGTGTGCTACAGTGTGGAAATCAGAAACTACACAGAACTGCTAACTAAATGAAACGTTAAATATATTGAGTCAAGATTGACATCTAACCTCAAACCTCCTGCTCTGAGGAAGTTTTCACAGAAAGACTTGGCACAGTTTCTTGCCATTTCATCATCTGCAGTTGGCATCAGCTTGGAGCTCAGTACCTAAGATAAATAAATAAATAAACAAGCATGCATACACACACTCCCCTTAGTATTCTTTACCTGCTAAAGGTTAAAAGCAAAACAGAAAAAAGATCCAATACAAATGAAGCAACTACCAGTACACTTATGCAAAGCTGTAGGCAGTAAAGAGAAATTGCATTAAAAATATTCAGGACAACTATGGCTATGACAGATACTTATTCTGTATCAAAGGGCATTTTTTTTTTCATTGCAGTTACTTGTTAAGGGAAAGGATAAAGTACAAACTCTAGCACATGCAATGTTGTTTTCAGGCTCAGTTGGTGCTCCTTGAGAGCCCAAATCATTCCCCTTTCCAGATTTTCAATTGACAGTATGCCACAGAACACCCTACAGATGGCTGGCTTATTGATTCATGCCTTCTGAAACATAACCATATTGCCATTATTGTTTGGGGGTTTTTTTGTAAAAGATGGTCCAGGTAATTCTGCAGGCCTTATGAACATCACCACTGTATCGTTCCTCCTGTTGCAAATCAGCACTAAACTGCACAGGATGCAATTACGCTCAGAAACATGGCCAAAAGGAAGTCTGTGGTCAGATCTCATGTCAGTTTATCATCAATTTCACTTCATTTTACATGAAGAACACCCAAAACAACACCCAAACAAACAAAAAAACCCCAGCTCCTCCCAAAACCTCAGAAAACCTCCAGAAGTTATTTATGTTCTTGAAAAGTCTCTTCAGCATGTACAGACAGCTGCACGTGGGAAAACAAAGCACATCTGTTCCAGGTTCACAGGTCAGAACAATGGTTTACAGAGTTCCAGGCATGAAATCTTATCGCAACACTGCATGATATAACCCTGAACACCTGCAACGTTTAATTTTCATCTCTTTGATATGCTCTGCAAATTTCCTGTGCATCTTTTTTCAGAGAGCAGTTCAGACTGGTTGCCATATTTCCAACAGATCACCAGTGGAGGGGATAAAAGATTAAAAAAAAAAAAAAAGAGAGAGAGAGAGAAAAGTACATCATCCTTTTCTTGACTGAAGTCATCTTACAATTGGCTTGACTGGATTTGAGGAACAAGTCCACTCATATAATCTACACATCTAATCCAATTTACTGCTTCTCATCCCTTGCCAGAAAAGCAAGCAATTTATTACTTGCTTTTATTATTTTCTCTGGCATGGAAGCAGCAGATAACTGTCTCGTCATGCTGTAATATAACCTGCCAGTTCAACAAGATACCCTTGCTGTGATATGCTAAACCATTTGCTTTCGGTTGTAGAACTTGTCAACACAATTCAAAGCTATCATCAAATACCTTTCATTCCAGCTGTACAGAAAAGGGGGGAATCCTAACGCTGCAGTATGACAACAGTATAGGAAGATAAAGAGCTAACATCAGACTGCAGAAACCCAAAGGAAAGCAACTACAAGAAAATTCCTACAGTGATCTTGGCACACACCAGGAATGAAAGAGAACAACTTTGTCCACTGCTTTTGAATCTGCTGCCAACCGGTCCTCCAACTTCAGGTTGTTCAAACCATACTTGTCATGGGACGTTATACACAGTGGGGGGCCCTCAAGCAGAATGAGAAACTGTCCAGCCTCCAAGAGCATGCAGATTAGTGCCTTAACAACAACACCAGCTAAACTCCCTTAAACTCTTTAAAATCCATGCACTGAATGCTTGGAAAGAACCTTTTTCCAGGGTCCAATCCAGTGTTTGGCTGAAGAACTTACTCATGACAATACTTAGAGGTTAAAAAAAAACATGTGTGTGTTCCACTCACTTCACATACACAGCTAAACAGGCCAGAAGCTGCTGCATAAAAGGCCTGCACATCTGGATAGTAAAAGTTCTTCACAGCTGAATGCTTTTCAAAAATATTCCTCCTTAGCCTCTACAGACAGAATATAGTAGACTTATACAGAAGGGAAGTTAGCATTCTTTTTCCTTCAAATTGAATTAAGCAAACCCAATCAAACTGAACAACAGCGCCCATTCATTTTTAAGAGCTGTGTGTGTGTGTATATACACACACACACACAAACACACACACTAAAAATCACATATTCAGAGTTTCTGGAGATTCAAGCTGGAATTTTACCTAAACAGTAATGACTTTTATGTTTCTTTGCTCCTCTTGACTTACTTCAGAATACTACTTCCACCTTGCAAATCACAAAAAGAGGGACCTGACTTCACAGTAAAGTCTCTAAAGGGGAACTTTTAACCCCTTTCATTCTGTGTAAAATTTATCACATACACAAAAGTAGACTATGACATGACATTTGCATTTTCCGTAATGACCCTACCCAAGAAATTTAGAACCACTTAAACCTTAGTGCTCAGAAGCACAAGTAAAAAGTGATTTGTTTTCTTACCTCTAAATTGTAGAGCACTCTGAAGGTCGACATGCCTGGAGCAAAAGACCTGAAAAGACTTTCTAATATTGAACTAGCACTGGGCTGATGTTGGTGCTTTGAAGACAACGACGGTGATTTTGAAGACTGAGAACTTGATTCTGATAGCAGTGTTTTCTAGGAGAAAAAGTCACAGAAGAATTATTTTGAGATTACTGCATTTTGTTGTAATTGGCAATACATTTCCTAAAATCCCTGTAATAACCCCCTCACCTCCAGCTGCCTGGAAACGAGTCAATAATCTTTAACACGTGCATTATTTGCAGTAGAATTTCAAACCCCTCATTTAATCTGACAAGGAATTTAAGAATCCTGGTAGTAAAGTTAAGCTCATCAAGATCAGTTATTTTTTAATCCATACCTTTCTTCCTAGGGAATCAAGCTGATCAAGAGCCTCCTGAATAGCTGGGTCAGTGGGAATCAAGAGCAGAAGTTTCCTCACTCGCAGCGTTATTCTGAAAAGTTATCAGAAGTTACTTATGCAAAAATAGGGCTCAGCCACACTGTGGCCCGGTGGGTGCCTACACACTGCAAAATAAGTAGCTGTTCACACTTGACAGTGCGAGCATTTCTTCAATATTCAATAACCATTTAGTCTGCTTACCTTGGCTCCTCTAGATTGGCAAGCTGGTAAAGCATATCAAACACATTACACACGAGAGCCATGACTACTCCAGGGAGGGATTTCTCCTGAGAATTAAGCAGAAATACAAAGGTCTTTTTTCCCCCCTCTCTGTTGCAAGTAACTGACAAGAGCTCTTCACTGAAGCAACTGACCCAGACGCCAGTAGAAATCCCAACCTACTTTCTACACTGAGACAAGATTTGAATTTTTACATTTTTATCCATTTTTGAAGTCAACTGTTAGTTAGGGTTGACCAGTCTGAACATGCTAGCTGATGCTCCTTAGTTTATTTTCACCCTGCAACTTTATTAATAGTGGAAATCTGGAAACTTCTCCTCCCAACAAATATACAATCTCAAAATTAAATCATATGGGTCTTGTTTGTTTAAAAGACACTGTAGAGATTCATAAACACCAAGCAGGCTACAACAGGTCACAGAAAACAGATTTTGAAGTCCAAGCTGCATGCATAAGGCAATTGTGTATTTAAATGTTTTGTTTCAATTGCAATTTGAAAGCAAAACCAGACTAGTAAAGACTGGACACTTGAACATGTGAACAGCTTCTGTCTCATCTTACTGTAACTCTTCCAACCCCAGTTGTGAATCCCCCAACTATGTCCCCTCCAGGAAAAATCCGAGGGAAGGTTTCAGGCTATTATGCTGTACCTGTTCCATTGCATAGGATGAGCTAAATACACTGCCACTGTTGCTGGAACTGGTTGAGGAATCTGCAGAGCTCCCTGACGGAGTCCCACTTCCTGATGTTTTTACTGTAAGGACTTGTTCATCAGAGAAACCCAGCTGGTGCAGTAGTTTCTGATCTTTATTTACAGTTAGCTGCAAGAAAATATTTATCGTTTAGTTGAAGAAAAGAGACTGAACGTCATAAAGAATCAGAATCCCTTGTAGTTCACATACCAGGCTATCATTGGCAAATATCTGTATATTATCCACAGGTGAATTCAACATCTTTGCTATTTTCCACCTGACGCTTCCTACAGTTTCATTGCTATGAGCCTGTAAAATTAAACAACACTAATTCAGTAAGTCTGCTCGAGCAGTAAATTCCAAGAGAACAAAAGAAAAATCTTCCATTAAAGTCTTCCTGCGCCTCTGCATAGGGCGGTAAAGTTATTGTCCACAAAAGAGACTGACAGGGTAGGACAGCAGTAGAAATGCTCCATCACCAACAATAAGCAAACAACTTATTTTTCCTACCCTTGAATGATGACCAAAACAAATTTAGTCTACAGACACTTCCATTACAGTAGCCTTATACAGATATTTAACATTTTCAAATAGAGTTTGCAAGCTGACTGAAGCTCTTCAAACCAGCTTCCTCTGTCCAGTCCAGGCATTAAAAAAACCAAGAGTATCTATGTGATCAACACCTCATGACAGGCATAACCTGTGCACACATACCTCTATGGTGAAGGTATCTTTGGTAGACTCATATGTAACATTAAGCGTTAAAAGATGTCCATGGAAAGAGGCACCATGAGGTAGAATAGTTCGAGGAACAGAGTAAAGGTCCTACAGGAAGAAAAGGATAACAGTAAATACCACCCTTGAAAACAAAGACATTCCTGTAACGGCACATAACAAAGTTAATAGAGTTGCATAGGTTTAAATAACTTTTCATAATATTGAAAGTTGTGTTCTTAGCCTTGCCTAGCAAGAAATTACATCTCTTACCTCTATTGTTATCACATAACGCTCTGCCAACAGCAGCAGCCTCTCAATTATTACAAGTTTAGTTGACCTGGAGATAAACATCAAAAACAAGAATAACTTGTCTTAGATTCATTTTCAACGCCCATGGGTAACTACCATGAATTAGCTGCTTTCAAATATAACTCCTTAAACTTGGAGTTAATTCAGTTGAAATTAACTAGGAAAACAGGCCAAGAAGCTTGCATTATACTGCTTGAGATGTAGCCAGCTTCAGAAGCAGCTTCATGTTTCTAAAGGTCACACCTTGTGCTCATATATTTAAGCTACATGCATTTAGGTATGCATATGTTAAGCTAGAAGATGAAAAACCATCCTTTTCTCTCCCAGTTAAAATAAAAACAAATAAACCCCACTGCCCCAGAAATATAACATGACTAACAGGCTGGTAATAGTCTGTGGGCTTTTTTTGTGGGTTTTTGGTTGGTTGGTTGGCTTTGGTGGGGTCAGAGGGGGGTGTTGGTTTCTTTTTAGGTGGTGTTTTTTTGTGGGGGTATTTTTGGCCTTTTTTTTTTTTTTTTTTTTTTTCTCTCTGAAAACACAGGTTTTTCAAAGTCTCTTTGGAACTCAAATTGCATTGTAATTGGAAGATTCCACTGAGAAACCACCAGAATACACAACTACCAATACTGACAATTTTAATTAGCACTCAAAATCACGTGGGAAGCAGCTGGGAGCAAATGTCTACTGTCATCTTTATTCTTTTAAAGGCAGGCCTACCTGTAGGGAGACTGAACTGATGTTGCTACTGTAGGCATAGCGGTTGCTGTAAGCATTTTTGTAGCTCTTGTAACAGCATGTGTTAATGTTGGACCACCGAGCGCAGAGCTGGCTGCCTAGAATACAAAGCAGAGTGTACGAGCTGGTTTATGTGGACAATTAGTATGTCCTGGAGAGCTAAGAGGACAAGAAATATTTGTGGGAAGAAATGTTTTCTTTAAACAGAATTATCGCAGTCAATTATTGTAATTCTAAGACACAAAACTGAAAAGGCAAGTAGGTACAAGAACAGAAAATTAGTCCTTTACCTCTAATCGTGTGTAACAATCAGCAATGAATTTCTTGTGCAGTGATACTGAATCCTAAAAAGTACAAATGAATCAGAACTTACAACAAAATCATGGTAATTACTCAAAACTGACAGAGCCCAACAAATTACACATTTTAACATGCAGAGGATCAATGCTCTATGAATGTCAAAGCACTTTCCACACAAAAATATATGCCTACCTTTTTCAATCTAGGAGTTAGATTAATATAGCTGTAATTTATTATCAACTGAATAGCTTCATTGGCGATTTCTTCATCAGGTGACTCCATTGCAATCTTCCAAATGAAATCCATTCCTATTAATTCCAGTTTTTCTACACTCTACGCAAGAAAAAACAACAGTAAAACACAACTGGACTTCTTATACAACAGCGAGATGAACCCCAGGAACAAAATAGTCTTCCATCTGCTAGAAGGGCATCTTTTGACTGAATCTTAAAGATTTCTTTCCCAATGCACTGCCAAGCTTTGGCACAGTGCAAAGTGAAATCAATAGCTGTGGATTTGTATATTTATACTAGAAAAAAAAAAAATTGTTTACAGTGGATGAACAGGTTCCAAAGAACACTCTCAGCCAAGCCAACTGAAAAATTACTAACATCAAAAGCACAGAGAAATTTAATTGGGAATGGAATTTGTTTCACAAAGGTCAACTTGGTAACTAACCACATAATAAACCATCACAAAACCTGCTATGATACTTGGCAAAAAATTATGCATTTGAATTAAGGTAACTGTGATAAAGATCTAAAATGCCTGTGGAAGACTACTTGACATAACCATTAATTTAACAAAAAACACTGAAGGATCAGAGTTAAAAATTATTGTAGATTAGAATTTGAATATGATAAGCCTAAATCTTTTGTAAAGAAGAAAAGGAAAAGAAAATCCAAAAAGAAAGGAGTATTTCCCTTCTAGGGAAAATCAAAAAAACTGCACACTTGAATTCGTGATTATTAAAGCAGTTTACTCATTCCTCCTGCAAAGTTTTAGAAGCTGCATACCAGCTTCCAGCTACCAATTGCTCAATTTTAATTATCATAATTCTGGAGTTTTAGCTTCAGAATTTAACAATGTTAATGCTAGAGGAATGATCTGCCTATCAATACAAACATGACCATGTCAAACACCTGCTAAAGAATCCTTGTCTCACCTCCTCCCATCCCCAAAATGCCACAGGCTGTATGTAAGAACAAACTTGCCAGAACACTCACCAGTTGAGTTCCTTGCCTCTTTAGTCGATGGTCGCACAGGTTCACATTTTCAAAGAAAGTCTTGAATAAACTAAAACCTGAAAATGAAAAAAGGTGCAAACTTTTTGTTCAGGTCAGACTAAGTTTCTAAGCTTTTTTGAAAGATGAAGATAACAAATACAAGAGATGATCTTTCCCCTCTACAGCTATAAAAACTCAAAGTGATTGAAAAAGACTGCTTTATTATCTTTATTTACAGGACTGTTTAGATATTAATTTGAAGGCTTCAGAAGCAAATTTATGTTATATATTTCAAAAACAAGTATGTTGACAAAAGCCATTTTTTCTTACCATTCATAGTAATTTCGTATGACTCCAGTTTAAGAATTTTCTCTTTGAAGAGCTGTTGCTGTACATCACTCTCTAGATCATGCTGTCCTTTTGTAAACCACTCAAAGCACATCTGTGAATGAAAGGCAGATATATATTTACTCCATTGTCATGGCAATTATTTTAGTTTTATATAGCATTGGCAAACTATGTCAGATACTACAGTAACTCATCTACAGCAAAAGATTCAAAACCTAATCTAGTAACCTCACACAACCTCACATATTATACAGGCTGTATTGCAGCATTAGGGTACTTAATCTTCATAGTCATTTTTCACCCTAATAAAGTTGTCTCGTAAAAGAGACATTCAGCAATCTGCAAAATTGCACATACCCCTTTTCAAACCAGCATCCCTACATCTGCAACTAGTCTCCTGGTCTACGTTCTTCCTTCAGTCAAATTTGATGTTAAAAGAGCATCCTAGTCATAAGCAAACATGTAACACTGGCTCCGTTAACTTACACAAAGCCTATAAAAGCATTACTAGTTTGTGTTTGCTACTCATGTTTCACGTCTCAACACACATACGTGCTATTTATGATCCATTAAGATTCACTCTGTAACCACAGACACTAACTTTTCAAGTTTTTCTTACCTCTCGATCTAACTCACAAACGTCTTGGCCAGTTACGAGGCATTCCCAGATCTCCCTGGCACGATTCCAGCCCAAATAAAGGGTGGCTTCTTGCAGAAAAAATGCCAAAAATTTTAGATGTGCCTCCAAATACTGAAAAGAAGAAACAAAACCTCAAGCTTAAGACTTTTCTTTCTGAACAAGAACTCTGAGCATTCTTTTTATTTTTTGCAAATTTAGTTGTCAAATAGTTCACTTTGCAAAGCCTGGAAAACAGAAATTGTTAAAAATTACATAAAATAGCTATAAAACTCACTTCAGAAACATTACTTTTTTTATTACCTTTGTAAAAAGGAACACTGAAGTCCCCTTGGATTTGCTATTACTTTCCTGATACTATTTGACAATAGTTATTAAATCACAACAAGTGTCGAGAAAAAAAATTATCAAAACCTTAGCAATAAACTGTTACAAGCTATCTCTGTGTGTGGCTGCCATGTCCTAACAGACCTGTTCCAGGTTTCAAGAGCTTCACACCAAATTCAAAGATATAGTCTCTACAAGGGTAGCTGAACAGAAGCTGGTGGAGAAACTGGAACAAAGCTACCACAAGCCCTAATAGATACGTGTCAGAACTATAAATAAAAACTAGTGTAATTAATTATTCATCAGAGACAATATACATGCTAGTGAATTCCAAAACCAGAACATCACCTAATCTTACACAACGTGGTCAGTGATACGCTAGACCATGTTTTCAAAAACTTAAGGCAATAAGAAATTTGGGGTTCAATACCTCCCGGTAAGTGTATCGGCCATCCACTAATGTTGCTCCAACAAGCCCTCCTGGACCTGCCACAGACGCAGCCAAACGGTGGCATGATATCAAGCTTCCTGTCACCAACTTCACTATTTCAAAGTTTTTCTTTAAATCTTGAATGATGCTCTTGGGGGAAAAAAAAAAAAAAAAAAAAAAAAAAAAGAGAGAGAGAGGAAAGAGGGTTTTTTTGAAGAAAATACACGAACAGGCACACACACACCAGTTTGCTCTTCTACAGACATGTGTGTCTCATCACAAGGAAGTTCCCCCCCACCAGAGTCAGCTGTATCCCTTGCAAGCATCCAAAGCCCCCTGATTAGTGTTTTCAGCATGTGCTGAAATACACGTGCTGCAGATTGCAAACCAAGTCCCACACTTTCAGTCAGCCACTGTATAACACATGTGACTTGCTGGTATTTTAGTCTGTTTTCCAAGAGTCAATTCAATTACAAAGCAGCTGATCTAAACATCAGCCATAGTACATTTCTTAACAGAGTTGTGCTTGTTAATTGTTCTACAAAAAGCTGGGAATAAATTAGTCCTGACACAGCAAACAGGTTTATATATATATACATGCACGCACAAGTGAACTGTACACAACACAGCATCTCTACTTGAACAGTCTGTTTATGCTACACCACTAAACTGTACTTGTCAAAGTGTTCTTTAATTTTTTCCCCCCTCTCTTGCTTCTAAATTCAAGCTTCAGAAGTAGAGCCACACAGCCATAACAAGGGCTTCAAACATAATCTCAGCATATATTCTTACCTTGTCTTGTTTTTGGTAAGTTTGCTTAATAAATGAACGTGTGATTTCATGGAGCTGACGTAGTGCTGGCACCACCCACACAAACTGAGGATTATTGTGCTGGGACGACTAGTAGTAGGAAAGGTAAAGACAATTACACATGTGTACATGCTCAACAACAGATTAACTTTCCTCTTAGACTCCTAGAAGACTAACAATTTCTATTAATGCCGCTGTTGCGAAATGACAGCTGCTAGCTCTGAAGGCTTCAGTTACTTCTTCCTGGTCCCCTTCCAAACAAACTCAAGGTGCCTTCTTCACTTTCTGCAAGTCCTTTGACGCGCACGTATGCCATTTTGCTATCCTTATTATTAAGCCCAAAGTGCCACCTCTTTGCTAGAAAACATGCAAATTAAGTAGACAAAAAGAACTCAGTTGCACCAGGGAGAGATGATAACCACCACCTTCCTCAATTATGGGAGATGAAGCAGGTCTGTTAGGGCATAAAAGGACAAACCCATTCAAATGATCTTACTTATTGCTAAAGCAAGAATAATAGAAAAAAGAATCTGAAATACTACTGAGGGTTAAGAGATGAGAAGAAATTTCTGATTGGTGCTGCAAGAAGCCCTCTGATAGGAAGCAAAGGATACTTAAGCTGCATTTTGGAAGAGATCCTACAAAGAATAACCCTCCTACCTCATTGTTAGAACTGCTCATCACTTTTCTGGGAGGCTTCATTTTCTGTAAAGTTTGACCACACAAACCAGTACTGAGGTTGCTTGTTCAAGGAAGTGATGTCTGGTTTAAATACTGACAACAACCAATACCACCTACACACTTACGGAGATTAAAGTAACCTGCCCGTAACACAGAGTGCGCTCTACTGAAGACTCCCTCATCTATCTGAGAATGCTGCCTTAATATTACATTCCCTCCCAGTTTAAGTCTTCATTTCCCCTAATAAAGGGAAATAAGAAAATGACCTATTTTTAGAAGTCTGATGTATGTTTACTCCAATCCCTTCTAGCCTACAGTTACAGCTTTCTGTTACTGTTTCCCACTGCAGCACCTCTGTCAAGGCCCTTGCCAGAATGTCGTTAAAAAGAATGCAAGAATAGGAAAGCACAAGAGAAGATTCAAAAGAAAAAAATGCAAGTTTTACAGACATCGAGAACCCAAAGTTTGAAATCCATACTCTCAAACACACGCACAAAAAAGGTGTTATCAGTCTCAAGAAGGAACATACAATGTCTCCTAAACAACTAAAATCCTCTACAGATGCTGCAACACAGACAAAACCTAATTTATCATGAAAGAAATAAAGAAAAAAGCTTGTAAGCTTTTCATTAATTTACAGTGTATTTCAGACTGAAAAAAAAAAAGACCAGAATATTCCTACAGATCTCAAGAAAAACTGCCTGCTATGTGAACAGTGCAGAATATAATATATGCAGTCTTAAGCCATGCACATCTCTGCTGCTGCCAGGAAACATCACAGGCAGCTGCGGGAATGGCTTATGTTAGATGAAAAGAGTTTTAAGTATTTTATTAAAATACAAAACTACTAGGATTTAAATACTGATTTGCATTTTGAGACTTAATGGTCATGCCAGAACACATGCTTAACTCGAAACTAATCTAGGCTTTCACATGAAAGGGACAGTTAAAATACTGACATACCTTTATAGTGGTTCCATTTGCAAATTCTAACCTTGGGCCCATCCTGGTAGTTTCCCATAAACTGATCACTCCTTGTGCTGAAAATTTGCTTAAAACAAAGGCAAGAGACTTACTATGAGTCTCATGGTCAACAAACTGGCTCACACAAAGCCTACCCCTCTCAAGGACTCCCCAAGGTAAGAACTTACAGATGGGACACGCAATTTGTGCATCTTGAAAGAAAGGGCAACATCGAGGCTAGATAACATTTCATTTTGGAAAAGATAAAATAATAAACCAACCCTCTTAATATCCTCTATGCACTTGATGATGTAGCTCCTTTTGATTGCCTCTTTCACTGCATAGGCATCACTGAGGATTGTCAGATGTTCCTCCAAAGCCTGCTGAATAAGACTACATGGTAATGTTGGAAGATGAGCCAGCTCCCAAAGTACCTCCAGAACCTAGAAGAAGAAGTGCAAGACTAGTCAGGACCTAGGAAGTACAGAGACTAGCAACCCTATGCTTAATAAATAAACACAAAAACCTGAAAATATTCACATGCCTTTCCAGTCGTTGTCTCCACCCGTGCTTCTCGACCAATGCGCCCTATCAGGCTCAACAGCTTCTGTCGCACTCTATCACTCTCTGTCTCCCAGCTCTGTATAGCAAAGAAATAGCATCCACTATTAAAGCAGCAAGCACTGTCAGTCTCTTAACTCTCAAGTGTACACAAAAATATTATTTACAATTGTTTTACTGCAGGAAAAATAAAAATACAAACAAGCATGTTTCCACCATGCATGCTTCCTTATTTTTGTTACCGGGAGTTACAGTACTGATTTGCCCAACTATTTCAAATATAAACCATAAGAGATTAAATATAATAATAAAATGCCACTTTAAGTACCTTAGCACTGTCTATATAACATACTTAAAATCTAAGTAAATTAGCAATACCGTAGCAGAAGAGGCTTTTGAGTTAACAAAAATAAAATCAGTATTAAAAGTGTTATTTTTATAGCCAATTTTATATTTATACAGAAAATACAAATGTATTCAAGGCATTTGCCTTTTGGTGGGCTGGATGCACAATCTCTTCCTAAGGAACGTAAATTGATGTGAAAACTTACCTTTTGGATTAGAACAAATAAATGATTGAGCTGATCAGAACTAAACTTCACAGCGGCTGCAGCAATAATGGTATGTATGTTTTCAATCACAGTGGAGGATTGTCCTGACTGAGAAGATGAGAAGAGGAAGAAAAACACAAAGGGGTAGGTCTTTGTCCCAAATGAGTTAAGAAAAAATCTTCATGTAAGCATCATCCTACTGTTCATACTAATGAGAAAGAATAACAGCTTTTGACATGTTAGAAACACAAGGTAAGAGTAACTGTCCCAGCTCCTCATTTCACTACCAGAAAGGTCTTTGGAAGTAATTCTAAAGCAGGAAAGTACAAGTTAGCTTGCCATTATTAGAGCAGCTTCAAGGTGTTGCAGTGGCACATACCACTGGCTGTGGTGCCAGCAATGCAAACATCACCATTTTCATTGCTTGGTTAAGTTCATGTGTGAGGTGCTCCATCTCGGACACTCTTTAAGGCTTTTCTCAAAAGCAAACAATACAAAATCTTGTCCCACACTGATGGGAGCACCATGGGAATAACAGGCAGAAGGGGGTACGAAGTACTGCATTTTATTAAAGAATAAAAATGAGTGAGCCAGTCATATTTGAGCTCTACTAAGCATGCAAGACTTGCTACCATGCCCACACATACTACAGATCTGACAGCGTCTGATGGGTTTAGTCTAAAATTTCAACATTTGGACAGAGAAGAAAACCATTTCCTGCAGCAGAAGATTAAATTTCTGGTCAGAGCTTCCATGCCATTTGCATCAAGCAGTCAAACTACCTTTCCTACGCAGCAGTAAGTTAAGTACACATAAGGTGAATGTGAAAAGATGACTTGTCAGTCAATTGTATGTGTGTACAGGAAGCTAAACGGGAATACATCATTTGAACTCCCTCTCTTTAAAGTCACACTGTGAGCTGCATTCAAATTTATACTTCCAGCACAAAAATTAATATCCTTAGGCATGGTCTGTGGTCTAGACAAACACTCTATCACCTATTTCAGGCGGACAACCTCTTATTCCAAGTCAAATATTTTTGCAGCCCCTTAACACTTGTTGCAAAGAACTGAACTTCATCGTAAGATTTAAACAGCTGTGTTACAAGAAATTGCCAGAACATTTGATTTTAAATGGTAAAGAAGTAGAAGAATGCCTTTGCATTAACTATACTGTTAAAATCTCACCACCTCTACTCAGGAATAGAGATGCATACATTATTTAAAAAAAAAATCCCACCACTAGAATGTCTCCTTTTGTGAGACACTCTAAAAACGCCTGTCTAGTCTTGATTGCTTACCTGAATTCTCCAAATTTTAGTAAGCTCATCCAAAGATAATTTACTGCCTAGCAGTTCAATAATTCCCTTTATACGATCACAGTATTGTGCTTGGTCTATATTACCTACGAAACAAAGAAAAACAATTAAATTAAAATATTTTAATCAGTATTCAATACGATAAATGCCTAAGAATAAACAAGTTCTTTTAAAAGAAGGGAGAGGAACAAAGCTATCCTCATTTGCAAATTCTTTGTTACAGACAAATCTATCAGTCCAAAGAAAAAGAGCAAGGCTCTTTTTTTTTATTTTCTTTTACTTCATACATCTGTTAGCAGTTCACACCTATAGGACATTACTACTTGGAAACACCCCCCTCCCCTTTTCTCACTTTTCTAGAGGCTAACAATATACAAAGACAAACTGAGAGTAAAAACTCCAGGTACAGCAGAAGATACCTGCACAGATGTCAAATAGAGGATTAGATGATAGTAGCAGAATTTGCAGGGTTTTCCTTACCATTTTTAAGACAACAAAAACTTTGAAATCCTTTGTTCCATCAAAATGTATTGAAAGGGAGAAACGATATTTTAAGATTTAAGACATTCAAAGCACATGCCAGAAGTCTCTGTGAAAGCACTTACCTTCCAGAGCAATTGACAGGACAGAATTTTCTACCAGCCAGTTTAGCAATCTGTCTGTATCTATTGCATTCTTCACTGACTTGGATACAGTGCTGTCTTCTATTAATTTTGTTACCTAGAAATTGCAAAACCTGAGATTCTAACACCAATTCCCACATGCATTATGTATACAAACAATGAAATCTATTCAAAAGGCTTACCCCAAAGCTTAAGTGTGAATCCTGAAATATCCTAAGAACAGGAATTGTTAGAAGGGTTTTTATGTGGTTGGGTTTGGGGGGAGTTTTTTGGCTGTTTTGGGGGATTGTTGTGTTTTATTTGTTTGGTCAGTTTGTTTTGTTTAATAAGCTGTTTAAAGGCAACCAGAAACACTTCCTTGCCATCACTGTCTGGTTTGGTAGATTCTTATTCTCAGTTTGACACAGAAATGCTGGCCTGTGCTACCAGGTATATTTCTGCAGATGTACCCGAAGTAGGTTACGTCAGGCTTCTGCTTGTTACACTCAAATCAAGTGTCCTATTTTTTATCCAATACAGAACCAATATAGGCTCCTTACTCTAGGGAGAAAGAGTACATTTCTGCTAAAGCCTTCAAAAGCCGCACTTCCGTAACTTCACCAAGGATACACAGCATTTATGATTAAAACCCAATTTTCCCATTTAAAAAAGAAGGGAAAAGCAAAAAAAGGGACTCTAAAAAACCTTATAATGCCTGCGTACTAAAAAAAAAAAAAAGCACACATTTTTTAAGGACACTTAAATTGTACAAGTTTTGGAAGGAAGAGATGAACAGCTCTATACTTAAACCACAACTCCCATCAAAAATAAACTGTTTTCTTCTTCTACTTAGATGTAAGATTCTAGCACAAAGAGCCCTAGTCCATAAACTCCAGCTCTTAGGTGCTACTACAGTGTCCATATACAAGCATAATAAGAAATTACAATCACATAGTGTAATGACGTGATATAACTGGATCAAGACACCCGTCTAGGATTAAGTCCCATTTGCTCCCTCTCCCCCTACTTTCCTCTCAATGAGAGGAGGAGGGAAAAGGGATATCCCATAGAACACTCTGAATTAGCAAGGTTATCTCAAAAGTGAATATTCAGCGAATAGCACAGACCACTGCTTGTAATTCTAAGAACTGTAATTTCAGATTGATAAGGTTCAGACTATGTCTAGCTGTTCTTTAACGGGGAGGCCACAGTCCTTGCAGTGGCTACTGATATTACAAACAATTCCTGTCATATTGACTTGTTCTGGTATTTATCACGAACTCAGCTTTTGCTAAGGCAACATCATTTGTAAGGAGATACCACAACATCTTTTTTTAAGGTTGTGGTTTCAATGGCTTATTAACAACCCATCCCACCTACACCCATGCCCATGTGCACGCGAACACACACACACACACACAAAAGGCAAACCTACTTCTTTGAGGGAATTCATTTTTGCACTGAAGTGTGGAGATTTTAACATGCGCAACAGAATGTCCAGCCGTAAGTCATCTACTGCAGTTACCAGATCAGGTTGGAAGCGCATACACAGCAGTTTGATACCAGACAACAGCTCAGGGATACTGACTAGTCTCTGTTTAAAACAAAACCAAAACATAACAAAAAAACAAAACAAAACAAACAAAAAGGACAAACATAGGCATTGCTATTTTTGCTATTCTGTTTCAGACTTCAATGATTCACAAAGAGTAGGTTTAGTGACCCAATACAGACTCTTTAATCTATGAAATGCAGCACCATGTACATCTGCAAGTATTACCTGTACACTAGAAATTTTAAGACAACAAAATCTTTATTTAAAGTGGACTCTCTGTCTACAGATTTGGTACACTACACTGCTCCTCTGTAGTTATACAACCTATGCAGACTATCCAGTTTACAATTAACAATTTAAGTCTAAGTAAAAAGTCAACACTCAAAGTTATTGGAACTGAATGCCAAATTCAGAGTAATACAGGGAGTAGTCACAAGTTACACATTTTATCAACAATTACCAAATTCTCAGAAGCAAACAGCTAACGCAACAGTCAAATTCATGTAACTCGTGTGCATATAACAGACTCCAAGACAGTAAGCATCTTCAAGTCTGAGAAGTCAGCATTCAGCATGCTGCAGAAGGGACTGACAAAAACATGTCTGATAGCAACAGCAGCAAAATATTTTACAAAGGGTCATAATACCAGATAGCTACTGAAAAGGGTATTGAAAATAATTGGGTAAATTTATTTTTTTCTATGTCATTCAGTCAGAATTCAGAACAGGCTGCATTTTGGCCACTGGAAATAAAGCTGTTCTAGTCTAGGCTGCCAGCATTTCCAACATACACAGTAAGTTCTTCCTAAATATTAATATGCAAAACATTACCTTGTCTTTCAAGTCCTTCTCTTCTACATTCTGTACATATTTAATCATTTTATGAATGACTGGATCCAGCATGGGCTAAAGAATGTGAGAAAAGGCATGCCAATCATTTTATGTTTCCTGAAACCATTTACATTACTCAGAAGATCTGGCTGCAGTAAAGCCAAATACTTAGTTGAAAATTCACAATTATCTTAGACATAAAGCAACACCTACAACGTACATAAAACTATCTGGCCAGGTATGTCCAGAAAAACAAATAATTAAGAGTAAGAAGCCATTTCAAACCACCATAATACAGATTTGCAAAAACCCAGAAACTGACCTTTCAAAATGCATCAGTTACTACATGCATACACCTCTCTGACTGCCAGTGGCTTCTGAACTACCTCCTCTTCAAATAAATATTTTCAGTCACTTAATTTGATAGTTTGTTAGTGAGTGCAGATGTGAAGCCAGAAGTGCATTTGCATGTACAAATATGTCACAGTGAGTTTTTTCCCCCACAATTTTTCCAGTGTAAACTCCCATGTCTATATGCTTGATCTCGGCCAGGAAGTTAAACTAAAACCCAAATCCATCCATCAGGCTAAATTCTTTTCCCATATGCTTCACATTGATGAAGCTTACTAATGGCAGTGGCAAAACTTCTCACTCTTGCAGATGCAGATACATGACTACAGATCACTGTGCTTAGAAATTAATCTGAGCCCTCTATCCATCACCCTCAGGATGCTCAAAATGGTTCTTTTACTTTATGCGACGTGTTTTGAAGGTTTTTTGAGTTAGTCACCAGTTTCACACCAACACAGTTGTAAACTAATTTTCAGACCCCTGATAACTCATTACAAAGGCATTTTACCTGTACTACAGAAGAGTTAAGATATTCTGCACAAACTCCAAATGGCTGCACTAATGCAGAGATTGCCTGAAAGAAATACAGCAAGTATTTAGGTGCACATAAGAGATCTTTTCAGAGCTAGTGATCTATACCTTAAAAAGAAAATGAAGGTGAATAATTACTATTTATCTCATACAACAGTTTCCAGTCATTTGCTACAAATTTGTTTTGGTGTGCAAGTCCTTTATAATAACACATGGTTCAGGAAAGAGATTTATTTACTCTACAACATACAGTACGTGTTATATATTTTTGCTTGAAATCAAAAATGCCTTCCCAGTTTTCACTAATCTTGGTCCTCTCATCATTCTGTTCAGTCTTCTCTGATTTTGTTTCAATAACAGAAATAAACAGATGGAAAGAGACACATCACATTTTGGTTGCTTTCTACAGCAATGAGAAGTGTGATTACAAGACTTAAGGTTAAAGCCGTATGACAAATTTATCTCCCAATGCATTAAGTGGGAGAAAGCTTTTGTAAAGGTGTCATATACATGTCAAGATCACTTCAATGCGTGATTTTCAAGTTATATCTATACAAGAAATTAAATGCATAAAGGCATCTGTTTGCCAATAAACAGCTTCAGAATTGGTTTCTTCTCACACTGGATCAGAATTGTGAAATTGAGCGTGCACCACTGCAATCAAAGGCCTAAATTAAGTGATGCTGATCCAGACTTCCTCCCTAAGCAAGAAGTTATAAATCATTAAACGAAGTCCAAGTTTCTATTGCAGGATCAGGATTTAAATCGAGTTTCCTTATTCTTATGTCATGTTCATATATGAACCTTATCTCTTCATAAAACAGCAAATATCAATACTCCAATAAAAGAAGTTGAATTCTCTCCAAATGGTGTTTCACTGAAAGGCTGATTTTATACTGGGGTAAAAGATTCCAAATGACATAGTTTTCTCTTAGCCTCCCTGCTCTTCAAAGCTTGAAAGATTCTGAAGGTTAGGAAGCTAAAAGTTAACAAGTTAGGCTTCATGAAAAAATAGTTTAGCACTGTTGAACCAGTTAGTTTTTAGACACAGCTCTTGAGAAGTTGCTTAGGATTAGACAGTGTCTGTCTTCCTAAGGATTTTTTTCTTAAACGATGACTTCATAATAAATGACAGAAGTCAATTCACTTGCAGCTAAATGCAGCTACAGCTGAAGTAAACAGAAAGCCAGGGACATACCGGTGAATATACAGTGAAACTAGATTGACTGATGTCTAACTGGAAGGCTGATATGTTAGCCAGAAAGGTACACTAACCCTTCCTCTTTTCTGTGATGTCTCAGAAGCTCTTTAGTCAGGATTCTTATGCTCAAACTCATTTGACATCCAGTCTGACAGTACTTCCCCCGGGCTCTGTGGGAGTGTTGCTCCGGTACCAAAGGCAAGGTAAGAGCACTGCCAAAAGGGATGCTACTGGTTCTATATGAAGCATGTTACGGAAAGGGAGAAGTCTCGTTACAAAACGTGAACTTACCCCAAGTTCAATATCTTCTGAGTTGAGTTTGGACTGAATTGCTGAAAATCCACCCAATTCTGCAAACTGAAATAAAATACTCAGTATTATAATCTGTGAACTACAGTATTTTATGTTTTCAGTAAGCTACTGGAGAAAATACTCCATGGACAGTTCCTGGGATGCCAACAAGTATCCTTTACCGTGGAATATGACATTCCACATAAGCTTTAGATTTTCACAGGAATTCAGGGGCACACTGGGGAATGCAATGCAATTATATCTGGTACTAGTTTAAACATCAAGCTAGAAACTACCTTGGGTAAAAATGGATATAGGGAATAAAGTCAGACCACATATAGCAACAGATCCCTTGTGTGGCACATCAGACTGGGAAACAGCACCGCAACCTAGGCTGAGCTCTCAACTTCCTCTAGTCTTAGCTATCACGTTAGAATAAAGGTGTTCAAGGAAGAAGGCAGCAACTCAACAAGGTGTATTTAGCCAAGCCCCTTCCCTGTATGTAGGATTAAAACATTAAGCTATTCTTTTCGGTGGTTGTCAGAAAACTGAAGAGTGGAAAAACAAGTTGGGGGGTGGAGGGAAGAAGAAATTATCTCTAAAGATCAATGAATTCAAGGGACAAATAACAATTTTCCTTGGTTTACATTTACCTACCCTGTTTACCAGATCCACCAGCCACCCATGAGGTTCCTTGAACAATTAAAACATTAACAAATTAGTAGCAGCAACATCAACGTTAAACAGCTGTCTTCTGAAACAGATTTGGACAGACACATTCAGCCCATTAACCCACACCTCAAATGCATGCGCTAATATTTCAAAGAAAACAGCCATGTGTTTGTAACAGCTCCTTTACTAAGCATGTAGCTGGAGCTCTGGTTGGTTCTCATTAGCATCATCCTTTTTTGGACTCTGCTTGACATCACTGACCATGTGCTGTGGCAACAGTATGCACTGTGGCTGCTGACTCACAAGCAACTATATTTATAGCACATTAGCTGCGCGGAACATTACTAAAGAACATTTCACAAAGCAGCAGATACAGAATTTTCTTTCTGTGACCACTAAGTTGTGTCCTGAAGGACAAATCAACTCAACCAATGCTTTTTCAGACCCACCCATCTGGAGCAACTGCAACAAGACAGTGCAAACCTCAAAAACTGCCTCCTTGCCTGTGTGTCTGACTTGAAGATATCCTTATCCTTGGCTGTCAAAAAAGCATAAATTCTCTGCTAGAACTGTACTGAGTTACCCTGGTCATTTCACACTCAACAGCCAAACAACTGTCGGTTTTTAGATACAACAGATCTACCATTCTGATTGTTGTGATACTTTAGACATGGAAGTACACCACTTTCTAATTCCAGCCTCTAATAGAGAACTGGGACAATTTGAGAGGACAAATCTATTTCTACAGACCAACATATATTAAAGATCTATTTGCTGTAATTCTTGGCGACACATTTACCTTTCTTCTGTTCTAAATACCTACTAATCATACAATCTTTTCTGAAACAAACACATCTACCCTAAAAAGAGGTTTTAGGGTACAGCCACGCTCACCTTCTGAAAAGTGGAGATGGGTGAGACAGCATGCATGTTTCCCTCCCCGAAGACTTCTGCCCAGTTTCTCTGGCATACCTTCATTCGATTCTTGAAATGATATTCGTTGTCGGGGTTAAATGCCTTGAAAGAAAAGCCCATAGCAATGAACAGCATGGCTAATGCCAGTCTCAGAACTTGGTATTATTTGATTTTTTCAGTTGAGCATTCTCCTGGTTGACAGTTAAAAGATCTAGCAAAAAATAAAGTTCAACAGAAGACTCCTGCCTCTCAGTTCTCACTGTATAAAGCATTCTGAAGCTTCCATTCTGTATAGACAATACCCAATACCCATGTAATCCAGAAAAGGGGGAGATGAACTCAAAGTAGCAGTTTTAAAAAATAAACTGTGAAGTGACAGCACATGTAATTATTTTTTTTTTAAAGTGTTAGTTTTCAGAAGTTTTGAACATCACTCACCCCTTTATGATTTGCACACTGGATGTTAACAAACTGCAGCAACAATGGCTGCAGATTTTAACACAATACACTAGAACTTAAATAGAAAAAGCATCAGCAGCCTAAATAGGAAATGCCAAATACCCAAATATTAGAAACTGCATCGTAAAGTCAAATACCATTGTAAGTACACTGAGCAGGCCCACAGGAATAGGATCTTGTTTTACTCTTTCTGCAACCAGGTCCACTAGCAACATAAGCATGTTGTATATTCCTTCATGGATTTCAGTTCCCCATTTGTGAACAGCACTGGATGTCAACAGCTAAAAAAAAAAAAAAATAATAAAAAGTAGTATTTTGACGTTTAAGCACGATCACAAAACATGAGAAATTTATCAACCCCTGAGACTGTTTTCAGAGCAAATGTTTCCTTAGAGTGTACTAATCACTGTCTGGCATGTTTACCAGATGCTCTCCCTGCACTAAAGGCTTAAGAACTAATTAAATTTGTAATTTCACTGAAGAACACCTTACATTTTATTTTCTGTTATAAGCCGTGATTTATCAAAGCAAACTGTTTTCCATTCCCATGCACTAGTAAAGACTGTAACCTTTGCAAAGAACAACTAATATGAAACTAATTTGTTTGCAGATTGAACACACAGGTACTAAATCTTCAAGTAGGTGTATCACAAAGCTGCATTGATTCAGCTGTAATAACCATTTACCAATTCACACTTTTCAAGCCATTTCTACTGGAAAACAAAAAACATGTGCTGTGAAGAGAGAGGTATTTAATGCTGCTTTCCCACCTACATGTGGGACATGTGGAAACATTTAAAGAACCTTTATCTTTAAATCTAGTCTGTTGTAGTTTATAAAGGACATTAATCTTCCATCTGCAAATTTAATTTAATTTCTGCTAGCTGTGTCTGAACATCAGCAGTTAAAAAGCTTAATACTTTAAATAAAATTAAGTTTTGTACTGTAGAGTTTCTTGCAAATATTTCAGCAAGTTGTAAATTCAGAACATTCTAAAATTTAGATTTCTACAGATTATCCTTCTGGAGGAGCAATCTACACTATTTAACATGCAAAAAATATCAAGTGCTTTAAAAGCACTGTATGTACTTTAACAGCTAAATGGAAAAAGAATTTTTTCCTTAAGTTTCTATATTCCTTAAATATACTTACAATCTCACTATTTTAAGATTAGGACTGAGTAACTTTTTAAAAGGTGTATATATGTCATTATTCATATCATTTAAACCCTGAGCAAGAAATTCAGGCAGTTTTCAAAATGGAATAGCGGGAAATAAATTGGTTTTAGGGAGCTCTGTAGAGAAAACTCACAACAACCCAGAGAAGGACAGCCAAAGGCACATTGGGCATTAAACACTGAGGGGAAATACAAATTCTAAACAGATAGTGAAAAGAGGTAAGAAAGAATTTAACAGCCTTCCAAAGAAGCAGCAGCAAAAAAAATAGTTAAAAGAAATCTGATTTTGAACTTGCTAATGGCTGTATCCAAGGGTCTTTAAACCTGTCTTTAGGCTTCACTAATTACTACAGAGCTCTTAATTTAAAGTGGGTACAAAAAAAAAAGAATACAAAAGCTGCATGCCAGAATTGGCCAGAGTTGCAGAGCTGGGCCTTTGTATGATTTTAATCTCAGTCTATGTATGATATTAATCTAGAAAAATAACTTGAGTATGATTTTAATCTATTAATACACTCACTAGTTACCATAGTTTCTGAAGTCTGGATTACAAGACACTATTTTCACCGTGAACACCACAAAGGAACACTGAATTGGCCTACTGCATGTACTTACCTTTTTAAATGCTTCAGGCATGCATCTGTCCATAAATCTTTTGCAGTTCTCATCAGAATCAGAAAGACCTTTAGAGAAAGGAGAGTAATTTTTTTTAGAAAAGTATTTTTTAAAAAATATTTTCAAAGATTACCTCAGGGAGCTCTTTGCAAGTTTTTGGGAACACCAATCAAAACCAGCAGTAATAAAGTGCTACTGTTTATTTGTAAATAGCATGCTTTTTCAGGCACAAAATGTGAGTCAAGAGAACCTGCCTTCTAGAATTAAGAAGTTTCCCAATGTTCCACCTTATACAACTTATTCAAGCATTATTAGCACTGTAAGCATTTCTCCCTTCAAAGTTTACTACTCATACCAACTTCAGATCATTGCTAATGCTTCACAGCCTCCACCCAAAACCAAATCCAAGTACAGCTTTTTAACACAGGTTAGAAACAAAGGAGCAACCCAGAACAACCTAACAACTTCCATTTTTTCCAACAGATTATAATATCCCTTTAGTCTGCCATCAGGCATGATGGAAAAGCTGTCTTGCATTCATTATATACCAGTTGTTGGGCACGATGCCTCCATAACACTATTAACCCCAGCCAAATACTGAATACAGAAAAGTCAAATTCAGGTCTAATGCAGTATAAGCATTTCACTGGGGAAAAACAACCAGTTATACAAGCATGCTACAGCATGGATTTAGATGACAGCTTGTTTTTACTAATGGAAAATAACGAGCACAATGAGAAAAACTGTCAGTAATTCAGCTCTGAAAAACCGTAATTCCTACAATCAGTAGAACATAAAGAAACATGTGCTCCACTTTTTTAAAAAGCTTAAGTAAACAAATTACTTTAGAGGAAAAAAAAAAGATACCAACATTCTTTTTAGAGCATTGGGCAGAATATTCAATGTTAAACCACTTTCACAGAGATGTGATCATTCTGCATGGTGCTAAGTAAACAACTGCAAGATTCATATGAAAGAGATAACCGCCCATCATAATGTCTATGAAATCCTTTGAACAGATAATCCTTGTACTTCTAGAAACAGAACTTACCTAGTCTTGCTAGGTAGGTGGATGCAATTAGGCACTTGCCTAGAGATTCTTCCCGCTTATAGGGTATGGACCAGTGATCTGTTAAAACTCTGCTCTCCAGTTCATACAAGTTAGTTGTTGGAAACTCAATACCTTCACCAGAGCAATTTCCATTTTCATCATTTTTCTGTGAATAAAAAGGAAGTTCAAGCAAAACAATTTTTATCTCTATCCTAGACACTTTAAAAGATTTAGTACCTTCAGAAAAAGCAGCTGTGCTTGTAACAAGCATGTCAAATTCTCAACAACCCTGAGGCTGCTTGTGTTTTTCAAAGCAGAACTTAGTATTTCCATTTCAATTGAAGGGATTACATACCTTTATGTATTTCATGTAGGTGATAACTACCATGTTTACATAACTAATTGCTAACTAATTGCCTATCTAAGTGGCAAATCTTGTTCCTTAGCATGTCAGATCCTACAGCCAAGTGATAAGCACTTCCAGCCCCTGTGAGACTGTAGGGTACAAAACTCGATCTTCATAAAACTGCATATTAATCCTCTGTTCAACAACTGCTGTAGAATTTATTCTAAGGGGGGGCAATTTCATCATCCTCTCACCTTATCACGTTAAGAAACACAAGACACTAATTCAGTACCTCAGGATTATTTTGTTTTTACTAGCTAATTATCTATAAAGAAAAATATCTCTCTCAAATATAGTTGCCCAACAAGAAACTACAATCATCCTTCTCTTGAAGTCAAAATGAGTTACTGGAAAATATTCTGGAAGGCAAACAGGGAAAAAGCTAGCACATGTCTGCAGCTAAGCTTTCAAGGCTTCCTTGCTAGTGCCACTAGCTATTTCTGTGTACAGGCAGAACACAGAATTAGTCCCACGTTCCTTGCCAAGTGCCATATGAGGTAACTGCCTCAGCAGTACCAAATGAAAGAGTAAACAAGTGATCCATTTGTTTTCTTTTGTTTATTTTTTAACCTCACATAGACACCAGCTACCCAATGTGTCAACGAGTTCACATGGACTAACTTTCCCTGCCTTCACATGAGCAGACAACTCAAGCAGGGGAAAGGGCAGTGTTGGGATCAGGCCAGGCAGCAACCAGGACCAACTGTCAGAGGCAAACACAAGTGCAGTGATGGTAACAAGGTCCCCCTGAGAGAGAAGACAGAGACATGTAGGGAGGAAGGGCAAGTAGGAAACACGTACAAGAGTGTGTGTGTGGGGGAAACCAAACCAGGGTCAGGAACAGAAAAGGAACAAACAGAAAGGAATAAACCAAAAGAAAGACCTGAACTCAGGAGGGTATGGTATACAAAGAATGAAATAAACGCATGCAGACAAGTGTGCTTCCAGCTCTCTCACTACACTTGCTATTTGCAGGATTAGACCTGTTTATTAAAAAATAAATATGTCATATTCACTTCCATAATGGCTCAAAAATATTAAGCCAAGGAAACAGCAATTGTACAGAGCGTACCCTTTAAAGTTCAATGGTGCAGGTGAAAATAGCAAACAGTGGCTGGACTTACTAAATGTTCTGGAAAGCAGCAGTAAAGTTTATAGGAATGGAACACAAAATCGTGCTCAGAAAAAAACCAAACATGTCAGTGTTTGGGAAGTAAGGTGCTACCTTTCCCCAAACCTCCACCACACATTCAGTCCTAAGTCTGCCATTATGGGAAGTTGTACTTTAACTGACCTGAATATCAACTTCTGAAACTGTTGTCATTTGATCCAGTACTGTGCATGGAAGTCTAATGTAATTAGCAAACCATGCCCTGTTTAAATACTTCAAGTTTTGGAGAAGATATGCCTAAAGGTTTAAATGAAAAGACACCGAAAGCAAAAGTTTTCTAGGAAATATCCTGTTGTACTAAGTAAACAAACAACAGTTAGGTTCACAACTTTTGTAAAGCACACCCATCCAGAACACAAAACCACTTCCTGTGGAAAATAAGTGTGCAGTTACAAAGAAAACCCTTACAGCAAGAGTACAGGATACAGTGATTAGTCTAATAAAGGTAGGAGTACAATATAAACACCCAACTGCTACCTGTTCAGCAATTTCAGTTCAGCCCAGACTTGTAGCAAAGGAAAGCAACATTGCAACAGATGATTACAGTAACTGAGCTACCCTCGCTCCATTCCTTGGAGGAAACTGTCCGTGTTCAATAAAAGTAGTGTTAGCAACGGAGAGTTTCAAGAGGTGCCGTCTAATAGCAGTGCAGACCTTAAACTGCTGCTGAAAAGCTCCACTTGTTCTGCTTCCCCATCTGCATCTAAGCAACGCTGCTCTTTATTTACTTCTTTTGACACAAGCGATTGCCAGTATCTGTAACACAGAAATTCGTAAGGGAAGAGTGAAGTAACATATGTTCTTCACTGTACATTTAGCTTCCACAAATAAGGCATTATATTAAATTGCACTAAGGACATGTCTGGCCTGTTGCTGGATGGCATCTACCAACAATGCAGTGAAAAGATTTTTTAAAAAATTATTTTTTTTGTTACACAAGAAATAACAATGGGTGCAGTACTGGGAATACTGCCCTAGTAACAATGGGAACTGTTTGCACTGAAGGAGCGTATCTTTGGTACATAGCACTAGAGACAGCAAGTCTTCTTGCTCGTCAGTTTTCTGCTACTGAAACCCTGCCCAGAAAGTACCAAATTAAATTATTTATTAATTTTAGAACTATCACAGCTACGGTGAAGCCTGCAACAGTCTCAAATAAATGCCCAGGTAGTTTAAAACTCAAATTCCCCTTCAAACATTTACTAAATTTAATACCCTGCATTTCTTGGAGATTACTGCTATGCTCAGTTTGTATTACTGCAGAATGAGTCTTGTTTCTTAGAATATACCTAGTATGAGTAACAGTCTCTTTAAAGACTTATTGCTGCTCTTTTATAATTAGTGTCCTTCTGTGCAAGAAAAAACCCAAACTGCCCACCATCCAATTTTTAAATTGATTTGTTTATTGCTCTTTAAAGCGAGGGGTTTATTAACAGCAGCTAGCAGCTGTAGCAAGGTGCAATGTCAGCTCAGCTCTTGCACAATTTTGCATTGGCTCACTAACCCACACGGGCTGCAGAACTTACTTGCTCTGTTGACATTTGTAAATGCAGCACAGTTCTGGACAGCCACGATTAACACTTCCTAACTGAGGAGCTAGGAATTGTCACTACCCACTCTACTGACATGGGTCCACAGGTGAAACCAAGCTTTTGCAGAAAGAGTATGCTATGCATGAAAGTAAATAGTACACAGGGCCATGTCAGCCTCCCAGAAAAGTGGTTTTCTGGGTCTCTGGGGAATTACATGTTAGGTGGTTTGTTGTGGGTTTTTTTGTTTGTTTGGGGGTTTCTGTTTCTTTTGTGTTTTGTTTTGGTTGGTTTTTTTTTTTAATTTTATTAAATATACAGAGAAACCACCTCCTTCCCCTCAAATAGATGACTTAAGAATGCTGTCTGCCAGTTGATGATGACCTACATCAGGACTATGCAATTCTGGATGAAAAGACTTAATACTGGACTGGCACCTGACATGTTAGGGATTTGTAGGGATATTCTCCAATAATAGAATAGTAAAAAGCAAAAAAACCACTATTCCTGGTGGCCAACTGGTCATCCAAAGATAAACTGCCTAGAAGTCTGTAAGAATCGACCATTTTCTGAGATAGGAAATCATGGTGCACATCACACATCCTGTGACTATTCTCCCTTCTGCAGCTGACAGACCTTTAACATAATTTTGCATGCCCTCTGATGTATCTCTTATTACACAAAAGCCCTAAATATCCCCCCATTCGAACAGTATTGACTCTTGGCTTATTTTCAAAGTAAGAAAATGCAGTTATGTCTAAACATACACACACAGGCTCCCAAAAGAAATAGCCTCACATGAACAGTCTCAAGCACTGACTCAAGATTCTCACTCCAGGGACCTGGCACCTCCCAGAGCTGTTTGCAAGGCTGAATAAACAAAAATTGTTTAATATCTGATCAATAAAGCATTTTTGAATCTGTAGTGTAAAACCTTCCACGTAAAACTAACACAAAACAAAGATGAGCCCTCACACAAAAAGTAAAATATGAATTAACTTTAATTGCGAAAAGGTCATAGTTCAAAGCTTCAAAATGTATTCCTGCAGTGTTCAGCTGATTAACTCATCAAACACTGTTTAACTAAAGCTGCTGACATTTACCACACCAGTCTGGTCACTTCACATAAAATAACTAGGAGTTTAAGAAAGTGTTTTGATGCTAATTGGCAGTCTTAGTAATGAAATTACAGTCAAATTATGATTTAAATTTGTTAATATGATTTTGATAGAAGGCTACTAACAGAATTTATTATCACGAGAGCTAAATCACATTATGTGCTCTTGAATCTAGTACAACTTATGAAACAGAACCCCCAAAGTCATGTTTCTTTAAACAAGCAATAGGATCACACTTTCTAAGACACCAGCAGACCAGCTGCCTTCACCTCATCCTAATAAATAATTTTCACAAAATGACCAGCATTTATAGTCAAGAAAACAGATTTCTGATGCTTCACTGTATTGTTAAAAAAAAGAAGAAACCGTATTTTATACTATGCACCTGTAAACTGGACCAAACATAATTGCTCTGCAAAGCAATAATGAAAAAATAATGCTTAAAGCCAGAATTAGAAGCTAAGAGTTCTAGGTCCACCTTTCAGTTTTTATCACAGATATACTGAGCAATAACAAGGAAATCAATTTTTCAATGCTTCAGCTTCCCCAGCTGTAACGTGACAACAGTAATACTTCCCTCTGTCACAGCACGCTGATGCAGACACTAGCAAATGGTGCAAAGTACTGCAAGATGCTCAGGTGGAGGCAAGGTAAGAGAAATACATCACATACCCATAAAAACAGACAGAGCCCTTCTCTGCTCTCTCATCTATTACGTCCATCAATCTGCGGGAGAAGCTATGAATCCTGAAGTCATGACTTGACAGTCTGTCCACCTGCCAGACTACAGATTAAAGCATCTTTTACTTGCATGCCTGGATGTCAATTCTTTTTTTCTTTTAATTAAATCCTAAAAGGAGGCTATTCTGTTACCTAGAACACACTCACAGGGGTAAGAATTAAAAAGCTTTCAAATAAATCAAAACTACCACCTTGCACTTACGCTTGAACACACCAAGCATGCCACTGAATGTTTTTAAAAAATATTGTTATATTTTCCATACCTGTAACCTACTTGCTTTTTATAAACTGGTACTCCATGAGCTTAAAGAATTTCTTTAAACTCACGTTATGTGGCAGGTGTGGCCAAAATTGAGAAGTATTTCCCAGTTGCCTTTTCTTGCCATCAGATCAAACTCTTTTAACCCACATTACTAGGAGCAAGCTTGGTATCCTGTTACGAATATGACAATATTAGTAAGCCTCAGAAAATAGTGTCATACATAGAATTTCCACGTTTCTTATTTAGCAATAAGAAAACCCACTGTGATTTCCCAAACATTTTACTGACAATCAGACATTTATTTGCAAAGTATAGTAACAGTTTTTAACTGTTTGAAGTCCTAAACAGATACAGCACTGTCCTCTTGCATTTTCATCCCCAGGAAAAAAACTCTGCATGCAAAACTTCTGAATATAGCTAGAAGTGCTTTTTGTTATTTACATTCCACTAAGGGAGACACATAGATTTTTTTGTTTGATTCTTTTTACATAGAAATTAAGGTATTTAGATCAAATTTTTACTACGCACTGCTTCACAGAAGTACATGTGGCCTTGCAATAAGAAAAAATATTAGTATTTCATCATGATAATAAGGACTGAGACCAGTCTATCACTACAGGAAAATAAATCTTATGTTACAGACTCCACCTAACTGAAGCCGATTTGGACTCACCTCACCACGAAGATATCCTAAGAAAACTCATATTTATCTGGTGAATGTTCTCTCAAAGTTTTGGACACTGATCTTAACTGAGAGGAGTACAAGTGCACTACAATGAATGCATGGTAGTAGTTGTAAGGGATTACAACAATTCAACTACAAACCCTTGTGGCTCCCTGCCACTCCACCTCTCACAACCAAGAACTGTGTAAGACTGGGCCTAAGAACACAACAGGAATTTTAAAAATAAAAATACATTCAGTAAAGCTAGACATTAACCAGGATTAAAAACATTGCTTATACTGGTCTCCCTGATAATGGTGCAATGTTACTAAGCAATATTCCCCAATGTACTTGGCTAGTTGCTCAGAGGTAAACACAGTACTAAGCACTACAACAAAACAAAATAATCAAGGCTCTGGAAAAAAAAAAAAAAAAATCACATTTGAATGAAAAGATCAATTTAACCTAAAATAAAAGGAGTATATGCTCTTTTATATTACTGTTACCATAGTATTCAGCAAAATCTGCAGCAGACAGATTTGTTACAACCACTTTTGGCAATGTATCTTTGATAACTAGTTGTAGGCGAGGGAAAGGTCATGGAAAGCACTGTTAAGAATGCCATTCATAAGGAACCAAGGAAAACACACACTTATCTTGCATGTGTTTTCAGTATTGTCTGTGGATATACTTAAAAAACTTACTGTTAGTGTAACTACAAAAGCCAGAGTTGATACCGAAATTCCTCCCAACCCTTGAGTTTTCATAAGCACAAAACCCCATGCTTATTTCCAAATAACTCAAAATAACTTTGTGCGGTATCAGATAAACATTGTGCTTTAATACAATAAAACAATGAATCACAAATGTTTATTATTTCAGTACTTAATTTTAGGTCAATACTTCTATCTCCCTGTGCCAAAACATCAGGCATTAATAGAGAAGTGATGCAGAAACACTAAAGTATTTAACATTTTAGTGACCAAAGGTCAGGCTCTGGAAGGGAGAATTAATTCAGTAACACGGCTAAACGCTCATCTATACTTCTATTCTATGGATGCATACTGATGTATAGCGAGACAGAAACTAGAACTGACAAAGCAGCTGACAAAAAGTTTGACATCAAGTTCTACAATGTATAATTACAAAACTGTTATTAACTCATATGAAAAGTCTTTAAATGCCCCACTGGGCATCAGAACAAGAGAAGCCAGAACTGGTGTAAAGCAGTGAGGAGGAAGATCAAGCGGCAAGAAACACACTGGCTTTTTTTAATTAATTTTAATTTGGCCCGTGAAGCATAACTGAAACATACATACCAAAGACTATTCCTATGGCAGCACAAATACATGGGTGGGGTTTTTTTTCCCAAAATAAGAGCTTACAAAAGAAACAGGCACTTCCTCTCTATCTTTGCCCTTCTCATACAAAGAGCTACTGTTCCTTAATCCAAAAGCAATCCAAATGATTTGCTGGAATTAACTTCTAACACTGGCTAATTTGTTTTTATTCTCATTCTTCCTCAGTATTTCACTTCCTTATTAAACAGCTGCCACAGAATAGCACTGTAAACTGGGAAGATGACCAGAAAATGCCTCCAGAGAACATTATACCAAAGACACTTCCTGCCCAGCTGAGAAGTTGGCTATACAGAGTTGTGTCCTACCTCCACTGACCCCAAAGGCATCACCTTCACTGGTGAAACAGGAATTATAAAGTGCTTGTCTCAATCCAAAGCTTACTCTAACAATTACATGGCAATGAGTTCATAAGTTATTTGAAACAAAGCTTACATTTAAAATTAACCAACTGCACCTCTCAGTATTGCCCCTATTTTCTTTAGCTTCATGTAGCATCTCTGTTAGTCTGTGTTATATCAAGAATGAAAACCAGGGTATTTCCTTTCAAAATCCAAGAAATCATTAACTTAACTAGAATCTAAAAAGAGGTGCTACACCAGGGGCACTAATTTTGGAAAACAGCGATGCTGAAAACCAGGAGTGCTAAAATACTAATTCCACTTGACATTCTGATGGCATCCAGCCAGGGACTCAATGCCAGAATCCACCACAGAGCTTTATTTGATTGCTTAATTGTTTTACAAGGCCAATTCCTAGACAAGCCACACTGTAAAACTTCCACATGAGAATGCCAGAAATACTCACTTTTGCAAAGCTCAACACTACTTACAAGACAGGAGATTGACTTTAAATTTATAAAATTACAGCATGAAATCCATCTCATTTGCTTGAAGGCTAAATACCATTTTTGTCTTTAAATAAATACAGCTCCTTCCATTCAAGGATCAAAAAACTTCACAAGCTAAAACAGAGGTTAAGTTACACACCCACCATGACGAATCGCATCTGTGGTAGAACTGCTTTCAGTACTGAGCGCTAATAATGTGGAGAGATAGGGCTTTGAACACAATAGTTCTGCAGCATGACTAGTGAGAATGTTCCTGGCACTGTTACTACAGTTGCTGTCCTGTTTCTTTTGCAAAACCTCCTTCTCTGAAATCAAACACCACCTCAAAAGCAACCCTGGACAAGTTTTATTATAAACCTTCTCTACTAAAATGTGGTGTATATGAGCTTTTGATCCAGTTCAACTTAAAAAAAAAAAAAAGAAGAAGTCAAAAGAGCACATGCCAAAGGAGACAGGAATAGCCAGAAGGTAATATAATCTGTTCATCACAATTTACCCAAAGGGTCATAGTAATGACTCTCAGAAGCTGTTTAAAAACAAATCAAAATTATTTAAGTAAAGGTTATACAAACCATTGTTACATGTTCCATACTTTTAGTGTAAGTGGGTTCCTATCCCTTACCACAATTTTAAGTTCTCTGGTCACAACCCCCGCATTAATTTTAGCCTGCTCATCTCCATCCTATTACTCCCCAACTGGTGAAAGTCAGCACTTGTGGCACTCATGGCAATTCATGGACACACTGACAGACATTGTCATCACATTCATTTATAGTCTTATCTTAAATTATAAAGATTTAGTGGCAGTTCATCAGCTTATCTGTCAGTCATATGAAAAGATGAGTATACTATCTTTCCACTCCCACCACTCAGCAAAGAATCACACCGTAGAAGTCTGTATGTTGCCTAAGGAATAAACACAGATTCTTGCCAAAATGCACTTACCAGATTTACTTCAGCCAACAGACATAAACAGCAGTTATGTCAAACAGGCAAAGTTACCTTTTGCAAAAGCAGGTGATCTCAGCCTGTCAAAGTGGTTTGGTACTACACAGGGTAGAACTTGAAACCAGCTGTGAACCTAAAACTGAACTTCTTGATATTTCAGGAAGGCTGCACAAACGAATGTTAAGCCCCCTTTGTACTTTCAAGTTTGCCTGCCCTTTTTCTTTTAATGAGTTAAGCATGGTCATGCTAACAGTATCAACTCCACAAGTGCACCACAGCTATTAACTTAAAATTGAATCAGCTGCACACTCTTTGGAAGCCTGCTGGAACCGAAGTTTTAGCCCTTGTGAAAATGAATTTATGTACAGCTTCATCTCAGGTCTCACACAGAAAGCACAGGGCACATGTCAGGTGAGCTCATAGCAGCTGTCTTGCTGCTGGGCCAATTATTCCAAATTCAGGCTTCTGTAATGCCTCCAGGCACCCCTGAAGATGAGCAGTCTGGACCACTGAAAGAGGACTCACGCTGGTTTTGCCACCTTATCTAAAGAAAACACATCTTTACTAGTATGCTATATATCTAGTTGCTGTGTTATTCTCAAAGAAAACCAACAGACAAGTCTTTCTTTGATCAACACCCTTACTGAACAGAACAGATTCTAACATTATGTAATAGAAACCAAATAAGCATATGCAAACATAATAGATTCATTACTGATTAGGGAAAATGTAAAATGTTTAATCTTTCATAAATCTATTCTTATATGCATGGTAACTGTACTCAGCCAAAAAAAAGGAATGTAAATAGGAAGTACAGACCTGTTACACACACGTCTTTGAGAATGACTACAGCTTTCCTGTTATTTTTAAGGTAAAAAAAATCTAATCCTGTCTTTTGTTCATGAAGAAGATTACTAGACCAGAAAATTTTATTTAAGGGAAAATTTCTATTAATTGTGCTCTTTTGATCTGTATGTTCATGTACATTGCTGATACATAAAATCCAAAAATAAACCGAAAACTTAACATGCCACTACGTCCCCACTAAATAAAAGTTAAAACTGATATTATGATGAGGGGGAATACACACTCTTAAGAGTTGTTAGAAAGAGAGATGATACTGAGAGGGAAAAAACCAGAAACAACATCTGAATTATCACAAGATAGTACGGCGTACAATATGTTTCAACATAATGTATATGACTACAAAGAATAATACAGCTATTAGTGCAATGCCTTTCTGTACAGCTTCATATGTCATAAGCTTGTGCTGAGTAGAAAGCTACTTACTGATTAACCACCTAAGTAATAGCTGTATTTATTAAATGTAGTTCTAAATTATATTTGAAGAATAAAAAAACCCAAGAACTGCTCATATATAATTTTTCCCTTTTACAAAATACATGTCAAAAGCTGCTAGGTTGTACTGCAACATGAGACAAATAAGCACAGGCAACAATCCCAAGTCTTAAAAGAGTTTTGCAGGTATAACCCTCACATTACAAAAATACTGCTTTGCATACATGTGCAGTTGACAGATGCTCATATGGAAATGAAGCCAATTACAAAATTGAGGTCTGAATTTATATAAAGTTTCAAGTAACGAGATACTGCAATCCTTCTGAAATGTCTACTTTGTGCAGTCATTTGCCTACATTGAAATGTTTTGGTTTCCCTCCTGTGGGTTAACAAGAACACAAGTAAAAACAAACAAGAACATGAGTGGCAAAGGAAACCATGAAGTGTAAGTTTGATCAGACATACAAGCTGAAATAACAGGGAGAAAAGTCCTCTTAGAGTTGTCAAAGTGTCATCTGTCATAGGAACAAGAGGGGGGAAAAAAGTGCTTCTCTGGAGTTTACACTGACAGCTTCTCTTGAAATGTCATACTGACAACCCAGATTGTCCCAACCAACACCATATCTGATAGGAAAATCCACCCTCTTGGTGGCTACAGAGATCTGAATGCAAACAAGGAGAACTCTCTTTCACCCCCAACTCTTAAAGACAAAAGTTAGAAACCAGTTCCCTATTGCTTCCACCAGTGAAGTTAAACAGCGACTCCTCTTCTGCACAGCACACATGCCATTCCACAAATCACCTTACCCCACAAACATACATCATCAGCCTATAGGAGCTAAGGATCTAAACCAGTTAATTCAGCGAACAGGATCATGTATCTTTATTCTGCAAGATTGGACTTCAATATACCGAGGCTACAGATATGGGTGATCTGCGCAAGCGTGGCTATGTACAGGAAGATACACACGTGTATTCTTTGTACATATTTATAGATACATACACAACTGTACACAGAAAGATACCACTTCTGGCACTGGAAATCTTCAGGATACTGTTCACTGAATCCTGGGAGGGTACACTAGCTTCCCTGGTTTTATTCACACGTTTAGGTGTCTGCTATCCATCGCCCACTTCTTGAGACAAGAGACCATGCAAGGTGGCCCTCTGGTACCGCCCGGCAGGGCTGTTCTTCAGTTCTCATCCCCACGAGTTCCATAGCCTTTAGCTCTTTTCATATGAGCACTGTGGGAAGTTTTAGAAAAAAAGACCTGGAGGAGGAAAAGGCTTTACAGGCAGCGCTACAAGGCTGTTCTAGGCGGCAGGAAAAGCACCACGAGTGTATCTGCTGGCTGAGCAGTTCAGAGCTGTCGAAAAGGGGGGAAGAGAAAAATGCAGACAAGGAGGAAGGAGAGAATCGGGGAGAGGCCGGTGTTTTCCAGCACTTCACCTACTTCAGGTCTATTTTAGAACACAGCTATAATTTAAGGTATGAGTTAAAGCCTTTGTTTTGAAAATATCCGAGCTCACTGCATTCCTATTTCAGAATTTATGCGTAGCTTACCCAAGTAAAACCGTCTGTAAAGTAACACCCAGACCGCACTTTCCCTCACGTTGTGCTAACAGTTAGAAAAAAGTACGGTCATTAGTCAGTCGGATTATGCAAGCAGGCACAAAAGGGGCAGAGGGGGAAAAAAACACCCGACGGCAGCCCCGCATTCCTGGAATGCCAAGGGAAAGCCCGGGTGCCCTCCACCTCGCAGCCATCGCAAGGCAAAGCCGCGGCGCGCAGCCCGGGACCCAGCCCAGGCGGCCGCGGCGAAGCCCGGACCCCCGGGGCACCCACCCGAGCGCCAGGCCCCGCCGCCGCCCGCCCGCACCAGCGGCCCCCAGGCTGACAGGGGGCGGCCCAGGCCGCAGCTCACCTCGGTCTCCACCACTTCGTGGTAGGCGGGCGGCGGGTCGAAGCCACCGCCGCCGCCGCCGCCGTCCCCGTCGCCGCCGCGGGGGCCCTGCCCGCCGGCCGGGGAGCCGTGCCCGCCCGGCGGGCCCTGCCCGCTCTCCATGGGCTCGTAGCCGCCGTAGTGGAGGCCGGGCCGCTCGTTAGTAAGCAGCGCCACGGCCTCGTTGATGTCGTTCTTGGCCAGGCGCAGGGCCTTGCGGATGGCGGCCGCGTCCGAGAAGCCCATGCAGAGCAGCGTGGTCATGTGCTGCTCCTCCTCGCTCTCCATGGCCGCGCCGCGCCGGGCCGGGGGAGAGGGGGGAGGAGGGGGCCGCGAACCGAGGGGCGCCGGGCTCAGGCGCTGCCCGCCCCGCGCGCCGCCATGTTGACGGGAGCGCCTCTCCCCTCAGCCGCCGCCGCGGCGGCCGCCCCCGCCCCCCCGCGCGCGCCCTCACACGCGCGCCCCCCCCGCCCCGCCCTACCGCCCGGAAGCGGCGGCGAAGCCCGGCTGGGGAGCGCACGCCGGGACCCGCGTCACGTGACGTGGGGGGCGGTACGGCCCAGGCATGAATGGAACGGAGCGGGGGGGAGGGGGGGCTGTCGGCATAGCGACAGGAGCGGGTAGGCGTGGCCCGGGCAATGGGACCCCGGTCGGCGGGGCGGGCCGGGCCGGGTCTTGGCGGGGCTGAGGGCCGCTCTTGGGCAGTGGGGCCCGCCAGCGGTGAGCCGAGCCGCTGGTCGTTCGGCCAGTCTCCTCAGCGCTGCCCATAGCTGCTCCTTTAATTACGGTGGTGAATAGGTCCCTCAGGGGCACGGCCGGCGGAGCGGTTGCTGGTCCCCACAGCGAGAGACGACAGGCCCGGGGCAGGGGGAGACTGAGGGAAGGCGGGAAGGGGCTCGCGCAGCCGTCAGCGTCTGTGGTCAGGGAGCGCGCGGCAGGGGCAGGCGACTCCCGAGGTGCCTCGGGTCGGGTTTGTGTCCCCCCCGGGGTGCCTCGGGGCGGCTTTCGTTCCCTCACCTCAGGGAGGGTTTCAGAGGGTTTCTGTCCCCGCGAGGTGCCGAGGGGCGGGTTTCTGTCCCCTCACCTCGGGGAGGGTTTCGGAGGGTTTCTGTCCCCCGAGGCGCTGAGGGGATGGTTTCTGTCCCCCGGGTTCTGTCCCCCGAGGCGCTGAGGGGAGGGTTTCTGTCCCCCGAGGCGCTGAGGGGAGGGTTTCTGTCCCCCGAGGCGCTGAGGGGAGGGTTTCTGTCCCCCGAGGCGCTGAGGGGAGGGTTTCTGTCCCCCGGGTTCTGTCCCCCGAGGCGCTGAGGGGAGGGTTTCTGTCCCCCGGTTTCTGTCCCCCGAGGCGCTGAGGGGAAGGTTTCTGTCCCCCGAGGCGCCGAGGGGAGGGTTTCTGTCCCCCGGGTTCTGTCCCCCGAGGCGCCGAGGGGAGGGTTTCCTGCGAAGCCCAGTCCTGCCCTGCCTGTGCTTGCTGGCGGCAGCGGACTGTGGGCCGGGGGCTGGAGGGGCGGGGCGGCCTTCGGGGCCTGCCCGGGCAGGGGTCCTGGGTCACACGAGCGCACTGAGGGGTTGCTGGCTGACTGCAGGCGGAGTGCTGCCCTTCCAGCCTGCTTCTCTGTAGAACTGTGTTCTTCAAGCGTATAACATTGCAAACTGACACAGATCTGTACAAAAGGAAGCAGAGTGCGGTTGGATAGCAAAAGAAAAATAAATATTTAAAACTTGATAGTGCCCACAGCAGAAAATAAGTTGTATCTATTCCTTAAACCCGCTTAGTGAACTCTGGTACTGCATGAAATCAGTAGATCTGGATCTCCTGGCAATCTCCCAGGCAAAATTTATCATCTCATTTTAACGATGTCTTCTCTACATCCAGAGAAGAGGAGGAAGGAGGAAACAGATCAAAGATTTGTCAAGATCAGTGCTGGTGTCTGCAAATACATACTTGTCTTTTAAGGCTTGTGTTTTCTGGCAAACCAATTTGTATTAACAATGGCTGACGTTGCTGAAAGTGCTGGGGTCAGGAATCGAAACAGCTGTCTGCAGTCTTAGATACAAATCACATTCAGCATAATGGAAACTATCAAGTGTAGGGGACACTCAACAGTGTTTAGGTGTCTAACCTACCTGAACATTCAAAGCTCATTGTCTCTGCACCTGAGTTTGTCTGTAGAAAGAAGAAAACTGATGGATCTGTCAGTTGGACTGGCAAGGTTTCAGGTTCATTTTTAGATTGCAGTATGCCACCAGTGATCTCATGTTGCTTATATACTGACCCAAAAGGTAATCACAGCTTCTTCATCTTGCTCATTCATCGCTGTGTTGTGTTTTTTTGGTTGTTTTTTTTTTCTGTAGGCTGACATTCAGTGAAATGGGGGTAGTGGCATATGACTCTGAACTTCAGCTTCTGGATCTAAGGAAGGTCTTTCATTAATGCTGATCTCCAATTATAAATGAAACTGTTCTGGCTCAGGCTTGTCAGGCTTCAGAAACATTCCAGCACTTCAAATGCATTAAATTAATATGCTGAATATTGACTCACTGCTTACTCATGTGACCAACATTGACATTATGCTTTCTTATTTTTGAAGCATATTATAAATAACGGTTTAATCTTCACAGCCTGATGAAGTCAGTTGGCATCGTTTTCCCCTAGTAATGGAAGAAACATTTGTAGGAAAAAGTCAGGTATTTTATTAGATGTCATTATTGCTTTCAGGTTTTATTTCAAGGAAGTGCTCCTGTAAATTTGTGCTGAGCTAACTAATGAAAACATCCCCAAAATAATGGAGGAACTGAATCCCAGGTGACTAAGAAAGAGGATAATGCTTTACCATTAAGTTACCTATGGTCTATAGTCCAGCTGTTGTCAAAAGGTTTTGGATTTACCAATATGTAAGGTTAACACCTGGACACAGCAGCTCAACATAACTGTCGGTGAGGGGTACCTCACTTTTGTACCTCGGTTTGTACAGACTTCCCTGACAGCCTCTCTTAAAGGACAAGACCGTACATTCCAGCTTACTGAAGGAATGGCTGCGTCTACTTCTAAAAGGTGTTCAGCCTGGAAGTCCCAGTTTGCAAATGTTTTTCATGTGTTGTTACTTCAAGAACAGTTGCAGGGAGAAGCATGGCAAACTTGTCTAACTGAGAACAAGAAAAGCAGCAAGTGAGGCTTTCGGTATGGGGCACCGGGAGGTGCAAGGAGACACGGGAAGGAAAGAAATTGAAATGGGGAAAAAATATCTTCAAAATCTGCCTTTGGATAACTTGGAGTTTGTGCCTGTGTAGTTGCCAGCTTAATATGACACAAGTACTAGATATTTGATCACGTTACTTTATGGAAGGTAGTTACTTTCTACAGAGTGCATCATGTGTGTATCCTGAAGCGAATCTGGATGCAAGAAACCCCTGTGTTACAGAAAAGAGATGTTTTTGAACAGAAACAACTGTTTTGGTAAGTGGTCATGCTGTGACATCAAACCTGGCTTTTTGGGTTGGCAGTGGTGTTGCTGGGTAGCCTAAAAATAGAGTTTGATGGAGAATTGCGATGACTTCTGCAGAGATGTTACAGGAGGAGTATTTGGTTAATCTGTCTTTTTAACTGAAAATGCTTTTATGCTTTTCTTCATAAGCCTGTTTTAAAGCTGTGTTTACAGCTTTCTTGCTATTTAAACAGTGAATGCAGTGTTTTCCTTCAAAGAGAAACAGCTGTATTGTTCTGGTGGAATATAAACTGCAGCCAACCTAAGAGGTAACTCTCTGGCTTGTTGAACTTGGAGGTTTCCCTTGTTGTTTACAGCTGTTGGGGAATTCCAACCAAAATCTCAGATGTAATTAGAAAACACCCTTTGTGACTGTCATTTTGTTTCCTTCTTTTGTTGTACCTTCCCAGCCACGATTGTTATATATACTATATATATACTCAGAGGCTTTGATAGAAGGGAATTTAAAGTTTATTATGTTGCCACTAAATTTTTGTTTTCATGTATATGGTTTACTCGGGTCAGAAGAGTATCTTTCTCATATTTTGTTAGAAGTACCACAGGATTATATTACCAAGGGAAGCTTAGTACATGCTAAAACTTACCATTCATAGATCTTTTATAAATAATGACTATATATGGGGAATCAGGACAAAAATTAATTACAGGGCTCCACCATATATGGTATATAAGCATAGAAGGAGTTGTATGAAAACTGGAATTACAGTAGCTAGAAGAAACTCCTTTGCAGTTGTTGCATGAATGAGGAGTATGTGTGAGCCTGTATGAAACCCAGCTCCTTCATTTGGAGGGAAAGAACTCTCATTTTCTTGCTGGTGTTGATGGTCTGGGATTAGGCACCTAATACTGTTGGATCTCAGGATTATAAGAGGCTTCTGTCCTCTCTGCCAGATGAACAGAAACACTCTTCACAGGCTGCAGGGTGAATGCTTTTTGTAGACTTGAATTAGGTTAACAGAAGAGGCAGCAAAGCAAACAGTATTGTTTTGCAGGAAATCTTATCGCCCAATGGAGACAAGAAAGAGGGTAACTTGCTGGTGAGAAGTATCTTGTCGCTGTACCCCTAAACATACCAAGTGCTGACAGGCAGAACATGTTTATGAAAGTTTCCCTCATTTTATGGTTTGGATGGGCAAGACACTTCTTGTTTTTTAGTATAGCTGGCTGTTGAGGCAAAGGAACTCTTTACTAGCTGAAGAAAGAGTAGGTGAGATATTGCAGAACCCAGCTTTTGTATAGTATTGCAAAGAATTAATTTAGGTTTTCTGGAATGACTTTATCATTCCTTCCTTCCTTCCTTTTGCTCCTTGTCCCACCCAGTCTCTTCCAGTTTCCTGCTTGTGCTTTATTTATAGATAAACGTAATAGGTAGGTTTTGAGAAAGTGCCTCAGGGACCAGGTGTGCAAACCCCCCTGAATTACTGAAAATCACATTTCTCATATGTAGATATTGATGAATGGTGTTTGGTTGCCTTTAGCAGAGGGGTTAAAAGCATTTGTGTAGTGAAGAACCATGTAACCCCCCTGAAAAGTACAGTTGCAATGGACAGATAATAAAGTAGATACACAGATGCACCTTCACATAAAACAAAGATTTTAGTAGATACAAGTGTGTGAATCTATTCACGAGCACCAGCTGACAGATTACTGCAGTATACTTTTAGACTTTGTCTGCACTAGGGAATTTTGTTGCCTTCACAGCTTTTGGCCAGCTAGAAAGGAGATTTGTGCTGGGGTAACTGCCAAGGCGAAGCCTGCTGTCAGCAGTGATTTGCAAAGAGGCAGTTTACCTTGGTTTCAAGCTGGGTCTCATGTACACTAGTAATCATAATTACAATATTTAGCTCTAATACAGTGCTTTTAAGATGGGTATCTAACAAGCCTGATAGGGGTATGGAGGGGTATCATTAGCTCCTCAACATGTTTTAATTTTTAGAACTGCTACAGACTGTAGTGGGGCTGGAAGGGAATAAGAAAGGTGAACAGATCCTGCAGTGTTCATGTGTCTCTTCCAGCAAGTCTGTCCCCATTGTTATGCTACTGTCCAAAGGGAACAGGAGCTGAACTGTGGCCATTTTTTCTGCAGCAGAAGCTGAATACCCATTGGCCTCCTGAATACAAAAATGAAGTTTCATACTGTTTCCCTTGAATGAAAGCAGCATGACGTGAGCATGAAAAGAGTGGAACAGTATGTTTAGGGAAACATGACTGAAAGTAGAGAACAGCTGACTCCAGGGGCTGAGCAAATCTGCCCTCTCTGCTTTACTGTATGGTTTTGTTTTCAGCTCTTCAGCTCAGACAGTCTTGTGGGTCTCACAACACATCTCTACAGCTCTGGGCTGGAAAATGAAACAATTGCAAGGAGGCTGTTTATTCTTCCTGAAACAAGCTTCACGAGATGTGGAAATGGAGAGCAAAGGCTGAACTTTAGGACAAGCTGAAAGCGTTAAGATGCAGAAATGCAGAGTGAAGCCATTCAATAGAACCACATTTGGAACAGAGCCCTGAAAAAACCTGCAGTTATGACTAATCCATTTTTAATGTGTGGTTGTAGGTAAAATCACTTCTTATAAAGATCGTTTCTCTCCCTATGTTGGTTACAGTTCTTTCTGTCATTTTAGATAAATGACATGTTGACATGTGAGTTCAATATCAGATGAACTGTAATGACAGAATTATTTCTGATGCTGGAGTGGCTCTGGCTGAGCTGCTGGCAAAGGGGAGTAACAGCACAAACAGGATTTTCAGTGTGAAGCTGCAGCAGCACCCTGAGAGACCCACCCAGGCAGGCATTTGAGTGCTTGCTCTATCCTTCAGCCAAGTTAGATGAGGAAGCTTGATGTAGTAGTAGACTGTAGAGCTCAGTTGGTGCAGGGCCAAACTCATGCAGGGACATTTTAGAAGTGAAACAATCTGAAATGGAAACTTCTGGTGTTCTAGTTACACTGAACAAGTCTGTGAGACACCACGCAGTTTTACAGGGTAGCCTTTGGGTGCTTTTATTTTGTCCTCAAATTGTCCCAGCCTTTCTTGCTGATCCCTTCTCAGGGATCCTTCTGATCCTGTGATACAGAGCCACTGACAGTAACATGCTGCTGTAGGGAGGGGAAATGGGGCATGATGCTCTGTTTGCATGTCATGGCTGTTGTGATACCAATCCAACATTTACAGACTTTGCAGTTTACAGACTTTGCAGTCTGTAAATGCTATAATCAGTAGAGCTGTGAACAGGAGTAGGAATTAACTGCAAACAAGCAAGAGACTGTGGAGGGGAACAGTATGGAGACTCTGTTTAGGCAGGTAGGAAGCAGTACAGTGAGTCCAATGCTGATGGGATATACTCAACTTACGGACTAGCTAAGGGCAGTGCAGTGACAGTGCCTGTAGTAACATGCAGTATGCTGAGGGTGAAGGTTGTTCTCTGTAGTGCGCGTGTATCTGATATGCAGGAACAAAAGCAGCTGGCATTCCGTTCCCCTGGTGTAGGCTGAAATGTGGTGCAATGTGATAGAGCAACAGGGAACTCCTTGCTGGCTTTTTGCCCTGTGCAGATTCCTTTTGAATTAGGTTTTGACCTTTAAAACAAGACCTGCTTCTTCAGTTTCTCATTGTCTAGATTTTGCATCGAAGCTTGAGAAACAAGTCTGTGAAGCTGGAGGATTTTTCAAGCTCTAATTAGTGAAACAGAAGAGGTAGGAAGGAATCTGCTGAGGGAGAGACAATCACCAAATGGAAACCATTTTACAGATCTGGTGCCTTTTATTTTTTATTGTACGCTGCTCTGCAGCAACACAGGCTTGTGTGGTGTTGGGCTTAAATTAGCACAAAAACCTGATTTATATTAAAGACTGGTCCACAACTTCTCTCCTGCTCTTGAGGCACCTCTACCTCCTGATCAAAACACAACCTTGTTTGCCCTCAGTGATGTGGAAACCAAAATTGTATTCCTGCTGCCAGGATTTTGTACTAGAGCACTGCAGCTGCTTGGCACCAATAGCCTTATGCAGGAGATTGGAGGTGGGAGCAGTGAAAACTACTATCCTGACTAAAAATCTGGGGGTATTTAGGCATGGGGCTATGATGGAAGAACCTGTTTCCCTTTTTGAGTTTCTTTAACATTACCATTGCTTCAGTTGCATTTGGACAGATTTCTCAATTTATCATTGAGGCAGATTCTGTCATTTCATGCAGATTATGAAGTGCAGAAAAAAGGGCAGCTGAAACTGAAACTCAGCTGCGGGTGAGATGCAGCAGCCATTCCATGCCGGAGGAAGGCCTCAGTGCTGTGCTTAGGGATCTGCAGGTGGGACTACAGGGAAAGTGGAAGCACGTGGTTATTTTGGTTCAAACACAAAGCATAAGTTTGCAGAAATAACACAAGGTTCTTCAGGGCTGTGAGAGCCTAAAGCCTTGGATTTCTCCTGCCTCATCTGCCTGCTGGCACGCACAGCCATGTTGTCCCTTTCACAATGCATTTGATCTGTCAGTGATTCATTTGAAGGCTATCTTCACCAGCAAGGTGCTTCAGGGCTGAGTCACACCCATGTATCAGCTCTGTCAGCTACTCCTTTCACTCCTAGGGTGCTCCCAGCCTTTGATCTGCTACTATACTGCAGCAACAACTTCCCCTGTTTTTTAATGCTGCATTACACTGCAAGGCTGTCATTACTCCACAAATGCTGCAGTCTCTGCTGCCTGTATGCTGCTATCACAAGTACATCCGTGCTTTTTCTCAAAAGCATGAAATAAACTACTGCTGTCCCCAATCCTCAAACATTCTGTTTCCTACAAGATGGCAGTTTCCATCAGACTACGTGTGTCTTTCCCTTCTCCCTGTTGCATTTGTCTGGCTGCTGCTTTTAAAAAACTACGGGGTAGGGGCTGTTTACTGCATCCGTACACTGGTGCTGTGGGTTCTTACTGCTTTGTAAATCCTAATGTTACTGAGCAGTGATGAATCCTGTCCTCCAGCAGAAAGTCCCCTTTTGCTGGCCAGGCTGGATCTTATTTAATTTGAGGTTGATTCTGTCAAAGCTAGAGACCTCAGTGGAAAGAGGGGTGCTCTGTGTGCAGCAGGGCTGAAAACACTTCCTGTATTTTACAGTTGTGTTTTTTTTTTTTTTTTTAACAGTGACAAATAGGAAAAAGCGGAGACAACACAAGAATTAAAACTTACTTGCTTAAAATCAGCTAAATTCCTTGTAGTGTTGGAAGTAAGACCAGTAGCAGCATATGAGCTGGTTCTGCTGGAGATGGTGCTTATCCAATGACCTAGCAAAACCTTCCTGACTTGTAGGATTTGGGGCGGGAACTCCACTGCAACAAAGAGGTGCCATCTCACAGCCTATAAAGCAGTCACTTCCTGCTGTTGTGGTGTGGGTCAGTGATCCAGTTCGTTTCATCTGTACACTCAAGAGTGGGCCTTGGCTGGGATACAGGGTGGAGGACATGTTCACTGTACTTGATCATGCAAATCAGTGAAGGTTGTGGCTACCTAGGTGTTTGTCTTATAATGGGGTCCAGCCAAGTGGCGCAGCCTGTATCTGCAACACATCCCTAACGCTGGGAGTCCTGACCACAGTATGCTGATCCTAATGTGATTTAATAGTGATGAATCTCTTTCCTTCCATTGGCCAGGTTGGGCTTGTTTTATTTATGCCTTAAACCCTTTCCTCTCTCCCACACTGATCTGTGCGAAACTATTTAGCAAGTTAAAAGCTCTGCCTGGTGTGTGGGCAGGAGAAGGGCCACAGCCTGGTGTGGAGAATGTATGCGATGTGGTCCAGGCTTGTGGAGAGAATGAGGCGGGGACCAGAGGTGCCAGTCGTGTGCTTAGTTCATACAACTTGTCCAGCCTGTTTTCACAGACTTGTATCTACTGATCCTTGACCATGTCTCAGGCCTGACCTACAGTTACTAATTGTCAGTGTCCTGAGGCTTCTTCCAGGTTTTAATTGGCCCTATTAGTATGATGGATGCTGGAAATAAAGGCACATTGGAGAAAGGTGGTAGTGTTTTTGCTGCTGCCATTGTTGTTGCTGGGGCTGCCATTAACGCTGCTTACTGGCATTTGCCCTCCTGTGAAATGTGTAGGTGAGCTATTTATAAATGCGCAGAGAGATCCTACATCTCTAGCTTGTGCTCCGATTTAAGGGTAATCCCCACCAGGAGGGCAGAATCTATCCAGGACTGCAAAGGAGGTTAGTGGCAGAGTTGAAAATAATCCACTTCTGAGCCTCAGCATTGTCTTTACGGTGGGGTTGATTTATGGGGTCAGGAGTGGGTGTGAAGAAACAGCATACTGTTTCCCCATTAGCTCTGCCTGTTACAGCGTGATCTCCGATCTTCCGGGTGGCGAGAGGCACTTTTCCTGCTGCACAGCCCCCTCTCCTGTCTTCCCCTCCCTTTACACAGCAGATACACGCAGCTCTGTTCTGGGCTTCATTCAGCCTCAGTCTTTGCTTGCTTTTACTCTTCCTGTATGGAGCAGGCTCAGCCTGGTGTGCAGGAGGGAATGGCTCTTTTCCTAGAGCACTGCAGTCCTAGGCACATGGGAATTAGTCTCTATACTTCTCAAATATTCTGAAAATCGATACAGCAACTTGCTTTCATTATTCCTCTCCTGTAAGGTGCAAATTACCTCACTTTTGAAAGCATGCAATTTCTTGAACAGCAAGATTAATATAGCTGGATTTCTAGTGTATCTGATTATCTTTTACCTTTCCACATGTGGATTTGCTGATGACTAGTAAGAGGCAAGCTTCTCAGCCTGTCCTCAGTGGGAGCATGATTCTTTTGCCTGACTCCCAGTTTTTATGAAGTAGAGGGAAATGAGCTACCTTTGAGGTCTGCATCTCAGCGTCCAGCTTCGTTAGGGCCAAACAAAGCACTCAAGGAGGGTTAGACAAACACAGATGCACCCCAAATGGATAGCATGAGCCTTATTTCCTTAAGAAACATGCTAATGTGATGTGGTTGCAGTGAGGAAATGATACTTTTCCTTCTATCTGAGAGCTCCTGGCATGCTGGGTCTATCTGCAGGACACAGTGCCCTCCCTTGGTCCTTGCTGGGCTCTGGATCTGGACTGAGAAACCTGCCCTTCCTGAGTGTCTGGGTGGCCAAGGGACAGTTGCTGGAGCCTTGTGGGGGAATCTATGTGCTGCGATTTATAAACTTGGTCAGAGTTACAGACTTTGTAGGGGATTCCAGTATCCCCTCGAGGACCTTATGAGGGGGGTTATGTGGAGCTTCAGTGCTGCATGAAATCAATTGTGGGGAAAAAAAACCAACCTTACGAGTGACTTTATCATTGTGTGTAAGAGAGTGATGTAAGAAACTGCAGAAGTCTGCTAGCTTGATTCTTGAACATGTGGTGGAAGACTTTAATTTGTTTTTTTTCTTGTGAATAAGAGTTTTATATAAATGCTGGAAAATCATAATTATGACATAAACATTTCAGAGGATTTACACTTCCAAATATAATGGAGAAATCTGGGAACAGAGACTTGTTTGAAAGAGGCATCTCTGACTTGATTTCAGCATTGCCCTTTGGGATTATGCTAGCTCAGAGCCTGTGCCTGGCTGCTGCCTGAGTGATTTAGTGTGAAGCTGGGTGCTGGGCTGCTCTACACAGGTATTTTAAGAGGTAGGATGTAATGGTTTCACATTGGCATATTTCTGCTACATGTTGTGCTTGTTCCTGCCCTTGTGTAGGTTATTTTGTACTGGCAGTGCCTGATAGTTGAACCTTTTTATGTCCTGGAGAAGCCCATTAATCTGCTCAATCTCCTTTTTAGATTACTGAAATTTCATGTTACAGCAAGATGAGGGGTTAGGAAAAGTTAGCTGGTTTTTAGAGTGATTGTGTTCTTTTGTTTTGTCTTTTATCAAAATAATTGTCAGCAAGAAAACCCAATGTGACTTGGAAGTGTTATGTACTCACCACGCCTACTCCTGAAGGAGTGGCAGATGGAAATAGGCAGTGCTTGGGTCAGAGCGCCCCGGAACAGTGAGTGTCCTTGGGCTGCACAAGTTGATGGTTATCTCTCCTTTCATCTAAATGCACATGGAGCCACAGAGCTGGTTCTAAAAAAAAGAAGAAGATACTGTGATCCCAAATGTCTTGTCTCTCTTACCTGTCTTACTTGAGGGGTCACCTCCTTTCACTGTGCACATCTTGTGTGGGTTGCAGATCGCCCCTTGTGCCTGTAGCTCTGTTTCTACACTATCCCAGTACTGCCTGCTCGGTGCTGTCACTGTCTGGCTCTCCAGAGGTTCCTATGCCCACATCATGAGTCAAACCCTAGGGAAAGTCAAAATCTAAACACCTACAGAGAGAGTGGGGGAGCTGGGTTTTCTGCATCACAGGGGAGTTTGTACACACCTCTTAGAGACTGCCTGAAACCATGAGCTGCCGAGGAAGTCCTGGACAGGCAGAGGGAGGGCTTGGGGCACCCTCGCTGGGAAGCAGAGGGATAGAGCGGGGCAGAGTAACCCACATGAGAAAGCCTCGTGTTCAGGCAGGAGGAGCAGGCTCTGGGCTCTGCTCTCAGCTTGCTTTTGTGAAGATCCTGATGAGGCATCTCTGTTTTAGGCCCCCACTGTCCTGAGGCACAGGACACCTGCCCAGTGCTCTCCCAGGGTGGTACTCTCTTACACTTTTCAAAGGAAAATAAATCACTTCTGATCCACAGTACCCCACAGCAGGGAGCACCTGCCCCTGAAGAGCATTCCCAGCTCCAGATGTAAAGAAGCTTGACAGCACATAGTGTCAGAGGAAGGGGGGCATTCAAATGATGTCTCTGCTTGCTTGCCTTTGCCAGTTCTCACTCTAAGAAATAATTGTTTTATGCCTAATGCTTACTAGGCAGAGCTGAGGTGCCTCATTTGGGGTTCTGAATTCTGGGGGGCTGGTAGGTGCAGAGAGACGGGTTAACATGGGGCTGGTTACCTGACCAGCTCTTGTTTTCCCATGACAGTTAAAATATAGCATTAGGTGACAAAGCATGTGCTGGCTAACAGAGCTCAGCTGACATTTGCCTCATAATGCTTGGGAGCATGGCTCAGCCACAGACCCAAAGCACTTGGGTTTTTCTGCACGGCTCAGACTGATGATATGTCTGGCTTGTGGGTTTGGTGAGCAGGGGGGAAGCCCCATGCCCATTTCTTGAGTTCACCTTTTCGTCTGGCAGCCCATGGGTTTCCTCAGGCCATCGGCTATACCTGGCAGTCTTGGCCTGTGGATCACCAGAAGTCAGATTATGGTGGGAGGAATTAGGGTGCCAGGAAGGGGAACCTTTCCCAGATTTGCCATCACAGGAAGAAAAGGCTTCTCTCTTGCTAAATCTCCCCTACTTCTGCTTCTCCATCCCTCCTTTCAGTGGGGTTGTATGTTTCCCCTCTGTGGTTTCTGAGTTTTGTGGCATCTTTTTTGGGAGTCTGCCATGCAGCGAATGCTCACATGTATTAGTGGCCTGCTGGCTGTGTTGTGATTTCCTTACTCCTGTGCTGGTGATATACCAGCCATCTGAAAATGGAAAGTTCCTGCCTTAGTGCCCAGCCTCACTTCTTTCTGTGGCCTTGCAAGCTTACTGCTAGCAGTAAGCTGCTCTGTGCTGGTACTGTCTGGCTGGGCTAGTTCCAGGGAAAGGCACTCTCCAAGCCCGAGTTCACTCCAAATCTCCACTTAGTATTTTTATAGTGTTTTACACCTTTCTGAGGTTGGGTGTTTGAACCAGATTTTTTTTAAAAAACTGAAATAAAAAGGGAAGGCTGGAAAAACAGCCAAAACATTTTTTTTTTTTCCAGTGCAACAAGCCAGGTTTTGAAGACAGCCTCAGATTCCTGCTGGCCAGCTGCATGGAAGGCATTGTACATGTATGTGGCAGCCTCCCTGCTCTGAGTGATTGGCTTTTGCAGGTTGGGCTGTTGGTGAGCAGTCTGGGCAAGTCTGCAGGTAGCCACAGGGAAGTCCAGAGCGGCAGCGTGTGCATTCTCGTAGACAATTTGTTTTGCAGTTCTCACGCTTCAGCTTGACCAAAACCATACCTGACCTTATAGCTACAGGCAAGATCAAAATGACTTAGCAACTGTTATTTATCCATTTACATTAGTCACCCATGTAATTAGATCAGGTGACAGGCGTGTAAGACCACCAGGGGACACTGTTGGATAGTCTATAGAGCCCTCCCGGGCCTGTCAGGTCGGGTTTCCCTCTCTGGTTTGTCTCAGCTTGTCCCTGCCTCAGCCTCCCTCCCTCCACCACCCTCTGCTAAGCTCGCTGTCCTTGGCACTCCTTGCTCTGGCACTGGATTCTTTAGAGCTGTTCCCTGCAACCCCGGCTATTCGTTTTCCTCTGGCAATTTTATCACCCAAGGTCACCGTGTTGCAGTATCTTGTGTTTTGTTCTCTCTCCCCCCCCCCCCCCCCCCCAGAGGCAGGTAGCCAATACACCAGCTTGCTGGGAGTGTGTCAAGGACCTGCACAGAGCTGCAGGACTTGGCATGTTGGGACCAAGAGACATAAACCAGACACAACCTGCCCTGAAGTTTGGAAGCACTCGGAGTAGAGATTTGAGTTTAGGCCTGTTTAGGAGATTAAGTTCAGTCTGGGTTCAGACCACTCCAGTTCCCCATGTTAAAAAATGTCCTCAAATTCTATTCCCTGTAATAAGAGTGAAGTGTAAGGTTCATTGCTTTTGAAGTTAGTGCCTTCATGGTTTGTGCAATAAGAAAGACGTGCCATTACTTGCTTGAAATAGCAATTTAGAAAAAGTGTCAGATTGCTTTTTCAGATGGCATTCCTTAAGGAACCTGAACAGGTGGGCATGTGAGTGATGTGGGTTCCTGCAGCCTTCCTTCTGAGAAAAGCAAGTTGAATAACTTGTGTGTAGGAATGGCCTCCCCTCAGGGCTGATCGAGGTGTCTGGGCTTGAGGTGAGGCAGAGAGGCGGTGTCAGTTGCTGCTGGTGAGAGGTTCCTCTCAGCACCCCATCCCAGCGAGAGCAGCTTGGCTGTGCTGGCTCTCATATAGGCAGCCTGAGGGATGGGGAAGTGGAGGAGAGACTGTGAGCCTTGTCTGGGGACTGTTCACTCATGGTGGTAAAAATGGATTTTGCACCTTACAAAGAGAAGGCTTCCTTAGGTCCAGACTCAAATGGACAAAATCACTCCTGACTGGTTCTCTGTGGTTAGACCCATGATTCACGCTTTCCTTGGGGCCTCCTGTTTCAGTACTGGCTGCCCCCAGCTGCAACTTTTGGAGTTACTTAGCAAAGTGATGGAGAATGGGACACTGCCCCAAGCAGCACAGAGACATTTTGCAGGGCCTCATTCTGAATATAAAACTGCTTTGTCTGTGAGAAGTTTTGGGTTGATTACCATTTTGGAGGGGAAGTTCCTCTGTTTAGGATCCTCCATAGCGTGAGGTATGTTCTGCATTGCCAGAAGATCAGGACTAGGTTGTTACCATCTACTGTTATGTCTTTCAGTGCTAACACACAGGTTTAGAGGAAACATGGATCTGTATCTCTGCTCATGTCATTTGGCATAGCTGCCTTGAATTCAAAGAGTTTAGTCCAGCTGAGAATCTGGTCCATCTTGTACACACAGGGCTTTGCTTTATGTAATGGTCTTTCTGCAAACATCTTTGCCAAGTGCTAATAGTGCACCAGCAAGAAAGTTCATGCTTGGGCTTTGGTGAGAACTAGTGTACTGAAGAACTCCATGCATTGTGCTTAGCCCAACAAACAGGGCTTCAAACACCTCTGTTGTGGGGAAAGATTTTTAGGTGGCAGTTTCCTTTCTGCTCAGGAGATGAAGTGCCCACAACGGTTACTGTAGAGTATTTAGCTGGTCAGCTCATGAGTGCTTTTATATTTGAAGTGTTTAAAAAAGGGGATGGTGATTTTAGAAGTGAAAAGTAAAAATGGTCTGGCAGTCAAGTGATGTTTAAGGATGAATGTAGTGTAGGCAGTGTTCCCTTGTAATCTGTCAGGAGGCGGGAGGGAGCAGTCTGTGTTAATTATGCTTATGGTTAGCAGCCAGTGCCTGTGCTTCAACCAGAACTAACTGTGCTGATTATGATTGATTGGAATTCCAGAGAAGACTCAAAGCTCAGTGTGTCTTCTCAAAGTATGCTGAAATGATAATAATAATTCATTCAAGTTTTATATTCTCTATGATGCTTTGTCCCCTGCAATGGTAGAAGCATTTCCATAATCCCGAGTGAGCTGGAATATTCCTGGAAAAATTCTTCCCTAATGAGTATTGTCATTCAGAAGACTGCTTCAACTCACTTGTTGAATTGAAACTTCCCTGCAGAGCCCCAGATTTCATGTAGCAGCCTGGGAACTGATGTAAAGAAAAGGAAGGTGCTGAAACTCGTAAGAGAAAACTCCCTACTCCCCTCCATCCGACATTGCTTCCTGAAGTGGCTGAGGAGTTTGGTAGGGCCACCTGGTTCTCATAGAGACACCGAAGGGTCTTCATGTCACTGAGGTTTAGGCCATGTGTTGGAAAAGTAGTTTCCTCCTGTAGATGAAGAAGAAAGAGGTATTCTGACATGAGAATGAGGGTCAATGTCTCACTGCCATGTCATACCCAGAGTACAAGTGAGATCTGTGGCAAGACTGCATGTGCTTAAATTTTTGATGAATTATCCAGAGCAGGTGAGATGGCTTTATCCTCTTATTTTTGCTGCAGGGAGACAGCAAAGTCCTGATCTAACATACAACCTGCAACAGCAAGAGGTAAACCTGTGAATTTCTGTTGGATCATCACTTTTGCATCATGTAGCTCTGGCTGTTTTGACTCAGTATGAGGAGTCCTAGACTTGGGTTTAATATTTCAGGATACAACGGCTTGGACTGCTCCAGTTTTGAATCCTTTCTATGAAGTCTCTTGTTTCCCACTGGCCCTTTGATTAGCTACGTTGCTGAGTAGAGTATGAAAATTGTGAATTGGTCTGAATACGTTCTCCTGACCCTGCCCTGCCAACCTCTTTCGTATAGCAGGGTAAGCTGGGAGCAAGGATGGGTTTTTGCCAGTGGAAAGCTGGGATCTGAATCTAGTTTTTAGATCCATTGATTTCAGTGGATTTCCTTAAGGATTGAATCACTCCTTTATCCTGTTTAGATCATACCTGCTAATGAGTCTGGTCTGGTGATAAACTTCTCTGGAGGGTCTGCTTGGAGTTTGCAACCATGCTGTGGAGGATAGGCATATGCTGTTTTTTTAAGGAATGCTTTTTGTCTGAATTTACCCCTTGCAAATATCTTTGTAAACATGCACACTTTATATATAGAGAGAGACAGGGCCTCATGGCTGAGATGTGGTGCAGAGGAGGACACCAGCAATCTGCTTTCATGGAGAAAGCCTGTGGAAGCCACTCACTCTTGTGCCTCAGTTTCTGCCTTTGCAAACAGAGAGACTTGGTGACAACTGCCTTGCAAGATGAGTCCCACAGTGTGGCATTGGTGTCTCTCTGTAACACGAGGCCCCAGCAGAACAGCTTTTGCAGTAAGATATGATTTAAATTATTTAGGGTGTTGTCATGTGATCACAACTGATTGAGTTCCTGTGGCTTAACAAGTTGCCATCTGTTATCATCCCCATTATGAATTATGCATTAGCTTAAAGCAAGGCTTAAACCAAAGGAGTTCAAGCAAAGTCCTCACCCCAATGATACCATAAAACTGTCTTTAGGGCTGTTAGTACTGAATCCAAAACACCACAGCCAAACAAGAGAGCATGCTGGTCCAGTACAAGCTCTCTCTGCTGGTTCAAACCATCCTGGCAGATTCCCTTGGTAGTGGCAGGCTTTATGTTGGGCCAGGTGTCACTTGCCATCCTGATGTAGGCTCATAAAACCAGTAAAAACTTCATTGCCTGTGTCCTGGCTGTGTGGGCAGCAATGAGACCACAGGCCCACACCAGAGTCCCAAAGATCTCAGGACTGCATGGTCAGGGAGCTGCTGTAAAGAAGGCCCGGTGACCGCATGCTGAATTGCTGGCTGACTTAATGTGAGGCTCTGTGAAGCTGTCAGCTCTGGAAGTGCTGTGGGCCCTACTGTAAGACCTGACAATATACATGTTTGTGGTGGTGTCAAAGTGGCCATTTGCAGTAAAGCACTTAAAGCCCAACTCAGACATTCATCTGAGTCCTCTGACCTGGAAGCATCATGGTGAGAAAGCAGGCTCTTCCAGAACATTCCAGTTTCTCAAGCTGATATACAGTGCGTCGGCTAGTCAGTGCACTTTTCCTGTGAAGGAGAGATGCCTCGAGCCACTCCAGCTATGCGTGCAGGCTACTTCCCTCTTAGGCCAAAGTGCTGCTGTTGCTCTGGTCATAGCTCAGGAAGATCCCACTGGCCAGCCTGTGAAGTTTTTCCCTTTTGGTTTGTAGCTTATGTTGGATTTGCAGTGGTGAAAGTGATTAGGGTCTGCTGTCCTTCCAAGGGTGCAATCCCCTGATGTCCCATCACCTCTCAAGTCACATTTTACAGGCCAGGCTTCCTCTGCCTGCGATACACCAGCACAAGGCAACCAGCTTGGCAGCCCAGGGTGATTGGGGCAGGCTTGGCTCTTACTGCACTTCTGGGGTTAGCTTGACTTTATGCATGTTTTCTGCGCAGCAGATTGGGTCAGTGACCTTGTTCTGTTGCAGAGGCAGGCCTTTATTACCGTTCACTGAGATCAGAGCCTATAAAATAAACATTTGTCTCTGTGGAAACAGGCAGCAGAGATGACTGTAGTTAAATCAAGACTTACTTGGCGAGTGTGCACAGTAGGAACGCAGAAAATTCATGGCATCCACAGAAGCCAAGTGCTTTCACATAGATTGTGTGGCTGTCCTGAGGAGGACCACTAGGATCTGCCAGCCAAACAGGATGGATAGGCAGGGAATGAACGTTTCCTGGCATGAGCAGTGGTTCCAATGGTAATTCTTGTGAATTTGGGGTCATAAATCTGTTTGTGACTGCAAGGACACTAACAGTGGCTCCAGCTTTATCCAGTGTTCAAAGCGATGCTTTTACAGCTGGAGGTGCTTGTTCCATCAGCTGGCACAAAGGCTGACTCTGTGGCTCCCTGTCTCTGACCTTGGATATCTGATGGCAAAATCCTTTGGCTTCACAGGGAGTTACTCACACGATGTCCCTGCTAGAAATAGAACTATGTCCCTCCTCTTTAAAGCAGGGCTGGATTCTCTGTCTTCAGCTTGATGTGCAAAGCCCTTCCCCTGGGAGTGAGCCAGCCTGCATTTTCTACCAAATTCACAAGTGTGCATACCCCTTGCAGTTTTACAGAGGCTTGAACAGTCTTCAGCAAAGACAAGAATTCAGTCTGTCTTAACCTCTGGAAAGAGGGAGGTGGATAGGAAAGCAATAGCACCAGTGTTCATGAGATTTGTGTAAACTGGGTTGGTAATACTGGAGATCTTCTTTCACATTTAGTCCCAATGACTTTGCAGTCTGAAGATGAAGAAGAATGAAGCTCTGGATGCTGGGGCCATAGTGGATCAGGAAGGAAGGAATAAGAAAGCAAAGGAGGAAGAGTTGGGATTTAGTGTGGACCACCAGGACGGGAGAAAAGTGAGACAAATTCTTGAACTAAGTCTTAAATTGCTCCAAACCGCAGGGTATTATGCTTGGGGGAGAGGCAGGGAGGGAATAGTTATGCAATTTCATCCTCAGTCATGCAAAGGCAAGTTATTGGACAAAGGGATTGTATTAGATATATTGCAGTTGGAGCCTAGTAGAGCATTCGATACAGGGTCTTACAAGATCTTGCCCTCCCTCCAATATTGTTTGGCTTGTTTTGGATAGGAACTCAGTTGTGGATTAGTAGAAATGACAAATACATGGCTCTGATCATGCAGATTTTTGAGCAATGTGACAATGAAAGTTTTTGATTCACCTGTTTTACTGAGGGCTCCTCCTGTGCATTAGCAAAGCAGTAAGGAGCGTTTTAATAACAGTTTTAGGTGCAACGTTTTGCAAACCTTACTGAGTACCTTGTACATGAAGCATGGCAGAAACCAGGAAGTTTGGTAATTTTGGTGAGATAAAAATAATGAAAGCGATGGAATGTTACAGGAAGAAGAGAAGTTTTTTTATCTGAGAAAAACATCTGAAAGCAAAATTCTTTAGGAAGGAGGAACCCTGAATACTTTAATGTGAGAGACAGCAAAAGTGAGCAGTGTATAGTTTGGGCTTGCATACTTGGGTGCGTGTGGTAGACTAACAGCAAGGCAATGGAAGTCAGGTTTTTAGGCCAGACTGTAAACTGGGGTAAGCAGTATAGCTCTGTGGAAATCTGTAGAGGTTTGGCACTTTATCCCTGCTGAAGATATAGCTGGGGTAGAATTTACTGCCAACAAATTACCAATCAACTGGACTGAAATCAGAACTGAAAGCAACAGGGATGAGTTAAATGAATCTGCTTCCCCCCACATATTAAAGAAGAGATTCTGCTTACCCCAAGCCAGAGTAGAAGGAGAGAGGAGGCTGTACAGGAGCCTGCCAAAACTGCAGAGGTGTGGGAGTGTTACTGAGCAGTACAGGAGGACTTGGCACACTTGAAAGGAAATGGAGTATGGCACCAAAATCCATTCCTTGGGAGCAAGACTGCTGGCTGGGAGGCAGCCTTGATAACCAAATCAGTCTTCCTACCTCTGTATAATTGAACTCTGGATTATGGCTAAGATTTCATTACAGGAAGGTCATGAGATTTTACCCAAGTCTCACAGAAGAAGGAACTACTCCATCCTGTAGCAGATGCGAATATTGTCTAGCCCAACCAATTGTGGCTCAATATGAGATTTTCTTTCAGAAGGCTGTGCACTCATGATTCAAGGAGTCCAGTTATTTACCAATAATGCACAGTCCTATCTCAGCTCCTGTCCTTGGAAAGATGCATGCACACGTGTCATTTATGTACTGTGGCCAGTTCAGGAACAAACCTGTGTGCCTCAGCAGTGTATTTCTCCATCTGACTTGCATCCAATAAAGCTCTGATCACATGTGGAGAATAGGAATACTTTGTTTAATGTTCTCCCTGCTCTGGGTGAGTTTCCACCTGCATCATCTGCAACACAGTAAAATGCAGTCAGCATTGTGAGAATGGAAGGGCTAGATCTGAAACAGTCCTGCATCACTCTGCATGGCTTGCTGCATCTGGGACTGGAGAATGATGAAGGATTTCCTCATTTGGTTTCCACAGTTCATATCAAAAGCTGCTCGGGCCCTTCTCAAGAGCCGCCAGTGAGGAAGTTGCAATTTACTGCTATTCTTCAGTACATTTTGCTGAGGTATAGCTTTTTATATTGCTTTATGTGGCATTTGGCAATTTAGCCTTTTGGAGCATCTGTTGATAGTAGCGTGAAACAGTGACTTAGACATTAGAGCATTTAAAAGGTCGGCTAGTCAAAAGATGTACAAAGTTGGTCAGACAATAACTTTGCATTATAGGCAGTAATGCTAATATAAGATGCTTTCAATGTGGAAGTCTTTCAGCTGAAATCTTCTGATCTAATCAATTGGTAGTTCATAGCATGATCTTACACTGTGGCTTCAAAATTCTGTACTCATGGCATTACCTGCCACGTACTGAACTTTAGCTACAGCTCATTGTCCTCTAGCCTGTCTTATGTGAACTGCAGGGGCTGAGTTCACATGGTGGAAAGCAGAGTTCTGTTCTTCCTCTCTTCAGTCTCTGTGCAGCTTCACTACTTGCAGTGGCATTATTCCTGGGTTACACCATATCTGGGCTTGCTATCTTTTGATTTGATAGTAGATCAGGGTGAAGAGGAGAGACTGATTGCTCCCTAGTCCATTTCAGGAGAGAACTAGGTAGTCAAAAGGTTACTTAAAAAAACCACTTAGTTTTATATCTTGATTTGCTTGTGTTTTTGTGATTTCATTCTATAAAAATGGCTCTGGAATTGTTCAAGTCTGTTCTTTTAGACAGTGGCATAGAGCAGAAGAGGCAGCATGTGTTAAGCAAGGAATAAGCAGCTAGGTTTCAAACACTTAGTCCTTCAGGCAACTCTTTAAGAGTTTTGCACCAACCAAAAAGGAGAGAAGAAAGGAGAAAATGGAAGGGAGCATTTATATTGAAATCTTTGTTTAGTTCCAGAAGCCTAGAGCAAAACATCAAAACACAGAGTGCCTCAGACAAGCCAAGACAGGGAATAGAATTTCCATTTTATTCCAGATGAGAAGTGGGTCTTGTTATAAAGGGTTTGGGTGACAAAGCTAGATTTACTTCAAATTTCTACTGCAATCTATTTTTAATTATTCATGTGTAGATTCTTGTCTAGGGTTAACAAGGAATTTGCCAGAAGCCAGCCCACAAAGGCTTGAGTTGTAGCTTTCCAGCAGACATCCTGAAAAAAACACTGTCACAGGCAATCAGCATCCTTGGGGAGGTGGTCTGTTAGCAGGGTGTTTACTAATTGGGATCATTCTGCAGTGGATAATTGTTTGTGACACCCATGCTGATTAGACCCACAATATCTTCCCATCCTGCAAATGGTCCATGACAGTTTTGATGAATTTGAAGTTTGGAGTCTGAATAAATCTATGGAAGGAAAAAAAATGCTTCCACTGGAAAATGTATGTAGAAGAGCAGAGTTCTGCCCTGGGTCAGCCTCCAAGAATGGAGCCACATGAGCACGCAGAAAGAGGCCACTCGGTGGGTCTTGTCAGACTTCCTATTTTTTCCTCTTGTGTTTAATTAAGAGACTGGGGGAGGACCAGCCATACCAAATTAAAAATGGGAGAGTTCGTTTAGCTTGCAGAGGACAGGGATGTCCTAAGCAAGGACTTTTGGGCTTACTGGGAAACTGCAGATTTATTGAAATATCCCTGGAATGAGTTCAGATGCAGGTCAGGCCTTCTTGCTGGCAGACAATAGCAAGAGTGATGCAGATGTCCCCAGAAAACAGGCAGTTCTCTGGGCCTGGGAGCAGTATGTGAGGGTTGCAAGCATCATTTTGCAGAGGAGATTTAGAGATTTTTTTGTTTCTGAAGGCTGGACCAAAATGTATTTTACATTTTTGCTACATTTGACTGCTAGATTGAGACATGCTTTGTGGCCAGATTGAGGATCACGGAACTGTAAGAGCATGCTTGTCCAGTCCCCTGCTCAAAGCTTATTTGTCCTTCTGGCTCAAGCATAAATTGTATAGCCAAGATAAGCACCATGTAATGTATTTTCAGTCATTTGACAGAAATATGGTTGTCATGCTTTGTCTGGTTTGCATCTGTACTACACCCAAGGTGAGCAGCAGGTTTAATCTTTGCAGTCAAGTGATCAGAGCTTCAGCTGGATTCTGTAAACTCCAGGCAAGCACGCAGTATTTGCCAGATTTCAGAGTGAGGATGAAATTGCAGCGCTGATCTCAGGCCATGGATCTATGATACGACATTCTGGGCTTCCCTGCTCCTAAAAGGTCCTAAGTTTTCAATAATTTTTCTATGCATATTTCAGGATGACTCTAGCAAAAGTAGTACTGGACATACATTAAGTCTAAAAATCACTGCTATAATTCTCATATCTCCTGGCTGGAGCTTTTCATTGGGAAGTAAAGAATTAAAGAAGCATTTTCTGTAATAAACTTGGCAAGTCAGGGAAGTTTTTAGTGCTGTTAGGATAAACCTAGATTCATGTCATGAAATCATAGGGCTAGTAATGGCTAAAGCATAGGAGACAAGGATTCAGCGGTGTCCCAAGGCAGCAGAGTTCATATTCCTGTTCAGAACAAAGGTCAGTCATTCTCCTGAGTCGGAAACTATTTCTGGAGACAGAGCTGTCCTGTTAATAGCCATGCTCCATTCCACAAGGAAATGGAAGTTTCAGATGCAAATTGGCATGGAAAATTATGAGAAGCCATCTAGGCCTGAGCTTTGGAAAAGGGGAGCTCTTCATATCATCTCTCATTTCTTCCAGATCCTCCCTGTCCAGCCAGCAAGAAGTGTCTCGTGACAGGCCAATTCACTGGACATTTTAATGGTGGTCCTTGTGAAATTAACCATAGGAAGCTGAGATGTGTTATACAATACAATTGCAAATCCTTCCTCCCAGTGGTCTTATCCAAATGCAAACAGTTCTCTGAAGCTCTGACTGGATACTGAAGAATGTTCTCAGTAAACTCATCACCCTGGGGCCTGTGATTACACTGCGGCATTCAGTACTAATTGACCGAGTTGGTGGGAGAGAAACCAGTGTCTTGTCTTTGAGGCAAAGCTGAAGGTGCTTCTTAAGAGCTCAGACTTGTAACATAGAGTAAAAGTGTCAGGGTTCTGAATTTTGTAGCTTCATCATTTATGCACATGTGTTGTTCAATTCTATACAGAATCACTAATGTGATGAGAACTCCACCTAGCACGGCAGAAGGCTGGATGAATAAACAAAAATGCACAGGATGTGCAGAAAGAGGTGCATTCCCCCAGAAAGGCAGGTAGTGCATATGAGATACTGGCCATGTGACAGTTTGTATTTGAGATTTCACCAGGGAAACTCTCTAATTAAAAAAAAAAACAACTCTGTTCCCTAAAATAAAATTTTCAAGTGTTTCTCAGCACCTTTGTTAGTCTTGTGTTAGACTGTGGTAAAGTCAGAAGGCTTGTCCAAAGCTATATGGAGAATGAAAATGTCCTGACCAGAAGTGTCCAGGTGCACTTTAGGGTTGCCCCTTGTATGTAATGAATGGGGTTTATTAACTGTTTCTAAAAATTTGTTAAAGGTTTCCCCAGTAGTGAAAACTAGGATAATCTTCCAGAGCATTCTGCTGAAGCCAGTGGGATCGTACAGAAGTGGTGTGGTCCAGCTTTCTGGCTCCTGTCAGAGGATTATGACTTAAATGGGATCAAGCACTCAGTGTTCTGAGTCGGAGCACTGGTTACAAGAGGTGATCATTTTTATGACTCTTACCAGGGCAACCCATCTCCTCAAACCCAGTGTCCTGCGCATTAGCTTAACTCTGATAATCTTCCGGAGCTTTAGCAGATTCACAGGAAGGGGTGGACCTGGAAGGATTCCTGGAGGCTGTCAAATAAGTATCCAGCATTTCAATTGCAATGAGCTCCAGTGCGTCTTCTCTAAATCTGTTTCAAGTTGTTTTTTCGGGGTCAGTGGAACACGGTATAAATCGCAGCTTGCTCAAGTCCTTCAGGCAGAGAATTTGGGGAATACATATGGAAATACTTTTGCCTAGTGTTCCCTGCTCTGCACCCCTCCCAAACAGAACATACATTTGTGTTGCAGTATAAAGGGAAAAACCTCCGAGCCTGGAGTAATGTATACAGTTCAATAATACATGAAATTCAAAGCCACACATTAATCACATTCATGTTTAACTTTCAGATTTAAAACCTGCAGGTTGGCTGGCCTTTGTTCTGCTAAGTGGAAGGGGGCATTCCAGCCTCTCTTGCAGAGTTCAAAAGCTGCCTCGGGTAACAAGTGCAATTGGCTTTATAGGTCTCATTGTATTCTCCCTTCGGGGCACAGTGAGAAGCTACTGCACAGGTTGGCCCCTTATCAGGCTGTTCAAAGGAAGAAAAGTTTGGATAGCAAAGGTTAGGCAGGTCACTTCGAGGGGCTGCTTGCAGGTTCAGGAGGCCAAGACTGGAAAAAGTGATGATGCTGCAAGTCAGAATCCAGCTGCATTGGCAGGTCTGGGCAGGAGGAGCAAGTTATTCAACAACCTTCCTTTTCCTCCTGTCACCATGCGGTTTCCAAGCCCCTTGTTTTCATTAGTGTTTTTCTTAGTGTTAGCTTATTTTCAGAATTTTCTGAACAGCATTTCAGTTTTGGAGTGCTTGTCTCTGATGTGCCCTTGTGTGTTGGATTATTATTGACTGTTCTTGGTGGTTACCTTTGTCCAGGATTCACTCACTCCTTCAAGTGCTGCAGCTTCCTCTCCTCTGGCTGTTCAGACCCCAATTCTTCCCTCCTCTTTCAGTCTACTCAAAATGCTGTTGCAGTATGCCTTTATCCTTTTCCCTTTTCCCAGCCAGCCTGGCTTTCCAGGGCTCCGCACAGGCAAATTAAGCCACAGGGAGTAAAGACTATTCTGCTGCCCTTTAGAATCATTTATTTTGGAGGTTATCAAGTCCAACCGTTAACCCAGGACTGCCAAGTCCATCCCTAAACCATGTCGCTAAGCACTGCATCTACGCATTTTTTAAATACTTCCAGGGATGGTGATTCTACCACCTCCCTTTGCAGCCTGATGCAAGCCTGATGCTTGACCACCTTTTCAGTGAAGAAATGTTTCCTAATATCCAGTCTAAACCTCTCCTGGTGTATCTTGAGGCCATTTCCACTTGTCCTGTTGCTAGTTATCTGGGAGAAGAGACAGACCCTCACCTGCCTACAACCTCCTTTCAGGCAGCTGTGGAGAGCAAGTAGGTCTCACCTGAGCCTCCTTTTCTCCAGGCTAAGCACCCCAGTTCCCTCAGCCACTCCTCGTCAGCCTTGTCCTCCAGACCCTACACCAGCCTCGTTGCCCTTCCCTGGACATGCTCCAGCCTCTCTACGTCTCTCTTGAAGTGAGAGGCCCAAAACTGAACACAGTATTCAAAGTGCAGCCTCACCAGTGCCGAGTACAGGGGGATGATCACTGCCCTTGTCCTGCTGGCCACACTGTGTCTGACACAAGCCAGGATGCTATTTGCCTTCTTGGCCACCTGAGTACACTGCTGGCTCATATTCAACTGGCTGTCAACCAGCACCCCCAGGTCCTTTTACGCCAGGCAGCTTTCCAGCCACTCTTCCCCAAGCTTGCATTGTTGCTTGGGGTTGTTGTGACCCCAGTGCAGATCTGGCACTGAGCCTTGTTGAAGCTCATACAACTGGCCTCAGCCTGTTTGTCCAGCCTGTCCACATCCCTCTGCAGAGCCTCCTACCCTCAAGTGGATCAACACTCCCTGCCAGCTTGGTGTTGTCTGCAAGTTGATTGAGGGTGCGCTCAATCCCCTCATCCAGATCGTTGATAAAGATACTGAACAGAACTGGTCCCAGTACTGTTCCCTGGGGGAACCACTTGTGACCAGTCGCCAGCCAGATGTAACTCCATCTACTACCACTCTTTGGGCTTGGTCATTCAGCCAGTTTTTAACCCAGAGTAGTGTACACCCGTCCCAAGCCATGAGCAGCCAGCTTCTCCAGGAGAATGCTGTGGGAGATGGTGTCAAAGGCATTACTAAGGCTTTAGCAGCCAGCTGCCATAGGAACTTGCCTGCTTGCTCATGCCTGTGACGGTCTTAGTTACAAACACGAGTTGGGTGCTGTGGCTAACCAGAGAACACATGTATTTGCAGTAGCTGATTTGCATCAGGGTTATAGTCTTTGGTGACCCAATCATAGCTAGATACGGTGGTAGTGATGGTTCTGTGGCTGCAGATATATTAGAAGTAACTTCAGGTAGACTAACTTGGGGCCTGGTAGCAGTCCAGCAGTGGTACTGTGGAGGTTAAGAAGGTAGCAAAATCCTCTCCACAAACCTGGTAAATAGGAATTAAGCTACAATTTTTTGGCCATCAGGTAGTTTGAAGTGCATCCACAAAGCTGTAACGATATGTCCTGTCCTCCAACTTCCAAATCCTTGTGTGTCACCCCAGGTAAGGCCTGAACTTAGATGTTCTGTCTGAATGGGGGAGATGCAATGAGCATCTCAACAGTGCTTATAAACGTTCCAGAAAAAAGGATATTGGACAGACTTTTTACAAGTAAACACACAGGGTGACTCAGTGAGACTGCCCATCACCAACAAATGAGCCTGAGCTTTGAAGTTAAATGGTCTAAATTCCAGAGAGTCCAAAGGTTTTACATTTTGGAGTGAAGTGCCAAATTCTGCAGGCATATCAGAGGTATAGTGTTGGATTAAGAGCTGTATATATAGTGACCTCTTGCTGGTGGGTCATCTAAGGACATTTTCTGTGCTAATGTCAGCTTCTGATGGTACAAATCATTAATGGCTGTTGAAGCGGTGGAAGAGTTTGATCCTGTGAGGTCCTCTCTGAAACCTAAGCAGGAGGATAAAGAGGTCTTTTAATAAGGGGTGGAATTCAAATGCCTGTTAAGGTCAAATGGTAAATTCATCACTCTCACTTGCAAAATTGTGGGCTGACAAACTGAGCCCACCAGCCAATGAGAAAGACAGCATGGCCTGAAAGACTTTCATATAGAATGCAAATATAGGGGTGCAGCAGAAGGCGTAATTTTCTTGTGCTGTCAGCTGGAGAGAGACTTTTATGCAACAACACTGAATTTAACTTGCAGTTACAAAGTATATACTGTTCTTGTAGGGCCACACTGGGGTTTTCATGAAGCAAATGGCAAAGCTCCCACTGACAGGGTTTGGCCTTCAGGAACTTCAGCTCTGGAAGTTGTTCTGTTATGTGTTATATGTAGAAAGAGGAAAGATTCCAACCTATCAAGCTTTGATGCAACAACTTTTCTTGTTTATGTCAAAAGAATGAACTATGTCTTGTAAGCAGCATGCAAAAATTTCCAAAAGGCTGAATTATTGAATAGTACCTTGGAGTTTCAGTGCAAGATCATGTAAGTGACTTTCCAAATCTAGTCCCTGTGCATCTGCACTATCCAAATGTATGGCAAAATGTGGAGCAGGCTATTCAAAGGCATTAAGCACCCCGTCCCCATTTTAAGGACAATGTTAACTTGAAATCAATATAAAACCAGGTGTCTAACTTAGACAGTCCCCAGTGTTTCATAGTTAAAGGTTGCCATAAAGAGCAGTGTTAGTTAGGACATAGTGAAAGATCTCAGAGAAGTTCTGTTGACTTAAAAAAGAACAGGACTCAGCTCAGCTTCTGATCTAAAAGGTTTGACACACAAGCATCTGTCAGCTGCCCAGTAATAACTTGCTGTTGGTATATGCTGACCCTGTGACAATCCACAATAAATGGAAAATAATTAGATTTAGTGTTTTTAACTTGTGAGAAAACTACCCCATACTTGGAAAAAAAAATAAAAGGCTCCCCAGGGATATAAGCATGCATGTGGACTGAGAGAAGCTGATGTGTGGTAGGTAGTTCGTTACATTGGAGCCACTCATTTCTGAGTCAGAGCTCTATGATACAGCAATTTCCATTTTTTTCTAACTTCTTTTGTCTTTTCTGCTGCATCCTTTCAATTGCCCTTTTCCCTAACAGAAAGGAAGAGAGATTTCTGTCATGGTATTCATAGGCCAATACTGAAATTGTAAGTTTGATGCCCATATACCATTTCTTCTTTATGTTTTCCTAAATGATGGAGATAAGCTGTATCCCATTTTCCTAAGGGAACAAGACCCACAGCAGTGGTTCACTGCTGGTTCTCTCAGCTTAGAATAACATGGCACAAACTGCAGCTTTTGTTTACATCTATAAGAGTCAGATGGATGCTCACTCAACTACTGGAGGAGGCTCCTGTCCTTTACGGAAGATGTCTTTATGATCAGCCAAACTGATCCAACTTCTGAAAACTTGGCAGGCACCCTCTGGTTCAGACTGTGAAAAACATTAATGCACAAATTATAGGAACGTCTAGTTCTTTCATATCTCTCTTTTTTTATATCATTTATTCATGCAAGGAAGGTGTCACGTTTGAAGTGACACCTGTGCAAACAAAATCACATTTGTGATGTTGCAGAATGTGTGGTGGCTCCTGAGCAAGGCCAGGAGGGATAAAGTGTTTCCAGAAGCCTGGGAAGACCAAAGGTGGCTGGAATGTCTACAGAGAGAAAAGACTGGGTCTCCCTGCCTCTGGTGCTAGACATTGGAGTGCCTACTAAATCTTCCAGTAGTTAGGTGGGCTGGGACCACCCGGTGGTGCTGCCCATGTCTTTTCTGTCTCACAAAGCCTAGTTACATGTCAGAGGTTCTCTGTGGAAAACCACCTGTCTGGTAAGATCCATGGCAAGTTTGCGTGGCAGGGTGTCCTGAATGGGGGTGTATTCAGGGTGGTTGAAGTCACCATCTACTGTGAGCATTAGCTGTCTATGCTGGCAGTAACTAGCTATTAGATGAAAAGGCAGCAGAGGCTGACACATTTGGTTCAAAGTTTATTAGTGGACTGTGAAGAGGAGTAGTTTCCATCACACAAGGGGAAAACTCAGGAAAGAACATTTTTTTTGTCCAAGGTGTGGGAAAAAGAAGCTCCTATGGCATTCTAGAGAGGAGAAACTAGTGGCTCTTTGCTTTACAGCAAGACAGAGGTGACTTATACTTCTAGAAAGCTGTGTAGGCCTTGCTTGGGTCAAGCTCAGCTCCCTGGCTTCATGACAGTGCTCTGGCAGAGCAGAAGATTGGTTCCAATATCCCAAATCATTAAAAATTTAGTTAGGAATACTTTAAGAGAGCCTGCAGTTAATGTGAGGCAACAGTTTTTATCTAAAAGGACTTTTTCTTAGGAAGCAGTGACTGATGAAAGGCTTGCAGTCTTTCTCCAGTTCATATGGTGGCGAAAAAGTATTTTAGCCATACTGCAGGCAGCCAGATACAGTTCATAAAAAGATTCAGTAACTTAACATGATCTTATTTGTATAGAACTTGCTGTTCTTTGACCCAACTAACTCAATCCAGGTGGGCTTTAAAAGGAGAGAAATAAAGTGTTTCTAATTAAAAATTTGAAAAAGGTTTTGAAGAAAAAAACAACAGAAGAACATAAATTGTAGAATTATTTAATTCTAAAAGTTTCCTAATTCTCCCCATATTTCAACATGAAAGGTGGATCAGTGGCCAGCTTGTTAAGTGGAATCACTTGGCTACTGGCCCACACACATGGGTAGCAAGCCAGTTTTTGCCCTGCCTCTTCACTGCACTGCTGATATGCTGCAGCGTGGCAGGAGGAGACAGATGGACGTGAGCAGGAACACTGCAGAACTGGCAGAGTCAGCAGTTGATTGGATGCCATTTTTATAGCTGTTGGATGTTTGAATTTGGGAAAGGAAAGCCAACTTGTGATTTTAAGACAAGGTTAATTCCAGACCTTTAGTGCCTCTATGGGGGAGTGACTGGGAGTGACTTCTGTCTCCTGAGATTTTGCAACTAGTGCACATGCTTCTCCTTGTCAACTTCTTAAGATGACAAATTAGGAGAAAGGCTTTTTTTGTTGTTAAATCTTTTGGGGAAAAAGCATGTACAATATTTCTTAAGTAGGTTTAGGTCAGGGCAAAACTTATTTGATCTCAAGTTTCACTGCTATTTCGATCATTCTCTGTGGCATCTGGTGCCCATTTATAAGGTACAAAATAAGGAATCACTTAAAAGCATGCGCAAGCAAATGTGAAATTTGTGCTAAAACAATGCACTTGGGGATTTTAATACAATAATTGACCCCTTCCTTGTTTGTCTGTCTAATGCTCACTTTGTTCTCCGTAGATCTCACAAGATATTGAATTTACTGGCTAGAGAAGGGCTGCGGACTAGAGAAAACAGAAAAATTTGCTGAGAAAGCAGAAGAGGTTAGTGGAAAAATCCTGTTTTCTCTGGGCAAATAGTACTTATTCTCCTTGTGATCAACACCAGATATTCTTCAGCAATGGTTTCTTGTTTTTTGCTCTGCCCTGAAAGAGTTCTTCTAACCAGTACTGTTGCGTTTTACTGGTTTTACAGATTTGATAAGAAAATTCAGAGCACCATACAATCCATTTCAGACAATAGCAGATCAGTACTGAAAACCTTCCACTTCACAAATTCCCATCTACTAAAGAGATTGACAGAGAGTGGTGACAGCCCTAAGCTCTCTTGCTGTTGTTCTGCATGTTTGTCATGCTGGAGGCTTTTTATATTTTGCAGGTAGAACTTAAATTTTTAATGGAAAAGCAAGCTAGTGAGTGTTTTGTGGCTAGCATGCTGGGAGAGGGAAATGATGTGCATCTGGCTTATAGGTGATTTGTTGTGCTCAGTACAAAACAAATGGTCAGTACTGCAACCCCCCTGTGCTTCTCTGTGACATGGATACTGTGAAACCTGTTTACTGCCACCATGGCTTAAAGTGCTTGTTCTTTGCCTCAGAATATGCAACTTTTTCTGCTAAGAATTTAGAGTGCTCCCTGTGTGTCTGGTCCCACGCCTCAGCACTAGGAGAGAGCTGCTGGCGGACTTCACTGAACTGTTGTGGAAGTGGCAATGGGGACAAGAGCCACTGTTTCAGTGGTGTCTCCTCATCTGCCTCCTCTGGTTGAGTCCAGTCATCCCAGACTGCCAGACTACCTGTTCTGGGTGAGACTACTCCAGTCAATGAATGCAATGATTTCAGTATTTCCTGTTCTAACTCTTGGACTAATGCTTAGGTCTATGGCCTCTGATTTAGTTCCTTGCTTCTCAGATGCCAAGCATCTATTTGGATCCTGTAACCAGGCTTTTCTTTATGCTGGCAGATCAGGCTCCCAGCATGGCCTCATTCCTATCAGTAGGCACGCTTTACGTAGCCTCTTTGTTTCTCAGCCTGTTAGTTTTACCTGTACCCAGGAACAAGTGTTCAGCGGAGGAAGGATTGCACAGCCAGGCCCCGATGCAGGTCATCCATTTGTCTCGCTTGGAAATCTCAAGTTTTGAGGTCTGATAATTAAGTGTTTCATTAAGCTTGACGCTGTGGTGGAGCCTGGAAAAGTATGTGCTGTGTGTTGGAGCACTTTCACATGCCAGAGCGCAGGCCTCTGCTAGAAACAGCCACTGGGGGAGAGTTGTGGCTGCTGTGTTGGATAAAATCTTTGTCTGAAAGGATCCAGCAGGTCTCTGGGCGAGGAAGAGGTGCAGCTGGTGGCAGCATGTCCCAGTGACAGGCTGAGCTGTACATACACACTGCACCACCTGCAGCCTCTTCCCCAGGAACCTCCCAGGTGGAAGCAGAATGCTGAGAAGAGCTGTCTTTGGGGGAGGAGGAGACAGAGAAAGATACTGAGGAGGGCCAGAAAGTCCTGGGGAGCTGGAAGACTGTCAGAAGAGAAAAACATGACTGGAAGGGTACCAAAGACATTAAATATGTGGAGGAGATTTTCCCTGCATCTTCGGATGAACTGGAAGGCATTTGAGCATGGCTGGTTCCCTGTCAGCTCCTTATCACCATGTTCAGGCACCTCTCCAGAGCCTATCAGGAAAAAGAGGTTTCTTGGTGAATCATCTGCACTCAGTAGTTCTGCCGCAGACCATTGGTGCAAGGCAGTCTTTGGTCCTGTGGTTTGATGCAGCTACACTGATCTACATCACACCTCCATTCAAAATTGTTTTTGTCCCAAGAGAGATGCTTCTCATCATGATCAAAAGTCTTATTTTAGAAAGAACAAAATCAGAATTAAATGGCAAACAGTTCCAGTGAAGGGAGTTAAATCTTAGAAACAGACTGATGCTCCCAGAGCATCTCACTGCTGTCAGATTGTCCTGTAGTCAGTCACAGCAGAATTGCATGGGCCAGTCTGATTTTCCCAGGTGCCAGCTGGGTTTATGGGTTGTACCTGTACAAAAAGGAAAAACCTTGTATGATGCTGAGAACTCCCTGTTTAGGTGCCTGTGCATGGGCAGGTGATGTATACAGTCAAAGCTAGATAAAGGGTATTCTGCAGCTGGAAGGAAAAACTGTGTAGTATTTCTTTTACACCAGTGGGAATGACCTGTGGCCTCTGCTTTTCTATTCAGCCTGCTGTTTATTGCTCACAAACAATGGAAATAGCTCACATTTAAAGTGTTTGCTCATCTTAAAACCAAGACCCAATCAAAAAGGAACTCTTTGAAAGAAGTTTTCAGCAATAATTTACTTCAGTGTAATATGAACAAGCTTGAACTGAAACTTTTATGACCTATGACTTGTCAGATTTTTCTTCACAGACCTTACCCTTTAGCACATTTTTCATGATAATACAAGCCAATCTGTTTATTATTTTCAATTTAAATATGTTAAAAAGTATTGCATCCTCATGAAAATTGTTTCATTGTTGGGCTGTTTGAGTGGTCAGTGTAATATATCATTGTTTGATCTGGCAGAACCATCTATTTATAAACTAGTATGTGTCAAACCATTTTTTTGGCAAAACTAGGAAGACACCTGGTTTAGTTTAGATTCCTCGCTATGTAATTCCAAACATCGCTCAGTCCTCTTGGATTGAAACGCAGGCTAGGATCCAGACTTAAGAGTGCTGCTGTCATTCACAAGATGCTCAAGGGCCTCTGCTCTCAAGGTTCATGAGATCATAAATTCTTTGTTAATTTTTCTTTTTTCGTAGTTCAAGTCTAGGCACAAACCCAAAGTAGGGTATACATTAAATGTAAGCAAGGCGCAGTTGGTCCTGTTCACTGTTTCAGAGAGAATTGCCTGTATTGACCAACAGAGGTAACAGCAAGGCAGTTAGGGAGTTTGCTGATGAGATCACGAGGAGTGCGTCACCTTTGCAGAGCTGTCATAACACTTGGGAAAGCGGCACAACCCTGGGCCATGTTTGGGAATAAGAATTAGAAACGGTTTCTGCAGTTGCGTAAGTTTAAGGGAGCTGATGATTGACTTGCTTTTGAAAGGCACTATTCAATAACAGTGCAATAATGCCTTTTACAGAGGTGTCTTTGTAGTTTACCAGTTCCCTCTTGCTAGACCTTATATGCTGCATACTGTATCAGTACTAGATTTTAATACAGTTCCCCTTTTGAGTCAGGCTAGATTGTGCTATTAGATAAGATTCAGGATGTACGTGTCACTGTTGCTTGGTTTTAAAGTTCAAGAGCTTATATTGATGGATTCATATTGATTTCAACTATGATTGTTTACAGATCTTATAAAGGACACTGGGAACATAACTGTCAAGTGATGGGTATGATGAGAGTTGTATGCAATACTGTGTGTGTATTCAACACTTACAGAAATGTAGTAAAGATGAGAAAGAAGACAAGGTGAGAGTGAGAGAGAGGGAGAGGATGAGGCAGGAAAAGAAAGGTGTAGATCCTGACCATATACCGTGTTCCTGGTTAAACCAGTGAACCTGGTCCTTTCTGTCCAGTAACATCATACCGTTGCATCACTGCCATGTTCAGTCTTCAGCAGGCTTTGTTTTTCCTCTGTGGTGGATCTTCTCTCTTCTAATCGAGAAGGACCTCTTTGCAAGGAGCTGGCCAGTTGTCTAAATAGGCCCCAGCTCCTCTTGATTATTTTCTCTTCATCCTCCTGGTGAGGGAGATAGGTGGTCTGGAAAACAGAGTCCAAGTGAAATGGTTCATGCCTAGAGCAGCTAAGCAAAACTATGCTTTGAGGCCAACTTATTTTTCATAATTTATCTTGTAATGTAAGCCAATGCAGTAGTTTAAGACAAATTTATTTTAAGCCTTAAAGAGCAAAGGACTTGTATATTTAACCACAGGCTAAGTTTGACTTAAGTACACTGAAGTCAGCAATGAGTGTTACCTCAGTGACCTCCTATCTCCTACTAGGCAAAATCCTTCTGTTTCTGCAGCACGTGTTTAGACACTCCTCAGTAATACAACCTTGTCAGCGCTCTGGGAAGAAGAAATGGAGCTTGGTTGTGAGTAGTGAGCAACACTGTGTCGCCATTTCTAACGTACTAGGTACTCAGTTGTGTACTGAGTGAAGTTAGGCACCCAGAGGGCTGTGAAGGACTGCCAAGAGAAATATCAAAGACAGTGTCTGAAATATTTCCCCTCATGTTACTTCAGTTACTCAAAAGTACCTGCAGGCTGGATTCAACCAACTTTATGAGATCGTGCTTCACAACCCAAAGCAGCCTGGTGGATGGTGGTGCTGTGTTGCTCCATTGGACAGGCTTTCTGTTAAAATCCAGCCAGCTGGGGTCACAGTAGTGACAGCCTTCTCTGTAACACACCTCAAGTAACAACACTTGGTGAAGCAGAAGAGGTATGCTTTAGACCTTCTTTAGCCTAGAGAGTTTCTGATGCACTTCCCATTTCATACTGGAAGATGACCTGGGATGCGGGAAGGAGATTCACTAGCTTTTTCGTTAAAGCTGCTGGGGCCAGAGGGAGGATTGCTCTAACCACAGAAAATATTCCCTTGTTTTCCAGTGGTCCCTGTTCTTGAAACTCTGTACATATTTCACTGGGTGGCTCTTTAATGCAAAATTAAGAATCTGACTAGTTACATGGGGTTTGTGTCTTATCTTCTTGGATCCCACTATCTGAAATCCATCCAGCTTGCAAAGTAGGTACCTAAGTGGTTTGCTGGATCTGGCCCTAAATAATTGTTCCCTTCAAAATATGAAGTGTCATCTTTCTATTAATGGAGCATCTTCTCTGATAAGACCATTCCTTTTCTTAGTTGTCTAATACCAATTCTAGGCTACTTAAATTTATGGAAGTTATGTGCATATGCATGACAAATACTTTCATTTAAAACCAGGCAGTAACTTTGCCAGCCTAGTCTCTGATGTTTTGTGGGTCTGAAAAGGCAGATAAGCTAAGAACCTAGAGAAGGTAAAAAGAACACATTATCATCAGGAGTCAGTAAAGGGGCTACCTTTTCTGCGTTTGCATTAGAAATTCTTTCCTGTAACTTTCAGAAGCAGTGGGACAGACTATCCTGCACTATATAATTTCTTTGAGCGTATATTGGGCTTGAGTTGTTATCCAGTGAGAGGAAGCAGGATGTTGTGGATTGGAAGCGTTTCATACTGACTCTGTGTGGACTGAGAATTTGGTCCTGGAGACAGAGAGACATTTTCATTTTTGTTTTTCCTGTGCTAGTATATCACTGTAGAAGCAGTACTTTCCAGCTTAAAAAATAAGAAAAATTGTGAACATCTTTCACAGCTTTTAAAGGTAATATTTAATTTTTAAACAGTTCAATCTTTGTGTCCAGAGCTTGGGACAACTGCAGGCTTAAGTAGATTAACATTCCTCAACAAATGTGAGCACCTTGAACTATTTCTTAGACTGTTACCAGCCTGTCCTTGAAGGATGTGAATGCCCTTCAGTTTCCTGTAAAGGATGGCATTTTATTTCTTGTTTTGCCAGTTTTCAGGATCCCAAGATCTTTTATTATACAAACCTCGGGTTTCTGAAATACTGTGTCACCTTTACCACTGTAGGGCTTTGTTGAAAACTTACTATTTCTTGGACACACTGTGCTGGTGCTTACCCAACAGTTAGAGAGCAGAGATTCATGGTAATAGGAATATGACTCAAAGTACTTGCATCAGACTTAAGAATGTCTTTTTACCCTGCAGTCAATTATACCTCTTTGTTCTGCTCCCGTAATACTTCTGATTTCTCTGCTTCCTACTGTACTCGTCATGAATATGACAACTGAAGGACTCAGTCTTTTACATTTGTCCTTAATATCATAAGGGTAAAGAGGACACAGGCCATTGGAACAACAAAATTATTCTGTCTTCTGTATGCAATATAGAGTCCCAATACAGGAACTTCGCTTGCTCTTAAATGCTTGTTAGCTGAGCCCTGACAATGAACGCTACTTCCAGTTCTATGCATATCATAACAAAAAGTATGGCTTGTTCCAGTGGTGGAGGCATAGGTTTGTTTTATGAGTGTGTTACACAAGACACACAAGCTGGTAGATTCTGATTTTTATTTGGTGGTAATCTTGATCAATAGCAGCTAAATCATTTACAGAAGAAAAATAAATGGGAAGAAAATTTCACATTTATATTCCGGCTGTGCAAAGGGATCTTGGGTTTTCCCCCATCCTCTCCTCCCAGAGCTTGTCAGCAGTAGAAATTCATAGTAATAAAAGCCAGACATTTCTAATGCAGGTGTTTCTAGAGTGATTGTAATCTTTCTGATTAACTGCATCTGCAAGAGATCTCATCATTACAAGCAAAGCAGAAGTTATGAAGGAAGATGTCCCTAAAGCAGTGAACTGGCAATTAAAATAATATTATAGGCTCTGAGAGATGGGATTGCATGGGGAATTTCAAAATATAGCTAAGATAGGTCTGAAGACATCATTATACCACCAAAATCTTTGAAGCGTGTATCAGCATAATGGACTAGCAAAGGAGCCCAATGCAGTTTAGGTAGCGTTGAAATCCAGCTTTTGGAGATTAAACTACATTACAAAGATCAGGGGCCATTATGAAATTCGGTCCCAGCAGACTGCCCTAAGTCATCAAGGACACGGTTGCAGAAAAGTGCTGATCTTGTGAAAATAGCATTTTACTGCTCGTGAAAGTGAAAGTCCCTACAACAACAGCTTTGGAGACTGGAATCTAGTTTCCTCGGCAGAGCAGCAACATAAGGTTTGGTACATTACAAACTGATTGGCCTTGTGCTGTATTTGGAACAACAAGATTTAATTGAGAGGGAAATTGATTAACAATTGCTAATCAAGGCCACATTTTCTTCTAGCCTCTCAGTTGGGGCATGTGAAATTTTTGCAAATGGTTGTCGTTCCAAGCTGAAGCTTTAGTGGAAGCAGAATAAATCTGCACATGTAAAATGCATATGCTGTAAGCTGCCTAAAGGTTTTCATAGTCTTTTTGGCCATAGTTTGAGTAGAGTTGTCACAAAAGGGTGGGACTGGGAAAGGGGGAGTGAAGCTCAGCTTCCCGATGGCAACACTTCCCCCTTCTACTCACCCTTGCCTTTGCTGGAACATCTTATTCCAGATCTTGCTTGGTTGCCTGGGGCTGAGATTTCTTTCCCCTAATGCTCATCACTCTTCTGAGCCTTCCAGTCATAACAGAATATTGTCCCTACAACAACCTTTTGTAGTGAGAAGTTACTTCCATACAATCAGATACAAAAATAAGTGACTATCCAGGATGTGTCAGGATAGTGCCTGCAACTCTTGAGTGCCAGTCCAAAACATTGTTTTTGAGATAATCCATCCTGCATCCTACTTTGTGGTATAAAACCAGCTGACACTTGGATGTGTGGCACAATTAAACTGTCTCTTCTTAACTAGGGGCATGACAATCCTTTGCTTTTCCCATCATTACTTGTAAAGAGACAAATGAAAGGAAACCTTCAGTGTCATACAGCCATGACCTAATGTCAAAAGGCTGTCTAAGTTGTTACTGGAGGAGATCCAGTTGCAGAAAGAAAAATTCTTGCCAAATCAGCTAGAGAAAGTTGACTGAAATATGTTTGAACAGACAGCTTGTTCAGCCATCGATGCAGCTGGCTCAAAAGAGGAAACAGTTATTCCTGGGTAACTGGAAGCAACTATGTGTGTATATGTATAAAAAAAAGATAAAAAATATATATTGGACAATCTTTCTCTTTGTCACCATTTCTCTCAGTGAGAGGTCTGAAATCCAAGGATAGTAAGGGAAGAACCCAAACCTAGGAAATTCAGAGTTGGTATCCTCCCACCCCACCTCCCGCAGTAATCACCTATTTCATCATAGGAGTGCATGGCTCTGGATATTGCTGAACACTTGTTCTTTGCAGTGGGAATGGTGTTTCACACACACTAACCAGCTGTCTCCATTCTGTCCTGCCTTAATGAGCCATACTAGATTTCCTTTTGCTTCATCATATACTGGGGAAAAGGGGAAGCCATTTAGTTTAGTGAACCTGGTTGCTAAATCCACAGATGGGGTTTCATCAACAGCTAAATATCAAGGCAGAACCATGGCATGTACTTGCTAGCAAAACATGAAAATGCCCCATTCTGCATTAATTTACATTCTGGGACTTGGCAGCAGCACCAAATTTTCTATTTGTTTTGGGATACCACAAGAAGAAAATCTGTTCCTTTCAAAGCATTTACCCTTCCCTGCCAACCTGTCTCTGTTAGGCTAACTGCAGGACACAGCTGCTTGGGACCTGGCCTTTCTAGTGGTAACTGAAGGGTTAAACTGAGCCCCAAGCACTTGTTCTTCCAACATACCTCGCACTCCTCACTCTCTGGGATTTATGGTCATCTAGTCACATGTTAAAAATATTATTGGAAAAATATGTAAATGAAAGTTAATAAGTGTAGCAGAATGGTGTAAAAGCAGACTTATTAGCAACAGGATGCAAGGCTCTGCACATGCTACATTTCTGTTGCTGGAAACATCATCAAAGAGCTTTCCAAGGCTGCAAGGCCCAGATGGATTTTACATCTTTATCCGTCAGCCCTGAGCCAATGCTGAATTCACAGGTGATGTTGACACCACAGCACATGGGGAGGTGCCTGGGTTCCATGTCTGTCCCTCACCCTGGCTGCAGTTCTGGCTCCAAGGAGAAGTAGAGGTCTCCTCAGGAAAGCGGTTTTGGGGAGAACTTCGCTAAAAATAATAATAAAATAAATGGTGCAAATGATAGTTTTGCCTCTGCATTGGGAATTTAATGAGGCTTTGGCCTTTAGGCTGAAAATGTACATAACAGCTATTCCTTTTCCAGGCCCATTGGAGCTTTTCCCCCTCTAGAGGCTACACATCTTTTTGCCAGCAGCCCACAGGGAAGTGCCTTAACCTTGTTCTTTTCTCCCATTGCTGGCAAAGAAGTTTTAGACTTAAATAGCAAAACACCAGTGCCACAAAACACGTCTGCTTTCAGCACCCATATGGCTTATGGCTAGGATTTCTGTGGCAGCTAGCAGCAGTGGCAACCAGTCTGGGCAGCAGGATACTGAGTGGAAGCAGCAGAAACCCGTTTACCCCAGGGTATCTGCCTTCCCTGTCGCAGGCTCTGCTCTCTTAAGAGTGCAGTCCTCCTACTGAGAAACAGATGGAAAGATTTCTCACACTCAGTACCCTGGGGGGAGGACCACAGCCAGGTCTGTGGGTATACTCAAGTTTTCAGGAAAAGGACTAGATTGCCAAATTTGGGAATTAATATTATTTATGCATCAAACAGTTAGGTATGCTTGAACTACGGTCTGCAGAGCTCCTCTTGAATTCCTTAAGAGAGGCTGCCAGCGTACCAGGCTGGATTCCATTCTGTAGCCTAGAGATGTAGCCAGTCTCCCCTAAATTCCCTGTCTTTAATGGCATTTGCTCTCTGATTGCCCAGACAACACTGATCCCTTTTGCATCGAGCAGAGTACTTGGGGCTGCTGTGAGTCAGCTCTGCACTGCACTCTCTCTGCTGGGAAGACAATGCAAGATGCCAGCAGGCCCGGCGCCCAGATCCACACTGTGTGTGACAGGCCAGGGATTCTGCTGTACACATTTGTCCACTTGATCGGAAACCAGATGGGTGTATTCAAGTCACCTTAAATCTGGTCTTTGGAAACCTCAAACTGAGACAACCTTTAAAAAAATGAGCCTTCAAACAATAACAACAAAACCAGCATGTGACTAAAAGCTGGAATGAGGCACTGCCAGGATTTCTCTTGGCAACCCGTCATTCTAAGAATGTGCTTCTTGCCACACTTGTGCAAGGCACATTATTGAACATTTCCTGACTATTTGCCCAGGATGCTATAAATGCTGTCCAAATAGCAGGGTCTCGCCTGCTGCTTTGATACATCTGGCTAAATTGCATTAAGCAGCACGCCAGAGGCTGATGGAGTCCCCACAGGACGTGCTCCGTCTGTCAGGCTCTCCAAAGAGCCTGGGTGATGAATGATAGCGCTAACATTAAACAGCCTGCCTGTGATGTTTTTCAAGTGTCCCTCCCCAACAACTTGCCTGCTGCCCTGTCTTCTAGGAGATAACCCAGCACAACAGAACATTACCTCATTAAGAAAGCTAGCTCTAATTAAAAACAGACAGGGCATCACCTCCCTTATGTTAGCTTGAAGGGTCCACCCTGCCATTTAAATTCTTCTTTGGAAGATTAATATCCATACACATTGTGAAGAGTGACGTTCTTAGAAGTAGTTCAGAGCAAATGTTAGACATGATGAAAGTGAGCATCAGCAATATAAATTTTAATCACAGGTCCTTCAGATGTTCATGCCATACTCTGGAGGGGTTATGTATATGTGGGGGTGTGTGTGTGTGAGAGAGAGAGAGAGAGATTGATCTCTCCATCCCTAGCTTATGAGAAACGGGGAGATCTGATTTTGTCCAAAGCCCGTGTTAATACCACCCAGGTGTATTGTTTAGGTCTAGATTCTGTATTGCTATAATAGACCTGTCTGTACCCAAAGAAGCAGCATACCAGCTGAGGAATATCAAGAACAATTCACAGTTCACCCATGGCAAAGCCCTCTACAAACATCCTGTCAGATCAGTTCTTCTGTTACTCCCATTACTCTGAGCTTCAGGGTAAAGAAAGGCCAGGTAAGAGATGGATTTGGCTGGCCCCTGAATGGATGGAAAAGAAAGGGGAAAATTAATCATGTCCATGAACTCACAGCTCAGTTTTCATGGCACTCAGATTTTTCTTCCTTGATGACTCTCTGGTTTATTTTAAATCAAAGGTTTTAAGTTCAAAAATGACTTAATTTGGAATAATTTGAAGCAAGCCAGTAGCATCACTTAAGTCACTTGCTACCTATTTTACTACAGAACATTTGGCACAGAGCACTGCTGAGATTTGTGCAGGATTCCTATTGCAGGAGTGGCCTGACACAATGGAAGTGCTTTTTACTTCAGGATTTTACTGCCACCACCTGACTGACAAATCTAAGGCCCCACAGTGATAAGCACAGCAGCGCAGGCTTCAGCAAGCCCATTCTATGCTGCCCCTCAGGTATGCCAGTACAAGCAGTTCTGTTGTCTGCTGGTGAAACAAATTTCCCCCCCCCCCATGTGGATCAGTTTCCTGGGATGGTTTGTCACCCTGCCACCCCCAGTAGTGGTACTGGCCCAAGGCTGGGAGGTGAAGATAAAGTAAAAACCCAAAACCTAACCATCCTAGAAGCAGCAATAAGTATAACCTGTGTCTACTCTGTGGAGCACTGTTTTCAGCACGGCAGTAGGAGGAGAATAACTTTCCTATAGTATGAGGTTCACCTTTAACCTCAGAGTACCAAAACTTGCTGCTATCCCTTCCAGAGATCCCAAGTTCAACCTCTGTTATTGACGGCCCAGCTAGAAACCCCTTGTTTGGATCAGGTGTTTGGTTCATATTAAACTGGTCAATAGCCAAGATAAGAGTACCTGTGGATTCACATTTCTTTGAGAGAGGTCCAGAAGCATCATGGTTATACCCAGTATACATACAGCTGACAACAGCCTATTACAGAATATACATTAACCTTATCAGGTGCTGTCTGCTCAGCTGAATGATAGTTTCCAAGTTAGGCAAATCACAGTTATCTTAAGTTACAAAAGTTACAATAATTGTGTACTGAACAGCCTTTATTTTTCTTCATTGATAAGATGATCCTTGAAGCCATTAAAAGTTTGCCTAGCAGCCCACTATACTAGAAAACCTTTACAACACAAAAGATGTATTTTAAGTTGTCAGACATCACGTAAGTAGTGAAATGCAGCTGTCTCTGCGTGGAAAAGCTGAAGAGGTTTGTTTGGGGAAGCATGACAGGAAAAAAATACATGTTTAAATATCTATAGATACAGCCTAGACACTTACAGTTCACATTTCGTATATAGAGTATGTCATCCGTATAGACTTTTGCTGAGCTGCCTTCCATACCCCTCTCCGTTGAAGCAACTCCTCCAGAAGACTTAACTAGACTTAGTCTGTGAGCTGAAGAAGTGGCTTTCTGAAATGCAGATGGCATGGGCAATAATTTCAGGTCACAGTGCCACTTGCACGTTTGTAGTATTTTGTGAGGAGTGCTAAACAAAAACAGTGTACTTGATCAAGGTGGGGCCACATTGGTGCTTAATTAGTTGATCTCTTGGACAAAAGGTCTAGAGCCACTCAGTATACTCTAATTTCATCACACATTTAGTGGAAACAGGTATCCCGGAAGAAGGCTACTCATCTGCTGTGCATGTCTCTCCCCTAGCAAATATTTGACTCGGAACCTAAGCAAGGCAATTGAGGTCTAAAGCTGAAACACTAGACTTAATGCTAACCTTAATGTGTGTGTAGGGACATGACAATGGATTTCTTGGGGAAGAGCCAATTTGGATCATTACCCAAATCTTAGTCCCCAGTATCGACACTCAAGAATGATCAGGTGCAATTAAGAAAAGTTTCTTATTTCTGTGTTCTCCAGTTTCTGATTCCTGCCAGTGTTCAAAGCAATATTGTCAAGTACTCCAAGAACATCTGTTCTCTAGCAAAGCCCAAAGTATCAGGAGAATGTGGAAGCATACCAGGAAAACCTGTTATCAGGAGATCATCAGTCTAGTTATAGGAGGTCATCTGGAATGAGCAGGAAGCCTTAGCAAAGCTGGCAGACTTTTGAGGTGCTGTAACTACTGACAGAAGCACAATTGCGCTAGGTTTTCAGAACTGTAACAGACCTTACAGCTCCACATGGACTCCTACCCCTCCATTTATGGTGGTGTTCAGACTTGCAGACAGATTCTTATAATTCATTAAGCATTCACCCTGTTGTGAGTACAACCCAGAACTCTTCATGATGCTTTCAAGTGTTACAGGTTTAAAGACAAAACAAACCCAGGCAATAAATGAATTTTTCAGTTTGCTTATGAATAATCATAAAATCAAAAAGGAAATAATAAAATTCAATACACACACATGTTAATAACAAAGTGGAAAAGGCTTTTAAAAAGTCTCAGCCTCAGTCTGTGCTGCATCCTTAGTAGTTCCTTAAGGGATCCCTTCAGGGATATAAGTGGCAAAAGTTCTGGTACAGCAGAGTAGACTTCTCAACTTCAGTAGTAAGACCCACACTTCCATCCTAAAACTGGCTAGTTCCATATTCTCATCCTCACTTGCACACAAAGAGACAACTACAAATTAAACTGCTTGCAGCTGTGGAAATTGCTAAAGGAGAGGGTATACCTTGCTGATCTCTGAGTGTTCAAGCAGATTAGTTCATTATCACGTGTAATATGTCTGTCCCTCAGAAATACATGCATCTAGTTTCCAAATTCACCTTGGGTTACTAGAAAGCTGTTGCTCTTCTCTTCCATTCTGCTCATCATAATCTTTGTTGCCATGATATGGCAATTCTTAAGACATCCTGCTTCCTTCCTTCCTTCAACTAAAAATCATCCTTCGATATCAAAATTCAATAAAAGCTTTTGATCAAGACATCGTTTCTTCTTTGCTTCAGCAATTCCTCTAGTAAAAATTTTTTTCCTCAGTACCTTATTACAATACCAAAGGACATTCCTTTGAAGTACTATTTTCCAAGCTGACTGCTTGCAACTCTGCTTAGTTACTGGTACACTTGCCCCAGAGCACTTACATCATGAGAAGTTTATAACTCCTGAGATCTGACTCTGTTTAGACCTAGTGTAATGGATTGGATGGATCATTCAACTGTTCTGCCCTCAAGGAAGGCTGGCATGTGGTTCTGCATATATAGCATACTTAAAGGTTGTGGAGTCTTTTACAATTAAAGCAGAACTTACTTTCATTTTCAGGTAAATGTGCAGCAGTAGACCTTATAAACTGTCCCAACACCATACAATGGATTTGCAGTCTCAAAACAGCTTTCAGAAGAGCTAGGGCAGCCACAGCTCAGACGTACTTTACCTGCAGATTACCTTCACAGTGAAAACTGCATTATAAGATCATCTTACTGCAGTAGCCTTCAAGAAGCTAACACAGTATCTTAGCACATTCTTGCATGCAAGGGGGGCATGATGAGAAGTAGAAGGATGAAACAAAGCAAATGTTGGGTCACAAATATTTCCTGACAGCAGGACAAGAAAGATGCACTGTTCTACAAAGAGGAGTCTAGCAAGTTGTGGTAGGTCATCACATTCAGATCTGCCCTGACAAATGCAGATGGTAAGTATATCTAACTTTCTAATACACCAGGAGACAGTGTTTTTATAGCCCTAGTTACTTCACTCATCAAGGTAATTGGTTTCAGCTGAAAACAGCTACACTCCCTCTTGCCTGCCTCTTGGCAGATGAAGCAGACACCTGCACTAACTAACCAGGGTTGTTGGTTTTTTTTTTAAATGCTGTTAATACATTAGGCTCCTAAGCAAGATCCAGACTTTTAGGAATTCTGTATTAGCAAGACCTCTATAAGGTCTGTTTCTCTATAAATGAGTGAACAACAGGTAAACTCTGGCCTAAGCCTCTGGTACCTTGGAGCAGTGCCTATTGCATTTGATGGGAGCATATGAACACCCATGCCTCGGCCTGCAGCACTGCATGAAGATGTGTCATTACTTCAGGGCTGCCTGCATCTGACAGGCAGAATCCTGTACTTCTACATTATATCAATACAGAAACTGCAGCACCCTGCTTAAGAAGGCTTGTTTGAATGTGGTCAGATATTTGGGTTAAGTTCTTTTATTGCAAGCTGAGGCCTTCAAATAACATAAGACTTGCAAAGAGAGCTGAGCAGAGAATGTTTTTCTCATTCTCTAAAAACTGGGAATCTCAAGCTTTTTGCCTGCTGAGGGTCATTACAAAATCAGAAATATCTCCAATAGACTAAAGTTATTCCCCTGGGATGTGGTAAAGCCCATCTTCCATCCTGCCCAGGCCTTGCTCAGGATATTCTGAGTTGTCTTGGCATTAAGTAACAGATGCGTTTCTGAAGAGTTTTAACTAACACATTTTCCAGCAGAAGACATGTCAAAATGGTCCTAACCAGACCTTACAATAGAGTCAATCAGTCATATATTTTGGGAGCTTCAATGGTTAATTCCAGCTTCTAGTTCTGTTGCAGGCAGGATTTGACACAGCTGGGACTGGTTAAATAAGAAACTTGAGACTTGAGACAGCACTATTGCAGGCCTAAACATTAGCTTGGGCTAATGACAACAGATCTCTCTCCTCTCAGCACCAAAGGTAACAATCAAAATAGTCTTGGGTGTGTCTTGCTCATTGGCAGATCCAGGATGTTTCAGCCCGTACTGCACAAATTCCCTAGCACAGACTCAGTTATGACCTTTACTTGCAGCAAGTAAACAGGGCATATCTTGACCTCAGTTTTTCACTGATGCTTAGACTCCCTATTTTAACACTAACCTTGCAATTCCCACAATCCCTTTCCAAAAGGGAAAGGACTCTAATTCTCCACAAGCCCTCCAGAACATAAATGCAACACTTAACTTTCAGATAAAAGAATTTATTTGCCTAAGAAAGCTTTTCCAGAGAATGAACTGGTTCCTGACTGTAGAGTTAGAGTTTAGCCATATAAACTCACTTTGGGGTCTGTAGTACAGGATATGAACATGAATGAAACATTAAAAATATGAGTTGAGAATAAAAGCTCTCCCTAAATCTCCCTTATTGTATAAGCTGCTATGAATTAAAGCCCTTTCAGGCTGATTTTTAGTCATCAACATAATTATTTAGGAACATTTTCCAGACCAGTGTTTTTTACAAGTATTTTAACAACCTGCAAATCAGGAAACTGTAAATCAGAGAAATGAACTGAAATCAGCAATCACAAGGCAGGAGGCCCCTGGTTTAGGCTGTGACAGCATGCCGTGAGTAGCGGCAGCTCTGTTCCCTTGCTTGCAAAGACTGGGAATGATTGCTAGAGATAGGCCTGAGCTAAAAGCCACTGGAGCCTGGGATTCAACAAGGCTGAGAGAGTTCGACTCCAGTGCTGTAAGCCAGAACATAATGAGATCCGGTTCTCGCTGTGAAAGATAGGGCAAAGCAACACCCTGGGTTTGGGTTCTCTCCTTCTCCTCTCCAAGCAGGACAAACCTAGAACCAAAGGCCCTTTGCAAGGATCTTCTTCCTTTCCCCAGGATGAATGAGTTCTGCTTCACTTTCATACACCAGACTTGAGGTAATGGGTTTATAAGCCTTAGGAAGAGCAAACATTACATTTTGTTTAGTGCCAAAAAATATAGCTGTATGCTTTTTAGAGGTGCATCATCAGCCTGGGTCAGCCTCACCTCAAAGAAGAACCTTATTTCATGGTGTAAGTATGGCCTTAGTTTCTTTGGAAAGTTTTTTTGTAACTGAGTGAAACAGTTTATTCAAAAATACTGAATACAGGAAGACTCTAATTCAGCTTTTGTGAATATGGTTGAGTGGCAGCTCTTGGATTCAGTGGTCAGCAACCTGTAAGGCAGATGTCTAGTCTTTGGTAGAGAATTCGTGTGCCAGAAACCAAAATTGCTTATGGCATGGCAGAGAAGTGAACCAGTGAAGTCCCTGCTCTGTTCTGTCTGGGAGCGAAGTGTCATGATTAATGGCTTTCCTAGGAGCAAGCGATAGCATATATAGAAGTTTAAAGGTGAAATCTTGCCTCTTGCTACAAGAGGCTGAGAGCCCACATTACAGGCCTCTGAAATCTTCTGCCATTGAAAACATGACAATTACTGTTTACTAAAAGATGTCACTGCTCTGAGATCTCTATTCCAAGACATTCAATACTTCTCACAACCTAAGCATGGATTTTCAAAGCTGTTTGTGCAGATACGCAGGAAGTCAGGGCCATGCACCTGAAAGTATACTGACATCTCTTGAGATCCTGTTGTATCGGTTCAGTTCAGGGCTTCAGTTGTATCATCTGCAGAGAAGCTAGAGACTGCTTTGCCAAGCCTGAGAGGTGGCCAAAGAGCCACCTTAGAGCTTCAGAAAGTTAGTAGAGCTTGTTTAGGGTAAGGCAACAATAAGCACGTTAGCTGTGCTTGGAGAAACACTAAGATTTGCCACAGGTGCCAGATACCTGAGGCTGAGTTAGCGATAACGTATGCTTGGCTGTAACCACACCCAGGGAATGTATAAAAGGTGAGTTCCAGGAGCTTCTCTCTTATAAAAGGGTTGAGGTGGTGGAAAAGGATGAGAGGAAGATAAAAAGATTGTATGATTTTTATTCTTTTCTGAATAACAATGTTTCTACATGAGTCTGAGAAAGGTTGTTTCTGAGAGGCTTTGTGGGGGTTTTTTTGGTGGTGTTTTTTTTTTTTCCTCATTCTATCTCCAGGTTTTTCCCTAGGCTTTGCAAGTTTCCCTTTTAGCACAGAATAGGTTAGTGTTCTCTAAAGCTAAGTGGTGGCTCTCCTTGCTGAACTTCCTTCCATAAGGAAAATGCATTGGGGTTACCAGAAGGGCTGGCAGCAATTTCTTGAACAGTCTTTCAAAAGTTTTTTAAAAACTAAGTCATAGCAAATAACACACACAAAGATATTCAGTACTCCCCTCTCCTTGTACAGTCTGTCAGAAATGCTGGCAGCTGCTGCAAGGAGCTGAAAAAATCATCATTATACCCTAGGCAGCTCGAAATCAAATAATATGTGCACACAAAAGGTTTTCATTTTGGAGCTATTGTGCCTGGCCTGTTTTGGAGGAGGGGAGAAAGAGTCCCATTGTCTCTTAAAAAGCAAAATAGTGGCCTGGTTTTAGTTCTGCAGGAATGGAGTGATCTGTGTGCTATTAGCTGACAGTAAAGACATCCTCTTTGCAGGGCTTGCTCACTGCTCCACTTAGTTTGCAACTGGTAACTGCCAAATCCCCACAGGGTAAGAGGCCTTGCGCTCCAGCTGTTGGAGAAGTAATATCCCCCACTGCTCAGCATGATAGGAGAGTAATAAAAACATCATTTCTAATAGGAAAATGATGCTTGCAGAAGCAAATGGAGACTGGCTGGCTTAATAGAGAGGGGGGCTTTGGGAGGGACAAAGTCATCCTTTGCAAGCTTGTGGATGAAACATTAAAGTAAGCAAGAAGTGTCCCAGAATCCCTCAAATCTAGGCAGATAGTGCAACTTTATAGGCATTTGTAATTGCTATCTAAAGTCCTGTTAAACTTTTAACAGACCCTACAATTCTTTATGAAAAAGATGTTTAGGAGCTTTCTAGAAGAAAAATAGTCCTATTTTCAAGGAATTACTGCTACTTTTCTCAGAGCCTCCCTTTTGTTTCTCACTCTGCTTTTCTAAACAAAAACAATTATTAAAGAAAACTACTGGCTGTGGGCACAAAGTATCCACAGTATTTGAGTTTGGGCTTTGTTAAGGACTTAACACTGATCACAACTGTGAATACAGAGCAGTTGAACGACACTTTTATAAGTCAATTTTTCATTATACAATCTTGCTCAGGCACTCTTAAAAATATATAGGAAAGATTGTACCAACACTGTAAACTTAATAATTATTCCATCATGGCCTGTCTTGCTCAAGCCTGTTCATAGAAGCTGTCTTCAGATTCCAAAGAAATGGATTTGTAAGGGGAAAAAGTTCCCTGAGAAGTGAGAAAATCTGAGTTTGTTGCATGTGCTTGGTACAAAAGTTCAAGGTGCTAATTCTAAAGCGATCTTTCTCCAGCTGCCTCATGCACTGAGCTGGTCTCCAGAAGTTGCTCAACATCCATATGTTTGTTTGATCAGTTAGGCTTTGGAATAACAACATACACAGTAGGCTTCTTTACCCTTATCTGTCCAGGAAGTCCCTTTGCAAAGAATTGCTCTTGGCAGGGAAAGTGTCAGCGTAGTTCATACTGATGAGATCACTGTAAAGTAGAGGTTAGCTTTGGTGGTATCCCATGCTGCCTTTCTTCAAGAGAGAGAAGAATTGCACCCACTGCCATTTCCATTGTTTTTATACAACTAGGTTAGATAATAATTATCTATCTATATCTTAATGAAAAGAAAGGAAGTATTCAAGGGGCCTTGCTGAGTCTCTTTTAGGTAAAATATGTAATTGAAAATCCTTCCTGAGCTTTTCCACAACCTAACAAACTCTGAGAACTTTAAAGTGTTTTAGAGGTTTTGAATGCAGTTCCTCTTGCAGTAAGCACTGCCTTCTCAAACCACATTAACTAGGAGGTGCCACTGACTGCAAACAGAAGTGGTGCAAACTCGTTTGTGAGTCTGTCTGCTTAGATGCATTTGGTGCTAAAGGCATTTTTAACATCTTAAAAAGATATTGCCTTTTCCCCACTTGAATAATCTCAGCTGTACATAGATATTAATATAATAATTAGAGAACAAATATATTAATCCCTTCTATTTGTGTTCAGCTGTTTTTAATGAAGAACCTTAAGTTTAGTGTCAGGAACAGTTTGGACCCCCTAAATGTGTAAGCACATGGTGTCTCTGTCCAAACAAGGTTCACAGAAGCTGTCTCATTTGAAGCACCAGGATAGCAAAAAAATAATAATCCTATAAAGAAAGAAAATGAACTGTGGGATTTTACATGTTTTTCATTAGTCAAAACATAAGCATACCAAGAAAATGCACAGGTTGAAAACTAATGTTTCGAACTTCTCAATGCCAGGTTAGATCTTCTTTCTCTGAAACTGTAGGAGTTTGTCCTTTGAAACAGAAACAACTACTTCAGCAATGAGCATTAAAGGATCTATTATGATAATGAACTGAAATGAACTGGTCTGTTTCCATTCAGCTGAGCACAATGGTATAGGCATGCACTAGTTATTCTTTGTAATGTTGTTACTAAACCCAGATTCATGAATAAAGGGATCTGAAACATCCCTCCCTCTTCCTTCTGGGATACTGGCGCAGAGCTGTGCCTTTTTCACTTAGGGAGAATAAAGAAATCTCGTTGTATTTCTGACATCTAAGGAGAATGATGTGAAAATATCTGGATCAAGCTTGTCACTTACTTGCTTCAGACTGTTTCATGTTCAGAAGTTTAGTGAGTCTTGGATCAAACACGTTGCATTTCAGACTATATTTAAGTTGGCTTTCATAAACACTCAGCATCAATCTCCTTAGAGATGCATTATGGATCTCGTACCCAGGCATCTGTAAGGTACCTTCTCTCTTTTTCTGAAGGGTGCTTGTATGAGTGCAAGAACCATATTAGTAGCAGAGATGGGGCCAGAAGTGTTTCTTAAGTCATATATTTTGAAGAACAAAGGACAATTAAAGCTCAGTTAAATACTGGAACCACACCCCCATCCCTCCCACCCCCCCAAACAACCCCTCAAGCAGTTGGTTCTATGGATAGCGGACCTACAGAGAGAGGACTGGAATTTGGATGCATGGAACTTCTGAGTCGATGTGGCTAGAAAGCCTCCAAATTATATGAAACACGTAACTCTCATACATAGCCTTGATTGTTTGAAAAATAAATATCTCCAATTTATTTTTGAAATACAGGAAAGGAACATTCATTCAAAGGACTGGACCTCCATAGTATCCTGTCATTGCAAAAAACCACAGTGCATAATTCTCTCCAGAAACATACTGAGTTGTAAAGACTAGAAGGCATGAAATGGGTAAAGTCTTTGTAATCAGTGACAGTGTTCAGAAGTTGTTGGTTTTGAAGCTATCGGTGAATGCCTCTGTTGTCAGAATAGAGGGATAATATACAGTCTGTTTGGATCATAATGATTTATATGACCTTACATTAGAAGCACACGATGAAATTAAAACTGCATTCTGTATGGAATTTAAAGAATTCTGAATGATCTAATGTCATTAAATACTACAGAGAAGAGTTAATTTTGCAATTTCTAATGTAGTTGTGAAAAGCACTAGAACATTTGTAACCTTAAGTAGAGCTGATATCAGTTAGCCTGACACTATATTTATTTATTTAAAGGGCAAAATTATAACCAGAGAGTCTTCAGACTGTGGCTTAGTGTATTACCTTAAAGAAGCAATGCTGAGAATGACCTAACACAATAAAATGCACAAGCCCATGAGACAAGACAAAATTGTTGACATATCCAGAAACGCCACGTATTGCTGATAATAGCTGAGAGCAAGTTTGAGGTTTTAGAAACTTGTTGATAGTGAATGAGATACTTTCTAGAAACAGAAAGGAAACTTGCAGCTAAACTTTATGTATAGAAGCTGAGGGCTATTGCAGAGGCAATTATTTGTCTTCAAGAATGAGAAGCCACCTTATGCTGAGAATTACAATAAAGCTGAAGGATGAGTTAAATGACACACCAGATAATAAAACACAGTAGAGATGACAGAAGAGAAGAAAAGTATTAATAATGTGCATGCATTTTACAAGAATATCCATGTGTGGAGGAGTGCGTGAGCATGATTAAGGACGAAAGTGGGAATTATAGTGTAACTATAAAAAGATAGAGAAAATACTGTGATCTCTTTAATAGTGAGGTGGAAAAAAGAGATACTGGCTATAATCCAGACAGCTCAGCTGTTTTGTAGAAATACCACATTCTGAGGAGCTTTGAGAGACAATTACAATTCTCAGGACCAATAAAGCACCAGGGGCTGATAGTGTTCCTGCTGCATTATTGAAAACAGGAGGGCCTACATGAACTGAAAGACTTTAGAAACTGATTTGGTTTGGAAGCTTGAATAAATTCCAAGTGAATATGCCCAATTCTGAAGAAGGGAGAAACCAGAATGGAAGAAATGTTGCAGCATTTTCCCTTCTCCATATAGCCTCTTATGTCCAATCTACTTTATAAAAAAAAAAGTTTTTCACAGAGGGGAGAGTCTTGATCTGTTAGGTGCTCAAGAGAGGGCAGGAGTGTGGTCAGGAGATATATATATATCGGTGTGTGTATGTATGTTTGCTCTGTAGCTTTTAGGGATGTTTAAGAAAGCTTGTGTATTTGTCACAAATGGACTTTCAGCAGAAAAAGGATCTGGATATCTTGAAAAAAAGTCTTAAAAGGTGCAAACGTGAACTGGGTGAAATGGCAGAGGTTACACATTCTGCTCTATTTGACCATGGTGAAAGATTAAGCTAGAGAGATGCTTAAGTATCATTCCTGACACTTTTAATGTGATTAATATGCAGTTAATGGGATTAACATACTTATAGTGAAATTCTCAGAATGGTGTGAATTTAAAAGGTTTACATTTCCTTTTCGACCATGCTGCTGAGTTAATTATCGTGAGAGAGAAGAAATATAGCCTAAAAGAGAGCTGGAGACCAGAAGGTACTGCAAATAATTAAAAAAAGAAGAAAGTAAACCCCAGTTATTAGCTTAAGATCATCCTGGGAAAGCTTTTCTGGGAGTCAGTAAATACAGCAGATTATATTGATGTTAAATGGTCTGAACACCTCAGAGGAAACTAAGGCTTGTTAAAAGCGAGAATGATGGAAAATAAGGTTACTTTTTCTGCAGGTAACTCAGGTTCAAAATAGTGAGAAAGACCAAGCTGCAGAGATCCAAGTTGTTGGACCTCTCCTTAGATGGAAGGATGACCACTAAATAACTTGAACAAAGCCCTAAGATAGATTTTTGGAGAATGTAAGGGAAAATGTGTGGAGAAGATTTAATAAAGATGAGCTTGAAGTCTATAAAGAACCTAATATAGTAAAGGTAATGAAATCCCTAGCCATTATGTTGGCAGAGCCTACATTTAGGATGATGGAAGACAGAATAACTGACTATTTCTTGGAAGGCTGTTCTTATGGTATTTGACCTGGGTGCTGATCAAAGAGACAGCTATTACTGAGCATGACCAAGGGCCCTTAGTGTGAATTAGTAGCAATGGAGAAAAAATGCCCTTGAGAGTCTTAGCAAATTATGAAAAGAGCCAGGGTTTTTCTGGGTTTGTAGAGCTAGTAAATAAGTAACTAGCATTGCATTAAAAGCTGGATGTCATAACAGTGTTTCTGTAATAGCAGATATGATGCAGTAAAAGTGCACTGAGGCTTTTGCCTGAAGTAGGTTGGAGGGTAGATCTGACCCAATTATTATGCATCAATGGAGATATGAAAATCAGGGCCAATATAGTTGGGAAGATTTAAAAAAGTTAGAGCTGTTGGACTAACAACTGTGAGAGAAAGCAGTTTGGCTGAAAGTCTGGACAGTGATTATTGGAAGGGTTCTGATGGCTGCAGTTCTGGTTTATCATGTGAATTCTTAGGCAAAAAGTGTCCATGCTGTAGATAAGGAGCTGTAAATGCCTGAGACTTGGATAATTCTGATATGACTGTTTGTCCTTAATCTGTTTCTTCACTTGCTTTTGCATTCTAACCTTCTCAGATGTTAGCACAATATTTTTATGACTTGGACTTATTCTTTATGCTGTTCACTTGTAGGAGCACTTCTGTTCTTAGCTAGCCTGAAAATAGCTGGTCTGGGATATGAGCCAAAGTTCTCTGAAGCTCATGGAAACACTTGTGGATGAGCTGTCATGCAGCTGGTTCTCAGGACCAAAGGTTTTCATGATTCTCTGCCAGGTTCAAACTCTAGATGTTGACATAGTTCCATAGAACTGATCCCTTTATATTTTTCATCTCTTAAAACTTTTTATTCTACACTGACATGTAGTCAAGTCAACATTAAGTGATCACTTGTGTTCTATGTGTGATTACATCTTTGGAGACCTGATATGCAGACGTTTCCCAACTCCAGAAATACTTTGGTTTAAATTCCTTGATGTTCTGTGATTGCAGGTCAGTCTTCCTCCTAGTATCCTTGCTTGGGAAAAAAGAAAAAAATTATGTATGTATTTATTTATTGTTGTACATATACTAACATTTTCATATACATGTATATGCAGACATATGTACACACATATATATATATATATGCACACAAGGCTCAGTTCATTACGTTGTGGTCTCCCTTTCAGCTCACCCTGGCCTTTTGCTTATTCTCTGTCCCTCTTGCTATGGCTTTTCAACTCAGAACTTTTCTCTGTATCCCACTTCCTCTTTACAGATTTAAAGGATGAGTTGTTCTTCCTCCAATGGCTTTTGTTCCCATGACTCTTTCTCAGACTTTTGCATTAGCCATTAGTATCCTGTTGCCCCTGATAGCTCATTGAACTTGGTCTTGAGTCAATGGTCTTGTTTTGAACCGATTAGAAAAGATTTCCTTTTCTTTATCAAAGCTAAACAAAACCAAGGAAATTAAATTAAATACAAAACTATGTTTAACTAACAGTAGGGTTGTGACATGAGGCAGGAAGCTCAAAGATAAGGGTGATGATCTGCCCAGAACTTCAGCATGGAGAGGCACTGTTACAGGAATGCAGGCCAGAATGTCAGCCATGATACAGCATTTTTGTGGGGTTTAATCAGTTGTCTATCAGTGCAGTGATTGTCTGGAGTAAGTAAGAAAATATTATCTATCAACTGGGCTGGGAAGAAGGGGACATGTCATCCTCCATTGCGCATAGCACCATCACTGCAGGCTAAACTCTGAATACCTTAACACAGTGAGTATAGCATATGCATTGTGGACAAAGATGCAGGAACCATAGTAATGAGATTTAGAAGGGCCTCTAAATGACTGTCCTCACTGTTGCTCATTCATGTATTGATGAGATAATGTCTGTTGGGCATTTCAGGCTACTTCTACGGTAAGAAACATTGCTAAACTGATGTTGCTCAACAGCTTTATTACTTACCCTTTTCAGATACTGACTTTTAAAGCCTTGTACAGGGACAGAGGGAAAGCATCAGGTTATTCTATTCTTCCCTTAGCTTTCTTGATGAAAACTAAAAATTGTTTCTACACTTGATGTTAAAGGAGTTGGATTATTGCTATGGTTGAAAAACTCTTGTGTTAGTAACTTGAGTATTTATCTATTGTAGATTACTTCAGATTAGAAATGAGAGTTATGAAGAGTCCATTCGTCCTGAACCTTATGGAGATTGGTCACCCTTCCGCTCCATGCCGGTGTCTGCTAATTTGTGTCTGACAGCTTGATAGAGAAGTAGTCGAATATGATGGCTTTAAGTGTAGTGGACTGTCCTGTAGTTTCACTTGTTACAACCTCTATCCTAAGTAGACGTTATGATGCTCACATGTTCACCAGCAGACTGAGAGATGAGTTCAGAGTTGAAGGCCAAAAGAAAACTGTTCTCTCTGCTAGCAAATCCTTGGGCATAAAAATACTGGGTGGGTGGGAAGTGAGTAATGCACAGTAAGAACTGCAGGCCTTTTGACTTCCACCTGCTTTTCTAAGGCACATGGTAAATCTTCCTTTTTGAAACTTGAGTCTCTCCATCATCCTTACTTTATGTAAGTTCATTTAAATTGCACTGAATTTAAATATTTCTTTGAATATTTATTTATTTTTAAATAATGTGTTTTAAATTCTCTCAAGAAACAGAACATAGGATCAAAATTCAAGGGATGGCTCTCTGTTGGAGTACTGCTGACAGAGAGCTGTAAGGACAAAAAAGCCATAGCTCTTGTAATAAAGATAAACAGAACTCAAAACATGAGATAACTTCCTCACTTGTTATAAATTCAGTTTGGTTTGTTTCTTTCAGATTATTTGGGCACTGGCAACTTCCAGTAGCTTCTGTTGGGAGGTACTACAGATATTGTACCTTGGAAATCTTTTTCTCAATTTTTGTAAAATGTATGAACCTGAAGGAACTATGGACAAATTCAAACCTCATATGAAAGATATATAATGCTTTAAAAATGTGAAATGTTGCTGGGATGCTGGCTGGTCAGAATATGCTGGGACAGGTTTAGTGACAAGATGTGTCTGGCACAGTAAAAGGGCCTCTGATGTCCCCATCCAGCATAGTTCAAGACCCTGGGAGTGGACACAGGAAGAAAACCTCCTCTAGCTCTGCAGCGGACAGCAGAGTAGCAGGGCTCAGCCCTGTGAATGCTGACAATGCCCAAAGACAACCCCACTTGGAGCTCTAACATCATCCTGTGCAAAGCAGGTGTTGTCAGGAACTAAACTTTCTTTGCCCTTGTTATCTGTGGCTGTTATCAGGTGCAGCCACTGCCAGAAGAATGGATGCTATAAAAGAATACATACCAATGGCCCTTAAATTATAAAAATGCCTGAAGCTTGGGACCACCTGGAAGATGATGTTGGGAGAGAAACAGATGACTGATGACTTTCCTTTTTTTTGTTCTGATTGCTGTTGTCACTCCAAGTGCCAGCCCTTCACAGCCTTATCCTGCTCCATCTTAGCATTAGTTTAACAGCATGGATGGTTTCCGTTGCCTGTGGCAATTTAGGGCTCATCCATCAGGAAAGACCTGCCACAATGTGTGTGAGAATTTGTCTTGGCAGGAAGGAATACCAGTTACTTTGCCTTAATGATTGACAGAGTCCCTGTAATTAGAGTTACACAAGCTGATATCCTGCCTCCTTCTCTCTCCTACCCCTAATTGGGATAAAACCTGTGTGTTTGTATTTGCAGTTTTCCCTCCTCACTGGAACAAAGGAGAGAGTTGTTAAAACCCTGTTTTGGTTCACTTTTCTTCCTATGCAAACCACTATCTTCTCCTTTATGGTACTTGTTCGCAGAAGATCGTTTGAAGCTGAAGGGGACATGTTTTTAGAAGATAAGGCCAGCTTTTTTTTCTTTGCATAGCTGTTTCCCCCAGTTCCAATACTGGAAGAGAATCCCTGATCTCTCTCCCTGATCCTTCTTCTGCCAGTATCAGATTTTCTTTGCATGACTTGAAATTTCCTCCTCCTATTCTTCTTTGAGGTTTTATTCTCTTTTGAGCACACAATGCAAAGAAGGGACCAACCATGCAAAGGGGGGACCAACAGCAGAACGAGGCAATGGAGAAGTGGAAATGACTGACCTGAGCAGCAAGCATACTCCTTCCTCTGTTACAGGCAAAAAAAAAAAAAAAAAAAAAAAAGGGAGAGAGAGAGAGAAAAGAAAAGGGAATCACATGGGAAGTATCCCAAAGCAAAAGCAGTATTTATGAATTAGATTCTCCAGAATACTCTTGCTGTGAGGTGGTGACCAAAAAAGCTCTTTAAATGCAGTGTCATGTGACAAACCCAGAGCCTGAGACTGTTCCCCATTTGGTTTTTGTTATTTAATAGAAATTAGATTGACAGAAAGCTCTTTAATGAAAAGCCTTAAGAAAGAACATATTGTTGATCTGGAAAAGCTGATAAACAACTGGCAGCCATGCATGGTATTTTCATGCTAAACCAAGATAAAAAGATTCTCTCCCCTTTCTCCCCCATGCCCCCTTGTTTCTTTTTGGGATGATGTGAACATATGTTTTGTCCCCATGAAAGGGACGTGATTTTGATCAAGGCTTTGGCATGTCCAGCGAGCCTAAAGCAATTTTTGTGTTTGCAAATAACAAAACCGATCTTTTTAAGATTGGCAGTCTCCCACCCTCGCATGGAACAAACCACCTCACAGCTTTTACTGTGACACAGAGGCTGGCGGATGGCTTCCCAGTGAGCCAGAGGGAGTCTGCATAGCATTGCTGAAACCTGATCATCTCCTCAAAATGAGTTTTGTAACCAAAGCGATGGCTCGCTTCCTCAACTGATGCCTGCAGTCACATCCAAGGAGCTCTAACGCTTTACACCAAGTAATAATTAGCCTTTGGCTTGTGTGACACTTGAAAATGTCTGTACCAGTACCTAAAGACTCATCACTGAATTTCTTTATTTCCAATTAAAATAAATAAACATGTAGTAAGCAAATATTCACTGTTGAGTCCTAAATGCATATTATTGCACTGTGCTGTTTGTCAGGCCTTGTTCTGGTGCATGTTGCTTATGATCTGCCCATACGTTTGTTACATTTTCCTCTGTAAGAGTGTTTAGGATATTTCATCAATCATGCATGCAGTTCCTTTGTTGACTTTTGAAAGAGTGATGTGGTTTAATTTATAAGAGCCATGTTGAGAACATGTTTCCTTTTAAAAAGTGAAACTTCTTCTTACCGGTACTTCATCTGGAACTGGCAGGGACAGAAAACAACTTTAGCTGGCCTTGAGGAGTTTGCTCTGCTCCAGAAAGCTTATCAGCTCTTCATGTAACCTGCCAAGGCAGCCTTCACAAAGGGGTCAGTATAGTAATTAGGTCACTGTATACATGAATGCCACAAGCTGTAAGCAACTCTGACAAAGTCCAGGTCTAAACATATGTATGGGAATTTTCCACCATGCAGAGATGGAAAGAAGCATTTCAGTGATCTAGACGATGCCTGAAGACACTGAGCGTGATTTTAAGGAAGATGTGAAGGAATTCCAGTCTTCATGTGTCATCCCCACTCAGTCTCGGGGTGCCTGCTGCTACATATTGTGAGGGTGAAAACTTATTCTAGTCTGATTCTTTGCAGCGTCAAGGAGTCAAGACCCAGGATGTTCTAAATCAGACCTGCTGCCATCATCCTGCTGCATGTGCTGCCCTCCCATCAGGAAGCTAGTTACCCAGACATCATACTCTCATGCTCTTTTCCATGACCAGCATCAAGGGACATGAACTGCTCATGAGACTGGGAACCTCCACACCTCAGTTATCTAAGTCTAGATCACTGTGTAACACAATGGCAAATAGTTGGTCTGTGAAATCTCAAGCAAATCTTACTGACATTATAGGTTTTCAATTCCAGATCTGCATGCATAGTACCTGTTTGGTGAGTGGATTGTAAAGAACAGCTTATAGGGGAATTATTGATTAAGAGATTAACCAATCAGGTACTTTCCCAAACAGTGATTGTGAAGCTTCTCTGATTGTCCCTCTACCTTGTCATTTCTGATGTTTCAATCCAGAATTTGATGGAAATCTGGGCAGAACAGAAATAGAAAATAAAAGGTGCTGTGAGATGCCACGTGTCTCGGTGCGTGGCTTTTGATATTGGCATTGAGACTGGGAAGCTGTGGCTCACTGTAGCTACATGAGCTCATGTCTGTGTTGTTCACATGCTCCCACTTTCCAGTGAAACAGGAGAGGGTGCGTTGGCATCACATGAAGAAGCTTTTTTGTCTCTTTCAAATGTCAACTTTCCCTCTGGAGACTTGTTAAGCACAAAATGACAGTGTCCCCAGGTCATGCATTACTCAGCAGCAACATGAGGCCCCCAGATGTGCTGTGGCTGCAGTTCACAGGATGTTCTTTGTCCGGGGGACATTGTTCCAGGTTTTTTTTTGTTTGTTTGTTTTAATGCATCTGGCTAGAAAAGGCAGGAGTCAATGTACCAATTTTACTTGAACTTGAGGCGTCGTTTTCAAAGACAAAGATGATCCCATTTCCCATTCTGTCTTCGGCTCTTAAGAAGAATAGGTTTTTTCCCCTTCATATGGGCTTTAAAGACATGGTCCTGCACTGCTGTCGTTCACGCCTGGAGTGTGCATAGAAGTCAGGATGTATTCCATATCCTAAGTAGTCACTGGTGTCTTCTCAGGCTGCAGCTGATCCTTAGAGAGCAAATGAGTTACAACAGATCAAGTATGTAAAAGCTGAAGTTACCTTCCATTCTGACAATATCATAGCAAGTTCCCATGTTGA